>NC_133739.1:9098478-9145978 GCF_048934315.1 Petromyzon marinus | reverse complement strand
AGAGACAGGGTAGAGAGTCATGGTGAAGTCCTAGACACGGGGTAGAGAGTCATGGTGAAGTCCTAGAGACATGGTAGAGAGTCATGGTGAAGTCCTAGTGACAGGGTAGAGAGTCATGGTGAAGTCCTAGAGACAGGGTAGAGAGTCATGGTGAAGTCCTAGAGACAGGGTAGAGAGTCATGGTGAAGTCCTAGAGACGGGGTAGAGAGTCATGGTGAAGTCCTAGAGACAGGGTAGAGAGTCATGGTGAAGTCCTAGAGACGGGGTAGAGAGTCATGGTGAAGTCCTAGAGACAGGGTAGAGAGTCATGGTGAAGTCCTAGACACGGGGTAGAGAGTCATGGTGAAGTCCTAGAGACGGGGTAGAGAGTCATGGTGAAGTCCTAGAGACAGGGTAGAGAGTCATGGTGAAGTCTTAGAGACGGGGTAGAGAGTCATGGTGAAGTCCTAGAGACAGGGTAGATAGTCATGGTGAAGTCCTAGAGACGGGGTAGAGAGTCATGGTGAAGTCCTAGAGACAGGGTAGAGAGTCATGGTGAAGTCATAGAGACAGGGTAGAGAGTCATGGTGACGTCCTAGAGACGGGGTAGAGAGTCATGGTGAAGTCCTAGAGACAGGGTAGAGAGTCATGGTGAAGTCCTAGAGACAGGGTAGAGAGTCATGGTAAAGTCCTCTAGACGGGGTAGAGAGTCATGGTGAAGTCCTAGAGACAGTGTAGAGAGTCATGGTGAAGTCCTAGACACAGGGTAGAGAGTCATGGTGAAGTCCTAGACACGGGGTAGAGAGTCATGGTGAAGTCCTAGACACAGGGTAGAGAGTCATGGTGAAGTCCTAGAGACAGGGTAGAGAGTCATGGTGAAGTCCTAGAGACAGGGTAGAGAGTCATGGTGAAGTCCTAGAGACAACGTAGAGAGTCATGGTGAAGTCCTAGAGACAGGGTAGATAGTCATGGTGAAGTCCTAGAGACAGGGTAGAGAGTCATGGTGAAGTCCTAGACACGGGGCAGAGAGTCATGGTGAAGTCCTAGACACGGGGTAGAGAGTCATGGTGAAGTCCTAGAGACAGGATAGAGAGTCATGGTGAAGTCCTAGAGACGGGGTAGACAGTCATGGTGAAGTCCTAGAGACGGGGTAGAGAGTCATGGTGAAGTCATAGAGACAGGGTAGAGAGTCATGGTGAAGTCCTAGAGACAGGGTAGAGAGTCATGGTGAAGTCCGAGAGACGGGGTACAGAGTCATGGTGAGGTCCTAGAGACAGGGTAGAGAGTCATGGTGAAGTCCTAGAGACAGGGTAGAGAGTCATGGTGAAGTCCTAGAGACGGGGTAGAGAGTCATGGTGAAGTCCTAGAGACAGGGTAGAGAGTCAGGGTGAAGTCGTAAAGACAGGGTAGAGAGTCATGGTGAAGTCCTAGAGACAGGGTAGAGAGTCATGGTGAATTCCTAGAGACAGGGTAGAGAGTCATGGTGAAGTCCTAGAGACAGGGTAGAGAGTCATGGTGAAGTCCTAGAGACAGGGTAGAGAGTCATGGTGAAGTCCTAGAAACAGGGTAGAGAGTCATGGTGAAGTCCTAGAGACAGGGTAGAGAGTCATGGTGAAGTTCTAGAGACAGAGTAGAGAGTCATGGTGAAGTCCTAGAGACGGGGTAGAGAGTCATGGTGAAGTCCTAGAGACGGGGTAGAGAGTCATGGTGAAGTCCTAGAGACAGGGTAGAGAGTCATGGTGAAGTCCTAGAGACAGGGTAGAGAGTCATGGTGAAGTCCTCGAGAGAGAGAGACAGGGTAGAGAGTCATGGTGAAGTCCTAGAGACAGGGTAGAGAGTCATGGTGAAATCCTAGAGACGGGGTAGAGAGTCATGGTGAAGTCCTAGACACGGCGTAGAGCGTCATGGTGAAGTCCTAGAGACAGGGTAGAGAGTCATGGTGAAGTCCTAGAGAAAGAGAGACAGGGTAGAGAGTCATGGTGAAGTCCTAGAGACAAGGTAGAGAGTCATGGTGAAGTCCTAGAGACGGGGTAGAGAGTCATGGTGAAGTCCTAGAGACGGGGTAGAGAGTCATGGTGAAGTCTTAGAGACAACATAGAGAGTCATGGTGAAGTCATAGAGACAGGGTAGAGAGTCATAGTGAAGACCTAGAGACAGGGTAGAGAGTCATGGTGAAGTCCTAGAGACAGGGTAGAGAGTCATGGTGAAGTCCTAGAGACAGGGTAGAGAGTCATGGTGAAGTCCTAGAGACAGGGTAGAGAGTCATGGTGAAGTCCTAGAGACGGGGTAGAGAGTCATGGTGAAGTCCTAGTGACAGGGTAGAGAGTCATGGTGAAGTCCTAGAGACAGGGTAGAGAGTCATGGTGAAGTCCTAGAGACAGGGTAGAGAATCATGGTGAAGTCCTAGAGACAGGGTAGAGAGTCATGGTGAAGTCCTAGAGACAGGGTAGATAGTCATGGTGAAGTCCTAGAGACGGGGTAGAGAGTCATGGTGAAGTCCTAGAGACAGAGTAGAGAGTCATGGTGAAGTCCTAGAGACAGGGTAGAGAGTCATGGTGAAGTCCTAGAGACAGGGTAGAGAGTCATGGTGAAGTCCTAGAGACAGAGTAGAGAGTCATGGTGAAGTCCTAGAGACGGGGTAGAGAGTCATGGTGAAGTCCTAGAGACGGGGTAGCGAGTCATGGTGAAGTCCTAGAGACAGAGTAGAGAGTCATGGTGAAGTCCTAGAGACAGGGTAGAGAGTAATGGTGAAGTCCTAGAGACAGGGGTAGAGAGTCATGGTGAAGTCCTAGAGACAGGGTAGAGAGTCATGGTGAAGTCCTAGAGACAGGGTAGAGAGTCATGGTGAAGTCCTAGAGACGGGGTAGAGAGTCATGGTGAAGTCCTAGAGACAGGGTAGAGAGTCATGGTGAAGTCCTAGAGACAGGGTAGAGAGTCATGGTGAAGTCCGAGAGACGGGGTACAGAGTCATGGTGAGGTCCTAGAGACAGGGTAGAGAGTCATGGTGAAGTCCTAGAGACAGGGTAGAGAGTCATGGTGAAGTCCTAGAGACGGGGTAGAGAGTCATGGTGAAGTCCTAGGGACAGGGTAGAGAGTCAGGGTGAAGTCGTAAAGACAGGGTAGAGAGTCATGGTGAAGTCCTAGAGACAGGGTAGAGAGTCATGGTGAATTCCTAGAGACAGGGTAGAGAGTCATGGTGAAGTCCTAGAGACAGGGTAGAGAGTCATGGTGAAGTCCTAGAGACAGGGTAGAGAGTCATGGTGAAGTCCTAGAAACAGGGTAGAGAGTCATGGTGAAGTCCTAGAGACAGGGTAGAGAGTCATGGTGAAGTTCTAGAGACAGAGTAGAGAGTCATGGTGAAGTCCTAGAGACGGGGTAGAGAGTCATGGTGAAGTCCTAGAGACGGGGTAGAGAGTCATGGTGAAGTCCTAGAGACAGGGTAGAGAGTCATGGTGAAGTCCTAGAGACAGGGTAGAGAGTCATGGTGAAGTCCTCGAGAGAGAGACAGGGTAGAGAGTCATGGTGAAGTCCTAGAGACAGGGTAGAGAGTCATGGTGAAATCCTAGAGACGGGGTAGAGAGTCATGGTGAAGTCCTATAAACGGCGTAGAGCGTCATGGTGAAGTCCTAGAGACAGGGTAGAGAGTCATGGTGAAGTCCTAGAGAAAGAGAGACAGGGTAGAGAGTCATGGTGAAGTCCTAGAGACAAGGTAGAGAGTCATGGTGAAGTCCTAGAGACGGGGTAGAGAGTCATGGTGAAGTCCTAGAGACGGGGTAGAGAGTCATGGTGAAGTCTTAGAGACAACATAGAGAGTCATGGTGAAGTCATAGAGACAGGGTAGAGAGTCATAGTGAAGACCTAGAGACAGAGTAGAGAGTCATGGTGAAGTCCTAGAGACAGGGTAGAGAGTCATGGTGAAGTCCTAGAGACAGGGTAGAGAGTCATGGTGAAGTCCTAGAGACAGGGTAGAGAGTCATGGTGAAGTCCTAGAGACGGGGTAGAGAGTCATGGTGAAGTCCTAGTGACAGGGTAGAGAGTCATGGTGAAGTCCTAGAGACAGGGTAGAGAGTCATGGTGAAGTCCTAGAGACAGGGTAGAGAGTCATGGTGAAGTCCTAGAGACAGGGTAGAGAGTCATGGTGAAGTCCTAGAGACAGGGTAGATAGTCATGGTGAAGTCCTAGAGACGGGGTAGAGAGTCATGGTGAAGTCCTAGAGACAGAGTAGAGAGTCATGGTGAAGTCCTAGAGACAGGGTAGAGAGTCATGGTGAAGTCCTAGAGACGGGGTAGAGAGTCATGGTGAAGTCCTAGAGACGGGGTAGAGAGTCATGGTGAAGTCCTAGAGACAGAGTAGAGAGTCATGGTGAAGTCCTAGAGACGGGGTAGAGAGTCATGGTGAAGTCCTAGAGACGGGGTAGAGAGTCATGGTGAAGTCCTAGAGACAGAGTAGAGAGTCATGGTGAAGTCCTAGAGACAGGGTAGAGAGTCATGGTGAAGTCCTAGAGACAGGGGTAGAGAGTCATGGTGAAGTCCTAGAGACAGGGTAGAGAGTCATGGTGAAGTCCTAGAGACAGGGTAGAGAGTCATGGTGAAGTCCTAGAGACGGGGTAGAGAGTCATGGTGAAGTCCTAGAGACAGGGTAGAGAGTCATGGTGAAGTCCTAGAGACAGGGTAGAGAGTCATGGTGAAGTCCTAGAGACAGGGTAGAGAGTCATGGTGAAGTTCTACAGACAGGGTAGAGAGTCATGGTGAAGTCCTAGAGACAGGGTAGAGAGTCATGGTGAAGTCCTAGAGACGGGGTAGAGAGTCATGGTGAAGTCCTCTAGACGGGGTAGAGAGTCATGGTGAAGTCCTAGAGACAGGGTAGAGAGTCATGGGGAAGTCCCAGAGACGGGGTAGAGAGTCATGGTGAAGTCCTAGAGACAGGGTAGAGAGTCATGGTGAAGTCCTAGAGACAGGGTAGAGAGTCATGGTGAAGTCCTCTAGACGGGGTAGAGAGTCATGGTGAAGTCCTAGAGACAGGGTAGAGAGTCATGGTGAAGTCCTAGAGACAGGGTAGAGAGTCAAGGTGAAGTCCTAGACACAGGGTAGAGAGTCATGGTGAAGTCCTAGACACGGGGTAGAGAGTCATGGTGAAGTCCTAGACACAGGGTAGAGAGTCATGGTGAAGTCCTAGAGACAGGGTAGAGAGTCATGGTGAAGTCCTAGAGACAGGGTAGAGAGTCATGGTGAAGTCCTAGAGACAACGTAGAGAGTCATGGTGAAGTCCTAGAGACAGGGTAGAGAGTCATGGTGAAGTCCTAGAGACAGGGTAGAGAGTCATGGTGAAGTCCTAGACACGGGGCAGAGAGTCATGGTGAAGTCCTAGACACGGGGTAGAGAGTCATGGTGAAGTCCTAGAGACAGGATAGAGAGTCATGGTGAAGTCCTAGAGACGGGGTAGACATTCATGGTGAAGTCCTAGAGACGGGGTAGAGAGTCATGGTGAAGTCATAGAGATAGGGTAGAGAGTCATGGTGAAGTCCTAGAGACAGGGTAGAGAGTCATGGTGAAGTCCGAGAGACGGGGTACAGAGTCATGGTGAGGTCCTAGAGACAGGGTAGAGAGTCATGGTGAAGTCCTAGAGACAGGGTAGAGAGTCATGGTGAAGTCCTAGAGACGGGGTAGAGAGTCATGGTGAAGTCCTAGAGACAGGGTAGAGAGTCAGGGTGAAGTCGTAAAGACAGGGTAGAGAGTCATGGTGAAGTCCTAGAGACAGGGTAGAGAGTCATGGTGAATTCCTAGAGACAGGGTAGAGAGTCATGGTGAAGTCCTAGAGACAGGGTAGAGAGTCATGGTGAAGTCCTAGAGACAGGGTAGAGAGTCATGGTGAAGTCCTAGAAACAGGGTAGAGAGTCATGGTGAAGTCCTAGAGACAGGGTAGAGAGTCATGGTGAAGTTCTAGAGACAGAGTAGAGAGTCATGGTGAAGTCCTAGAGACGGGGTAGAGAGTCATGGTGAAGTCCTAGAGACGGGGTAGAGAGTCATGGTGAAGTCCTAGAGACAGGGTAGAGAGTCATGGTGAAGTCCTAGAGACAGGGTAGAGAGTCATGGTGAAGTCCTCGAGAGAGAGAGACAGGGTAGAGAGTCATGGTGAAGTCCTAGAGACAGGGTAGAGAGTCATGGTGAAATCCTAGAGACGGGGTAGAGAGTCATGGTGAAGTCCTAGACACGGCGTAGAGCGTCATGGTGAAGTCCTAGAGACAGGGTAGAGAGTCATGGTGAAGTCCTAGAGAAAGAGAGACAGGGTAGAGAGTCATGGTGAAGTCCTAGAGACAAGGTAGAGAGTCATGGTGAAGTCCTAGAGACGGGGTAGAGAGTCATGGTGAAGTCCTAGAGACGGGGTAGAGAGTCATGGTGAAGTCTTAGAGACAACATAGAGAGTCATGGTGAAGTCATAGAGACAGGGTAGAGAGTCATGGTGAAGACCTAGAGACAGGGTAGAGAGTCATGGTGAAGTCCTAGAGACAGGGTAGAGAGTCATGGTGAAGTCCTAGAGACAGGGTAGAGAGTCATGGTGAAGTCCTAGAGACAGGGTAGAGAGTCATGGTGAAGTCCTAGAGACGGGGTAGAGAGTCATGGTGAAGTCCTAGTGACAGGGTAGAGAGTCATGGTGAAGTCCTAGAGACAGGGTAGAGAGTCATGGTGAAGTCCTAGAGACAGGGTAGAGAGTCATGGTGAAGTCCTAGAGACAGGGTAGAGAGTCATGGTGAAGTCCTAGAGACAGGGTAGATAGTCATGGTGAAGTCCTAGAGACGGGGTAGAGAGTCATGGTGAAGTCCTAGAGACAGGGTAGAGAGTCATGGTGAAGTCCTAGAGACAGGGTAGAGAGTCATGGTGAAGTCCTAGAGACAGGGTAGAGAGTCATGGTGAAGTCCTAGAGACAGAGTAGAGAGTCATGGTGAAGTCCTAGAGACGGGGTAGAGAGTCATGGTGAAGTCCTAGAGATGGGGTAGAGAGTCATGGTGAAGTCCTAGAGACAGAGTAGAGAGTCATGGTGAAGTCCTAGAGACAGGGTAGAGAGTCATGGTGAAGTCCTAGAGACAGGGGTAGAGAGTCATGGTGAAGTCCTAGAGACAGGGTAGAGAGTCATGGTGAAGTCCTAGAGACAGGGTAGAGAGTCATGGTGAAGTCCTAGAGACGGGGTAGAGAGTCATGGTGAAGTCCTAGAGACAGGGTAGAGAGTCATGGTGAAGTCCTAGAGACAGGGTAGAGAGTCATGGTGAAGTCCTAGAGACAGGGTAGAGAGTCATGGTGAAGTCCTAGAGACAGGGTAGAGAGTCATGGTGAAGTTCTACAGACAGGGTAGAGAGTCATGGTGAAGTCCTAGAGACAGGGTAGAGAGTCATGGTGAAGTCCTAGAGACAGGGTAGAGAGTCATGGTGAAGTCCTAGAGACAGGGTAGAGAGTCATGGTGAAGTCCTAGGTGACGGGGTAGAGAGTCATGGTGAAGTCCTAGAGACGGGGTAGAGAGTCATGGTGAAGTCCTAGAGACAGGGTAGAGAGTCATGGTGAAGTCGTAAAGACAGGGTAGAGAGTCATGGTGAAGTCCTAGAGACAGGGTAGAGAGTCATGGTGAAGTCCTAGAGACGGGGTAGAGAGTCATGGTGAAGTCCTAGAGACAGGGTAGAGAGTCATGGTGAAGTCCTAGAGACAGGGTAGAGAGTCATGGTGAAGTCCTAGAGACGGGGTAGAGAGTCATGGTGAAGTCTTAGAGACAGGGTAGAGGGTCATGGTGAAGTCCTAGAGACAGGGTAGAGAGTCATGGTGAAGTCCTAGAGACAGGGTAGAGAGTCATGGTGAAGTCCTAGAGACAGGGTAGAGAGTCATGGTGAAGTCCTAGAGACAGGGTAGAGAGTCATGGTGAAGTCCTAGAGACAGGGTAGAGAGTCATGGTGAAGACCTAGACACGGGGTAGAGAGTCATGGTGAAGTCCTAGAGACAGGGTAGAGAGTCATGGTGAAGTCCTAGAGACAGGGTAGAGAGTCATGGTGAAGTCCTAGAGACGGGGTAAAGAGTCATGGTGAAGTCCTAGTGACAGGGTAGAGAGTCATGGTGAAGTCCTAGAGACAGGGTAGAGAGTCATGGTGAAGTCCTAGTGACAGGGTAGAGAGTCATGGTGAAGTCCTAGAGACAGGGGTAGAGAGTCATGGTGAAGTCCTAGAGACAGGGTAGAGAGTCATGGTGAAGTCCTAGAGACAGGGTAGAGAGTCATGGTGAAGTCCTAGAGACAGGGTAGAGAGTCATGGTGAAGTCCTAGAGACGGGGTAGAGAGTCATGGTGAAGTCTTCTAGACGGGGTAGAGAGTCATGGTGAAGTCCTAGAGACAGGGTAGAGAGTCATGGTGAAGTCCTAGAGACGGGGTAGAGAGTCATGGTGAAGTCCTAGAGACAGGGTAGAGAGTCATGGTGAAGTCCTAGAGACAGGGTAGAGAGTCATGGTGAAGTCCTCTAGACGGGTAGAGAGTCATGGTGAAGTCCTAGAGACAGGGTAGAGAGTCATGGTGAAGTCCTAGAGACAGGGTAGAGAGTCATGGTGAAGTCCTAGAGACAGGGTAGAGAGTCATGGTGAAGTCCTAGAGACAGGGTAGAGAGTCATGGTGAAGTCCTAGACACAGGGTAGAGAGTCATGGGGAAGTCCTAGAGACAGGGTAGAGAGTCATGGTGAAGTCCTAGAGACGGGGTAGAGAGTCATGGTGAAGTCCTAGAGACAGGGTAGAGAGTCATGGTGAAGTCCTAGAGACAGGGTAGAGAGTCATGGTGAAGTCCTAGAGACAGGGTAGAGAGTCATGGTGAAGTCCTAGAGACAGTGTAGAGAGTCATGGTGAAGTCCTAGAGACAGGGTAGAGAGTCATGGTGAAGTCCTAGACACGTGGTAGAGAGTCATGGTGAAGTCCTACAGACGGGGTAGAGAGTCATGGTGAAGTCCTAGAGACAGGGTAGAGAGTCATGGTGAAGTCATAGAGACGGGATAGAGAGTCATGGTGAAGTCCTAGAGACGGGGTAGAGAGTCATGGTGAAGTCCTAGAGACAGGGTAGAGAGTCATGGTGAAGTCCTAGAGACGTGGTAGAGAGTCATGGTGAAGTCCAAGAGACAGGGTAGAGAGTCATGGTGAAGTCCTAGAGACGGGGTAGAGAGTCATGGTGAAGTCCTAGAGACGGGGTAGAGAGTCATGGTGAAGTCCTAGAGACAGTGTAGAGAGTCATGGTGAAGTCCTAGAGACAGGGTAGAGAGTCATGGTGAAGTCCTAGAGACAGGGTAGAGAGTCATGGTGAAGTCCTAGACACAGGGTAGAGAGTCATGGGGAAGTCCTAGAGACAGGGTAGAGAGTCATGGTGAAGTCCTAGAGATGGGGTAGAGAGTCATGGTGAAGTCCTAGAGATAGGGTAGAGAGTCATGGTGAAGTCCTAGAGACAGGGTAGAGAGTCATGGTGAAGTCCTAGAGACAGTGTAGAGAGTCATGGTGAAGTCCAAGAGACAGGGTAGAGAGTCATGGTGAAGTCCAAGAGACAGGGTAGAGAGTCATGGTGAAGTCCTAGAGACAGGGTAGAGAGTCATTGTGAAGTCCTAGAGACAGGGTAGAGAGTCATGGTGAAGTCCTAGAGACGGGGTAGAGAGTCATGGTGAAGTCTTAGAGACAGGGTAGAGGGTCATGGTGAAGTCCTAGAGACAGGGTAGAGAGTCATGGTGAAGTCCTAGAGACAGGGTAGAGAGTCATGGTGAAGTCCTAGAGACAGGGTAGAGAGTCATGGTGAAGTCCTAGAGACAGGGTAGAGAGTCATGGTGAAGTCCTAGAGACAGGGTAGAGAGTCATGGTGAAGACCTAGACACGGGGTAGAGAGTCATGGTGAAGTCCTAGAGACAGGGTAGAGAGTCATGGTGAAGTCCTAGAGACAGGGTAGAGAGTCATGGTGAAGTCCTAGAGACGGGGTAAAGAGTCATGGTGAAGTCCTAGTGACAGGGTAGAGAGTCATGGTGAAGTCCTAGAGACAGGGTAGAGAGTCATGGTGAAGTCCTAGTGACAGGGTAGAGAGTCATGGTGAAGTCCTAGAGACAGGGGTAGAGAGTCATGGTGAAGTCCTAGAGACAGGGTAGAGAGTCATGGTGAAGTCCTAGAGACAGGGTAGAGAGTCATGGTGAAGTCCTAGAGACAGGGTAGAGAGTCATGGTGAAGTCCTAGAGATGGGGTAGAGAGTCATGGTGAAGTCCTCTAGACGGGGTAGAGAGTCATGGTGAAGTCCTAGAGACAGGGTAGAGAGTCATGGTGAAGTCCTAGAGACGGGTAGAGAGTCATGGTGAAGTCCTAGAGACAGGGTAGAGAGTCATGGTGAAGTCCTAGAGACAGGGTAGAGAGTCATGGTGAAGTCCTCTAGACGGGTAGAGAGTCATGGTGAAGTCCTAGAGACAGGGTAGAGAGTCATGGTGAAGTCCTAGAGACAGGGTAGAGAGTCATGGTGAAGTCCTAGAGACAGGGTAGAGAGTCATGGTGAAGTCCTAGAGACAGGGTAGAGAGTCATGGTGAAGTCCTAGACACAGGGTAGAGAGTCATGGGGAAGTCCTAGAGACAGGGTAGAGAGTCATGGTGAAGTCCTAGAGACGGGGTAGAGAGTCATGGTGAAGTCCTAGAGACAGGGTAGAGAGTCATGGTGAAGTCCTAGAGACAGGGTAGAGAGTCATGGTGAAGTCCTAGAGACAGGGTAGAGAGTCATGGTGAAGTCCTAGAGACAGTGTAGAGAGTCATGGTGAAGTCCTAGAGACAGGGTAGAGAGTCATGGTGAAGTCCTAGACACGTGGTAGAGAGTCATGGTGAAGTCCTACAGACGGGGTAGAGAGTCATGGTGAAGTCCTAGAGACAGGGTAGAGAGTCATGGTGAAGTCATAGAGACGGGATAGAGAGTCATGGTGAAGTCCTAGAGACGGGGAAGAGAGTCATGGTGAAGTCCTAGAGACAGGGTAGAGAGTCATGGTGAAGTCCTAGAGACGTGGTAGAGAGTCATGGTGAAGTCCAAGAGACAGGGTAGAGAGTCATGGTGAAGTCCTAGAGACGGGGTAGAGAGTCATGGTGAAGTCCTAGAGACGGGGTAGAGAGTCATGGTGAAGTCCTAGAGACAGTGTAGAGAGTCATGGTGAAGTCCTAGAGACAGGGTAGAGAGTCATGGTGAAGTCCTAGAGACAGGGTAGAGAGTCATGGTGAAGTCCTAGACACAGGGTAGAGAGTCATGGGGAAGTCCTAGAGACAGGGTAGAGAGTCATGGTGAAGTCCTAGAGATGGGGTAGAGAGTCATGGTGAAGTCCTAGAGACAGGGTAGAGAGTCATGGTGAAGTCCTAGAGACAGGGTAGAGAGTCATGGTGAAGTCCTAGAGACAGTGTAGAGAGTCATGGTGAAGTCCAAGAGACAGGGTAGAGAGTCATGGTGAAGTCCAAGAGACAGGGTAGAGAGTCATGGTGAAGTCCTAGAGACGGGGTAGAGAGTCATGGTGAAGTCCTAGAGACGGGGGAGAGAGTCATGTTGAAGTCTTAGAGACAACGTAGAGAGTCATGGTGAAGTCCTAGAGACAGGGTAGAGAGTCATGGTGAAGTTCTAGAGACAGGGTAGAGAGTCATGGTGAAGTCCTAGAGACGGGGTAGAGAGTCATGGTGAAGTCCTAGAGACAGGGTAGAGAGTCATGGTGAAGTCCTAGAGACAACGTAGAGAGTCATGGTGAAGTCCGAGAGACAGGGTAGAGAGTCATGGTGAAGTCCTAGAGACGGGGTAGAGAGTCATGGTGAAGTCCTAGAGACAAGGTAGAGAGTCATGGTGAAGTCCTAAAGACGGGGTAGAGAGTCATGGTGAAGTCCTAGAGAAAGGGTAGAGAGTCATGGTGAAGTCCTAGAGACGGGGTAGAGAGTCATGGTGAAGTCCTAGACACAGGGTAGAGAGTCATGGTGAAGTCCTAGAGACAGGGTAGAGAGTCATGGTGAAGTCCTAGAGACGGGGTAGAGAGTCATGGTGACGTCCTAGACACGGGGTAGAGAGTCATGGTGAAGTCCTAGAGACAGGGTAGAGAGTCATGGTGAAGTCCTAGAGATGGGGTAGAGAGTCATGGTGAAGTCCTAGAGACAGGGTAGAGAGTCATGGTGAAGTCCTAGAGACAGGGTAGAGAGTCATGGTGAAGTCCTAGAGACAGGGTAGAGAGTCATGGTGAAGTCCTAGAGACAGGGTAGAGAGTCATGGTGAAGTCCTAGAGACGGGGTAGAGAGTCATGGTGAAGTCCTAGAGACAGGGTAGAGAGTCATGGTGAAGTCCTAGTGACAGGGTAGAGAGTCATGGTGAAGTCCTAGAGACGGGGTAGAGAGTCATGGTGAAGTCCTAGAGACGGGGGAGAGAGTCATGGTAAAGTCCTAGAGACAGGGTAGAGAGTCATGGTGAAGTTCTAGAGACAACGTAGAGAGTCATGGTGAAGTCCTAGACACAGGGTAGAGAGTCATGGTGAAGTCCTAGTGACAGGGTAGAGAGTCATGGTGAAGTCCTAGAGACAGAGTAGAGAGTCATGGTGAAGTCCTAGAGACAGGGTATAGAGTCATGGTGAAGTCCTAGAGACGGGGTAGAGAGTCATGGTGAAGTCCTAGTGACAGGGTAGAGAGTCATGGTGAAGTCCTAGAGACAGAGTAGAGAGTCATGGTGAAGTCCTAGAGACAGGGTAGAGAGTCATGGTGAAGTCCTAGAGACGGGTGTAGAGAGTCATGGTGAAGTCCTAGACACAGGGTAGAGAGTCATGGTGAAGTCCTAGAGACAGGGTAGAGAGTCATGGTGAAGTCCTAGAGACGGGGTAGAGAGTCATGGTGAAGTCCTAGACACGGGGTAGAGAGTCATGGTGAAGTCCTAGAGACAGGGTAGAGAGTCATGGTGAAGTCCTAGAGACAGGGTAGAGAGTCATGGTGAAGGTGGTGGTTTTGTAGTGGTGGTGGTAGTTAGTGTTAGTTAGTAGTACTAGTTAGTGTTAGAACTAGTTAATATCAGTTAGTTAGTACTATTTAATACTAGTTAGTTAGTACCAGTACTAGTTAGTACTAGTTAGTAAGTGTTAGTGTTAGTACTAGTTAGTACTAGTACTAGTTAGTACTAGTTAATGTTCGTGGTAGTACTAGTTAGTGTTAGTACTAGTTAGTACTAGTTAGTGTTAGTACTAGTTAGTTAGTGTTAGTACTAGTACTAGTTAGTATTAGTACTAGGTAGTACTAGTTAGTACTAGTTAGTGTTCGTTAGTGTTAGTGGTAGCTGTATGCTAGTTAGTGTTAGTACTAGTTAGTGGTAGTTAATGCTAGTACTAGTTAGTGTTGGTGGTAGCTGTATGCTAGTTAGTGTTCGTGTTAGTACTAGTTAGTACTAGTTAATACCAGTACTAGTTAGTGATAGTGTTAACTGAATGCTCACCATGTCCACCTCAGAGATACTGTCAATGCTCTCAATCTGCACATCGAGAGCCACGGAGATCGGCGGACCTGGAGACAGAGACACAGGGAGACAGGGAGACACAGTGAGACACAGAGACACAGGGAGACACAAAAAGACACAGAGACACAGTGAGATACAGGGAGATACAGGGAGATACAAGGAGACACGGGGAGATACAGGGAGATACAGGGAGACACAGGGAGACACAGAGACACAGGGATACACAGAGACACAGGGAGACACAGGGAGACACAATGAGATACAAGGAGACACGGGGAGACACAGAGACACAGTGAGATACAGGGAGACACGGGGAGACAGTGAGACACAGGGAGACACGGGGAGACACAGGGAGACACAGGGAGACAGTGAGGCATAGGGAGACACAGAGAGACACAGGGAGACACAATGAGACACAGGGAGACAGTGAGATATAGTGAGACACAGGGAGACACAGGGAGACACAGGGAGACAGTGAGGCATAGGGAGACACAGAGAGACACAGGGAGACACAGGGAGACACAGGGAGGCATAGGGAGACAGGGAGACACAGGGAGACACAGGGAGACAGTGAGATACAGGGAGACACGGGGAGACAGTGAGACAAATGGAGACACAGAGACACAGGGAGAAACAGGGAGACACAGGGAGACAGGGAGACACAGAGAGACACAGATAGACACAGGGAGACACGGGGAGACACAGGGAGACACAGAGAGACACAGGGAGACAGTGAGGCATAGGGAGACACAGGGAGACACAGGGAGACACAGAGAGACACAGGGAGACAGTGAGGCATAGGGAGACACAGGGAGACACAGGGAGACAGTGAGATACAGGGAGACAGTGAGATACAGAGAGAGACAGAGAGATGCAGGGAGACAGTGAGACACAGTGAGACACAGGGAGACACGGGGAGATACGGGGAGAGACAGGGAGACAGTGAGATAGAGAGAGACACAGGGAGACACAGGGAGACACAGGGAGACACAGAGAGACACAGGGAGACAGTGAGGCATAGGGAGACACAGGGAGACACAGGGAGACAGTGAGATACAGGGAGACAGTGAGATACAGAGAGAGACAGAGAGATGCAGGGAGACAGTGAGACACAGTGAGACACAGGGAGACACGGGGAGATACGGGGAGAGACAGGGAGACAGTGAGATAGAGAGAGACACAGGGAGACACAGTGAGACACGGGGAGACACACGGAGACAGTGAGACACGGGGAGACACAGGGAGACACGGGGAGACACAGGGAGACACAGGGAGACACAGGGAGACAGGGAGACACAGGGAGACACAGGGAGACACGGGGAGACACAGGGAGACAGTGAGACACGGGGAGACACAAGGAGACACGGGGAGACACAGGGAGACAGGGAGACAGTGAGACACGGAGACACAGGGAGACACAGGGAGACACGGGGAGACACAGGGAGACAGTGAAACACGGGGAGACACAGGGAGACACGGGGAGACACAGGGAGACAGTGAGAGACAGGGAGACACAGGGAGACACAGGGAGACAGGGAGACGGGGAGACACAGGGAGACAGTGAGACACAGAGAGACACAGGGAGACAGGGAGACACAGGGAGACACAGAGAGACACTAAAGAGTCACTAGAGAGTCACTAGAGAGTAGAGAGTCACTAGAGAGTCACTAGATAGTCAGTAGAGAGTCACTAGAGAGTAGAGAGTCACTAGAGAGTAGAGAGTCACTAGAGAGTTACTAGAGAGTCACTAGAGAGTAGAGAGTCACTAGAGAGTAGAGAGTAGAGAGTCACTAGAGAGTAGACAGTCACTAGAGAGTAGAGAGTCACTAGAGAGTAGAGAGTAGAGAGTCACTAGAGAGTAGAGAGTCACTAGAGAGTAGATAATAGAGAGTCAGTAGAGAGTCACTAGAGAGTAGAGAGTCACTAGAGAGTCACTAGAGAGTAGAGAGTCACTAGAGAGTAGAGAGTCACTAGAGAGTCACTAGAGAGTAGAGAGTCACTAGAGAGTAGAGAGTAAAGAGTCACTAGAGAGTAGAGAGTAACTAGAGAGTCACTAGAGAGTAGAGAGTCACTAGAGAGTAGAGAGTCACTAGAGAGTCACTAGAGAGTAGAGAGTCACTAGAGAGTAGAGAGTAAAGAGTCACTAGAGAGTAGAGAGTAGAGAGTCACTAGAGAGTAGAGAGTAGAGAGTCACTAGAGAGTCAATAGAGAGTAGAGAGTCACTAGAGAGTCACTAGAGAGTAGAGAGTCACTAGAGAGTCACTAGAGAGTAGAGAGTCATTAGAGAGTAGAGAATAGGGAGTCACTAGAGAGTAGAGAGTCACTAGAAAGTCACTAGAGAGTCACTAGAGAGTCACTAGAGAGTAGAGAATCACTAGAGAGTCACTAGAGAGTAGAGAGTCAATAGAGAGTCACTAGAGAATAGAAAGTAGAGAGTCATTAGAGAGGAGAGAGTCACTAGAGAGTAGAGAGTAGAGAGTCACTAGAGAGTAGAGAGTAGAGAGTCACTAGAGAGTAGAGAGTCACTAGAGAGTCACTAGAGAGTCACTAGAGAGTAGAGAGTCACTAGAGAGTAGAGAGTCACTAGAGAGTCACTAGAGAGTCACTAGAGAGTAGAGAGTCACTAGAGAGTAGAGAGTAGAGAGGCACTAGAGAGTAGAGAGTCACTAGAGAGTCACTAGAGAGTCACTAGAGAGTAGAGAGTAGAGAGTCACTAGAGAGTAGAGAGTCACTAGAGAGTAGAGAGTCACTAGAGAGTCACTAGAGAGTAGAGAGTAGAGAGTCACTAGAGAGTCACTAGAGAGTAGAGAGTCACTAGAGAGTAGAGAGTCACTAGAGAGTAGAGAGTCACTAGAGAGTCACTAGAGAGTAGAGAGTCACTAGAGAGTAGAGAGTCACTAGAGAGTAGAGAGTCACTAGAGAGTCACTAGAGAGTCACTAGAGAGTCACTAGGGAGTAGAGAGTCACTAGAGAGTAGAGAGTCACTAGAGAGTAGAGAGTCACTAGAGAGTCACTAGAGAGTCACTAGAGAGTAGAGAGTCACTAGAGAGTAGAGAGTCACTAGAGAGTAGAGAGTGACTAAAGAGTAGAGAGTCACTAGAGAGTAGAGAGTCACTAGAGAGTAGAGAGTAGAGAGTAACTAGAGAGTAGAGAGTAGAGAGTCACTAGAGAGTAGAGAGTCACTAGAGAGTCACTAGAGAGTAGAGAGTCATTAGAGAGTAGAGAATAGGGAGTCACTAGAGAGTCACTAGAGAGTCACTAGAGAGTAGAGAGTCACTAGAGAGAAGAGAGTCACTAGAGAGTAGAGCGTCACTAGAGAGTCACTAGAGAGTCATTAGAGAGTCACTAGAGAGTAGAGATTCACTAGAAAGTAGAGAGTCACTAGAGAGTCACTAGAGAGTAGAGAGTCACTAGAGAGTAGAGAGTCACTAGAGAGTCACTAGAGAGTCACTAGAGAGTAGAGAGTCACTAGATAGTAGAGAGTCACTAGAGAGTAGAGAGTCACTAGAGAGTCACTAGAGAGTCACTAGAGAGTAGAGAGTCACTAGAGAGTAGAGAGTCACTAGAGAGTAGAGAGTCACTAGAGAGTAGAGAGTCACTAGAGAGTAGAGAGTCACTAGAGAGTCACTAGAGAGTAGAGAGTCACTAGAGAGTAGAGAGTCACTAGAGAGTAGAGAGTCACTAGAGAGTCACTAGAGAGTAGAGAGTCACTAGAGAGTAGAGAGTCACTAGAGAGTAGAGAGTCACTAGAGAGTCACTAGAGAGTCACTAGGGAGTAGAGAGTCACTAGAGAGTAGAGAGTCACTAGAGAGTAGAGAGTCACTAGAGAGTCACTAGAGAGTCACTAGAGAGTAGAGAGTCACTAGAGAGTAGAGAGTCACTAGAGAGTAGAGAGTGACTAAAGAGTAGAGAGTCACTAGAGAGTAGAGAGTCACTAGAGAGTAGAGAGTAGAGAGTAACTAGAGAGTAGAGAGTAGAGAGTCACTAGAGAGTAGAGAGTCACTAGAGAGTCACTAGAGAGTAGAGAGTCATTAGAGAGTAGAGAATAGGGAGTCACTAGAGAGTCACTAGAGAGTCACTAGAGAGTAGAGAGTCACTAGAGAGAAGAGAGTCACTAGAGAGTAGAGCGTCACTAGAGAGTAGAGAGTAGAGAGTAACTAGAGAGTAGAGAGTAGAGAGTCACTAGAGAGTAGAGAGTCACTAGAGAGTCACTAGAGAGTAGAGAGTCATTAGAGAGTAGAGAATAGGGAGTCACTAGAGAGTCACTAGAGAGTCACTAGAGAGTAGAGAGTCACTAGAGAGAAGAGAGTCACTAGAGAGTAGAGCGTCACTAGAGAGTCACTAGAGAGTCATTAGAGAGTCACTAGAGAGTAGAGATTCACTAGAAAGTAGAGAGTCACTAGAGAGTCACTAGAGAGTAGAGAGTCACTAGAGAGTAGAGAGTCACTAGAGAGTCACTAGAGAGTCACTAGAGAGTAGAGAGTCACTAGATAGTAGAGAGTCACTAGAGAGTAGAGAGTCACTAGAGAGTCACTAGAGAGTCACTAGAGAGTAGAGAGTCACTAGAGAGTAGAGAGTCACTAGAGAGTAGAGAGTCACTAAGAGTAGACAGTAGAGAGTCACTAGAGAGTAGAGAGTCACTAGAGAGTAGAGAGTCACTAGAGAGTCACTAGAGAGTCACTAGAGAGTAGAGAGTAGAGAGTCACTAGAGAGTCACTAGAGAGTCACTAGAGAGTAGAGAGTCACTAGAGAGCAGAGAGTAGAGAGTCACTAGAGAGTCACTAGAGAGTAGAGAGTCACTAGAGAGTAGAGAGTCACTAGAGAGTCAATAGAGAGTAGAGAGTCACTAGAGAGTAGAGAGTCACTAGAGAGTCACTAGAGAGTAGAGAGTCATTAGAGAGTAGAGAATAGGAAGTCACTAGAGAGTAGAGAGTCACTAGAGAGTCACTAGAGAGTAGAGAATCACTAGAGAGTCACTAGATAGTAGAGAGTCACTAGAGAGTAGAGAGTCACTAGAGAGTCACTAGAGAGTCACTAGAGAGTAGAGAGTCACTAGAGAGTAGAGAGTCACTAGAGAGTAGAGAGTCACTAAGAGTAGACAGTAGAGAGTCACTAGAGAGTAGAGAGTCACTAGAGAGTAGAGAGTCACTAGAGAGTCACTAGAGAGTCACTAGAGAGTAGAGAGTAGAGAGTCACTAGAGAGTAGAGAGTCACTAGAGAGTCACTAGAGAGTAGAGAGTCACTAGAGAGCAGAGAGTAGAGAGTCACTAGAGAGTAGAGAGTCACTAGAGAGTCAATAGAGAGTAGAGAGTCACTAGAGAGTAGAGAGTCACTAGAGAGTCACTAGAGAGTAGAGAGTCATTAGAGAGTAGAGAATAGGAAGTCACTAGAGAGTAGAGAGTCACTAGAGAGTCACTAGAGAGTAGAGAGTCACTAGAGAGTAGAGAGTCACTAGAGAGTAGAGAGTCACTAGAGAGTCACTAGAGAGTAGAGAATCACTAGAGAGTCACTAGAGAGTAGAGAGTCACTAGAGAGTAGAGAGTCACTAGAGAGTAGAGAGTAGAGAGTCACTAGAGAGTAGAGAGTCACTAGAGAGTAGAGAGTCACTAGAGAGTAGAGAGTC
Organism: Petromyzon marinus; assembly: GCF_048934315.1. Taxonomy (NCBI): domain Eukaryota; kingdom Metazoa; phylum Chordata; class Hyperoartia; order Petromyzontiformes; family Petromyzontidae; genus Petromyzon; species Petromyzon marinus. The sequence continues at coordinate 9,126,902 of NC_133739.1, read as the reverse complement.
ACTAGAGAGTAGAGAGTCACTAGAGAGTAGAGAGTCACTAGAGAGTAGAGAGTAGAGAGTCACTAGAGAGTAGAGAGTAGAGAGTCACTAAGAGTCACTAGAGAGTAGAGAGTCACTAGAGAGTAGAGAGTCACTAGAGAGTAGAGAGTCACTAGAGAGTCACTAGAGAGTAGAGAGTCACTAAGAGTCACTAGAGAGTAGAGAGTCACTAGAGAGTCACTAGAGAGTCACTAGAGAGTAGAGAGTAGAGAGTCACTAGAGAGTAGAGAGTCACTAGAGAGTAGAGAGTAGAGAGTCACTAGAGAGTAGAGAGTAGAGAGTCACTAAGAGTCACTAGAGAGTAGAGAGTCACTAGAGAGTAGAGAGTAGAGAGTCACTAGAGAGTAGAGAGTAGAGAGTCACTAAGAGTCACTAGAGAGTAGAGAGTCACTAGAGAGTAGAGAGTCACTAGAGAGTAGAGAGTAGAGAGTCACTAGAGAGTAGAGAGTAGAGAGTCACTAGGGAGTCACTAGAGAGTAGAGAGTCACTAGAGATTAGAGAGTCACTAGAGAGTCACTAGAGAGTCATTAGAGAGTCACTAGAGAGTAGAGAGTCATTAAGAGTACCTGGAGAGTCACTAAGAGTAGAGAGTCACTAGAGAGTCACTAGAGAATAGAGAGTCACTAAGAGTAGAGAGTCACTAAGAGTACCTGGAGAGTCACTAAAGAGTCACTAGAGAGTCACTAGAGAGTAGAGAGTCACTAGAGAGTCACTAGAGAGTAGAGAGTCACTAAGAGTACCTGGAGAGTCACTAGAGAGTAGAGAGTCACTAGAGAGTAGAGAGTCACTAGAGAGTCACTAGAGAGTTACTAGAGAGTCACTAGAGAGTAGAGAGTCACTAAGAGTACCTGTGATTGATGGCCTCAGGGTGTAGTCATGCTGGTCAAGGTCTAAGAGACGCTCCGTTTCAGCCTCGTTGAGAGGTCCCTTGGTGGAGTCACGGCGGAGAGAGCGGCTGGAGACACAGAGACACAGATACACAGAGACACAGAGACAGAGACACAGAGACAGAGACACATAGACAGAGACACAGAGACACAGAGACACAGAGACAGATACACAGAGACAGACATAGAGACAGAGACACAGAGACAGAGACACAGAGACACAGAGAGACAGAAACACAGAGACAGAGAGACAGAGACACAGAGTCACAGAGACAGAGACACAGAGACAGAGAGACAAAGAGACACCGAGACACAGACAGAGAGACTCAGAGACAGAGATACAGAGACACAGACAGAGACACAGAGACACAGAGAGACACAGAGACACAGAGACACAGACAGAGAGACACAGAGACAGAGACACAGAGACACAGAGACACAGACAGAGAGACACAGAGAGACACAGACACACAGAGACACAGAGACAGAGACACAGAGACAGAGAGACAGAGACACAGAGACACAGAGAGACAGAGAGACACAAAGAGACACAGAGAGACACAGAGACACAGACACAGAGACACAGACAGAGACACAGAGACACAGACACAGAGACACAGAGACACAGAGACAGAGACACAGAGACACAGACAGAGAGACAGAGACAGAGAGATAGAGAGACACAGAGACAGAGACACATAGACACAGAGACAGAGACACAGAGAGACAGAGACACAGAAACACAGAGACAGAGACACAGAGACACAGACAGAGAGACAGAGACAGAGATAGAGAGACACAGAGACAGAGACACAGAGACACAGAGAGACAGAGACACAGAGACACAGAGAGACAGAGAGACACAAAGAGACACAGAGAGACACAGAGACACAGAGACAGAGACACAGAGACACAGAGACAGAGACAGAGACACAGAGACACAGAGACAGAGACACAGAGACAGAGAGACAGAGACAGAGACACAGAGACAGAGAGACAAAGACAAAGACACAGAGATAGAGACACAGAGACACAGACAGAGAGACACAGAGACAGAGACACAGACACATAGACACAGAGGCAGAGACAGAGAGAGACAGAGAGACAGAGTCACAGAGACACAGACAGAGAGACAGAGACACAGAGACAGAGACAGAGACACAGAGAGACACAGAGAGAGAGACATAGAGAGACAGAGAGACACACAGACACATAGACACAGAGACAGAGAGAGACAGAGAGACAGAGACACAGAGACAGAGACACAGAGACAGAGACACAGAGACAGAGAGACAAAGACAGAGACACAGAGACACAGACACAGACAGAGAGACAGAGACAGAGAGACACAGAGACACAGACACAGAGACATAGAGAGACAGAGAGACAGAGAGACACAGAGACACAGAGAGACAGAGACACAGAGACAGAGAGACAGAGACACAGAAACACAGAGACAGAGACACAGAGACACACAGACACAGACAGAGAGACAGAGACACAGAGACAGAGACACAGAGACACAGAGACAGAGACACAGAGAAAGAGACACAGAGACACAGAGACACAGAGAGACAGAGACACAGAGACAGAGAGACAGAAACACAGAGACAGAGACACAGAGACACAGAGACACAGACAGAGAGACACAGAGACAGAGACACAGAGACACAGAGACAGAGACACAGAGAAAGAGACACAGAGACACAGAGACACAGAGACAGAGACACAGAGACACAGACAGAGACACAGAGAGACAGAGAGACAGAGAGACAGAGACACAGAGAGAGACAGAGACAGAGACACAGAGACAGAGACACAGAGACACAGAGACACAGACAGAGACACAGAGAGACAGAGAGACAGAGACACAGAGAGAGACAGAAACAGAGACACAGAGACACAGACAGAGACAGAGACAGAGACACAGACACAGAGACACAGACACAGACAGAGAGACAGACACAGACAGAGAGACAGAGACACAGAGAAAGAGACACAGAGACACAGAGACACAGACACAGAGACACAGAGACACAGAGACAGAGACACAGAGACAGAGACAGAGACACAGAGACAAAGACACAGATACACAGAGACACAGACAGAGACACAGAGAGACAGAGAGACAGAGAGACACAGAGACAGAGAGACACAGAGACAGAGAGACAGAGACACACAGACAGAGACACAGAGACACAGACACAGACAGAGAGACAGAGACACAGAGACAGACATAGAGACAGAGAGACAGAGAAAGAGACACAGAGACACAGAGATAGAGACACAGAGACACAGAGACACAGAGACAGAGACAGAGAGAGGCAGAGACAGAGAGAAAGAAACAGAGACACAGAGACAGAGACACAGACACAGAGAGACAGAGACAGAGACACAGAGACAGAGACACAGAGACACAGACACAGAGACAGAGAGACAGAGACACAGAGACAGAGACACAGAGACAGAGAGACAGAGACAGAGACACAGAGACAGAGACACAGAGACACAGAGACAGAGACAGAGACACAGAGACAGAGAGACAGAGACAGAGACACAGAGACAGAGACAGAGACACCAGAGACAGAGACACAGAGACAGAGAGACAGAGACAGAGACACAGAGACAGAGACACAGAGACAGAGACACAGAGACAGAGACAGAGACACAGAGACAGAGACACAGAGACAGAGAGACAGAGACAGAGACACAGAGACAGAAAGAGACATGGACAGAGATACAGAGCGACAGAGACAGAGAGAGACAGATACACAGAGAGACAGAGACAGACAGACAGAGACAGAGAGACAGAGACAGAGAGACAGAGACAGAGACACAGATAGACACAGAGACAGAGACACAGACAGAGAGACAGAGAGACAGGGATACACAGAGACAGAGAGACAGAGACAGAGACACAGAGACAGAGACACAGAGACAGAAAAACAGAGAGACAGAGAGACAGAGAGACAGACAGACAGAACGACAGAGACAGAGAAACAGACAGAGACACAGACAGAGAGACGCAGAGAGACAGAGACACAGAGAGACAGAAAGACAGAGACAGAGAGACACACAGAGACAAAGACACAGAGAGACAGAGACAGAGACACAGAGAGACCGAGACACAGAGACACAGAGACAGAGATACAGAGACAGAGAGACAGAAAGACAGAGAGAGACAAAGACAGAGACAGAGAGACAGAGACAGAGAGACAGAGAGACAGAGAGACACAGAGAGACAGACACAGAGAGACAGAGACAGAGATACAGAGACAGAGAGACAGAGACAGAGATACAGAGAGACACAGAGACAGAGACAGAGACACAGAGAGACACAGAGAGACAGAGAGACAGAGAGACCGAGACAGGGACAGAGAGACAGGGAGACAGAGAGACAGAGAGACACGAGGAGACAGAGACACCGAGACAGAGACACAGAGAGACACAGAGAGACAGAGAGACACAGATAGACAGAGAGACCGAGACAGAGAAACAGAGAGACAGAAAGACAGAGAGACAGAGAGACCGAGACAGGGACAGAGAGACAGAGAGACAGAGAGACACGGGGAGACAGAGACACCGAGACAGAGACACAGAGAGACACAGAGAGACAGAGAGACACAGAGAGACAGAGAGACCGAGACAGAGACACAGAGAGACAGAGAGACCGAGACAGAGACACAGAGAGACAGAAAGACAGAGAGACACGGGGAGACAAGGAGACACGGGGAAATACGGGGAGAGAGGGATAAATCACCCCCACCGCCACCACCACCACCACCATCATCACCATCATCACCACCATCACCACCACCATCACCACCATCACAAACACCAGCACAAACACCATCACCATCACCACCACCATCACCATTACCATCACCACCACCATCACCATCATCACCATCACCTCCACCACAATCACGACCATCACCATCATCACCATCATCACCACCATCACCATCATCACCACCATCACCACCACCATCATCATCACCACCACCATCACCACCATCACCACCATCACAAACACCATCACCATCACCACCACCATCACCACCACCATCATCACCATAACCATCACCTCCACCACCATCACCACCATCACCATCATCACCATCATCACCACCATCACCATCATCACCACCATCACCACCACCATCATCATCACCATCACCACCACCATCACCACCATCACCACCACCACCATCACCACCATCACCACCACCACCATCATCATCACCATCACGACCACCATCACCATTATCACCACCATCACCATCACCACCACCATCACCACCACCATCACCACCACCATCACCACCACCATCACCACCGTCACCACCAACATCACCACCATTAACATCATCATCACCATCACCACCATCAGCATCATCACCATCATCACCACCACCATCACCACCATCACCACCATAACCACCACCATCACCACCACCACCATCATCACCACCATCACCATCACCACCATCACCATCACCACCACCATCACTACCACCACCTTCACCATCATCACCACAATCACCACCATCATCACCATTACCACCACCATCACCACCATCATCACCATTACCACCACCATCACCACCATCACCACCACCATCACCATCATCACCATCACCACCACCATCAACACCATCACCATCATCAACACCATCACCACCACCATCATCAACACCATCACCACCACCATCATCACCACGACCATCATCACCACCATCACCACCACCATCACCACCGTCACGACCACCATCACCATCACCACCATCACCATCATCACCATTATCACCACCACCATCACCACCATCACCACCATCACCACCACCACCATCACCCCCACCATCACCACCATCACCACCACCATCACCACCATCACCATCATCACCATCATCACCACCACCATTACCACCATCATCATCACCACCATCACCACCATCACCACTACCATCACCACCACCATCATCACCATCATCACCACCATCACCACGACCATCATCACCACCACCACCACCATCACCACCACCATCATCAGCATCATCACCATCACCACCATCACCACCACCACCATCATCACCATCATCAGAATCATCACCATCACGACCACCATCACCATCATCACCACCATCACCATCACCACCACCATCACCAACACCATCACCACCACCATCACCACCACCACCACCATCACCACCGTCACCACCAACATCAACACCATCACCATCATCATCGCCATCACCATTACCACCATCAGCATCATCACCATCATCACCACCACCATCACCACCATCACCACCATAACCACCACCATCACCACAACCATCATCACCATCATCACCATCATCATCACCATCACTACCACCATCACTATCACCACCACCATCACCACCATCACCACCACCACCATCACCACCACCACCATCACCACCATGACCACCATCACCATCACCACCACCACCATCACCACCATCACCACCATGACCATCACCACCACCATCACTACCACCACCATCACCATCATCACCACAATCACCACCATCATCACCATTACCACCACCATCACCACCATCAACACCACCATCACCATCATCACCATCACCATCAACACCATCACCATCATCAACACCATCACCATCATCATCACCATCACCACCACCACCATCACCATCATCACCACCACCATCACCACCATCAACACCACCAACACCATCATCACCATCATCACCACCACCATCAACACCATCACCATCATCAACACCATCACCACCACCATCATCATCACCATCACCACCACCACCATCACCACCATCACCATCATAACTATCATCACCACCACAACCATCACCACCATCACCACCACCATCACCACCGTCACGACCACCATCACCATAACCACCATCACCATCATCACCATTATCACCACCACCACCATCACCACCACCATCACCACCACCATCACCACCATCACCACCATCATCACCACCACCATCACCACCACCATCACCACCATCACCATCATCATCACCACCATCACCACCATCACCACTACCATCACCACCACCACCATCATCACCATCATCACCATCATCACCATCACTACCAACATCACCATCATCACCATCATCACCACCACCATCACCACCACCACCATCACCACCATCATCACCACCACGTCCACCATCATCACCACCACCACCACCATCACCACCATCATCACCATCATCATCACCATCACCACCACCATCATCACCATCACCAGCACCATCACCACCTCCACCACCATCACCACCATCATCACCATCATCACCACCATCATCACCATCACCACCACCATCACCACCATCACAAACACCAGCACAAACACCATCACCATCACCACCACCATCACCATTACCATCACCACCACCATCACCATCATCACCATCACCATCACCTCCACCACAATCACGACCATCACCATCACCTCCACCACAATCACGACCATCACCATCATCACCATCACCACCACCACCATCACCATCATCACCACCACCATCACCACCATCAACACCACCAACACCATCATCACCATCATCACCACCACCATCAACACCATCACCATCATCAACACCATCACCACCACCATCATCATCACCATCACCACCACCACCATCACCACCATCACCATCATAACTATCATCACCACCACAACCATCACCACCATCACCACCACCATCACCACCGTCACGACCACCATCACCATAACCACCATCACCATCATCACCATTATCACCACCACCACCATCACCACCACCATCACCACCACCATCACCACCATCACCACCATCATCACCACCACCATCACCACCACCATCACCACCATCACCATCATCATCACCACCATCACCACCATCACCACTACCATCACCCCCACCACCATCATCACCATCATCACCATCATCACCATCACCACCAACATCACCATCATCACCATCATCACCACCACCATCACCACCACCACCATCACCACCATCATCACCACCACGTCCACCATCATCACCACCACCACCACCATCACCACCATCATCACCATCATCATCACCATCACCACCACCATCATCACCATCACCAGCACCATCACCACCTCCACCACCATCACCACCATCATCACCATCATCACCACCATCATCACCATCACCACCACCATCACCACCATCACAAACACCAGCACAAACACCATCACCATCACCACCACCATCACCATTACCATCACCACCACCATCACCATCATCACCATCACCATCACCTCCACCACAATCACGACCATCACCATCATCACCATCATCACCACCATCACCATCAACACCACCATCACCACCACCATCATCATCACCACCACCATCACCACCATCACCACCATCACAAACACCATCACCATCACCACCACCATCACCACCACCATCATCACCATAACCATCACCTCCACCACCATCACCACCATCACCATCATCACCATCATCACCACCATCACCATCATCACCACCATCACCACCACCATCATCATCACCATCACCACCACCATCACCACCATCACCACCACCACCATCACCACCATCACCACCACCATCACCACCATCATCATCACCATCACGACCACCATCACCATTATCACCACCATCACCATCACCACCACCATCACCACCACCATCACCACCACCATCACCACCACCATCACCACCGTCACCACCAACATCACCACCATTAACATCATCATCACCATCACCACCATCAGCATCATCACCATCATCACCACCACCATCACCACCATCACCACCATAACCACCACCATCACCACCACCACCATCATCACCACCATCACCATCACCACCATCACCATCACCACCACCATCACTACCACCACCTTCACCATCATCACCACAATCACCACCATCATCACCATTACCACCACCATCACCACCATCATCACCATTACCACCACCATCACCACCATCACCACCACCATCACCATCATCACCATCACCACCACCATCAACACCATCACCATCATCAACACCATCACCACCACCATCATCAACACCATCACCACCACCACCATCACCACCACCATCATCACCACCATCACCCCCACCATCACCACCGTCACGACCACCATCACCATCACCACCATCACCATCATCACCATTATCACCACCACCATCACCACCATCACCACCATCACCACCACCATCACCACCACCATCACCCCCACCATCACCACCATCACCACCACCATCACCACCACCACCATCACCATCATCACCATCATCACCACCACCATCACCACCATCATCATCACCACCATCACCACCATCACCACTACCATCACCACCACCATCATCACCATCATCACCACCATCACCACCACCACCATCACCACCACCACCACCATCACCACCACCATCATCAGCATCATCACCATCACCACCATCACCACCACCACCATCATCACCATCATCAGAATCATCACCATCACGACCACCATCACCATCATCACCACCATCACCATCACCACCACCATCACCAACACCATCACCACCACCATCACCACCACCACCACCATCACCACCGTCACCACCAACATCAACACCATCACCATCATCATCGCCATCACCATTACCACCATCAGCATCATCACCATCATCACCACCACCATCACCACCATCACCACCATAACCACCACCATCACCACAACCATCATCACCATCATCACCATCATCATCACCATCACTACCACCATCACTATCACCACCACCATCACCACCATCACCACCACCACCATCACCACCACCACCATCACCACCATGACCACCATCACCATCACCACCACCACCATCACCACCATCACCACCATGACCATCACCACCACCATCACTACCACCACCATCACCATCATCACCACAATCACCACCATCATCACCATTACCACCACCATCACCACCATCAACACCACCATCACCATCATCACCATCACCATCAACACCATCACCATCATCAACACCATCACCATCATCATCACCATCACCACTACCACCATCACCATCATCACCACCACCATCACCACCATCAACACCACCAACACCATCATCACCATCATCACCACCACCATCAACACCATCACCATCATCAACACCATCACCACCACCATCATCATCACCATCACCACCACCACCATCACCACCATCACCATCATAACTATCATCACCACCACAACCATCACCACCATCACCACCACCATCACCACCGTCACGACCACCATCACCACCATCACCATCATCACCATTATCACCACCACCATCACCACCATCACCATCACCACCACCATCACCACCACCATCACCACCACCATCACCACCATCACCACCATCATCACCACCACCATCACCACCACCATCACCATCACCACCATCACCATCATCATCACCACCATCACCACCATCACCACTACCATCACCACCACCATCATCACCATCATCACCATCATCACCATCACCACCAACATCACCATCATCACCATCATCACCACCACCATCACCACCACCACCATCACCACCATCACCACCATCACCATCACCACCATCATCACCACCACGTCCACCATCATCACCACCACCACCACCATCACCACCATCATCACCATCATCATCACCATCACCACCACCATCATCACCACCACCACCACCATCATCACCACCATCACCATCACCACAACCATCATCACCACCATCACCATCACCACCACCATCACCATCACCACCACCATCACCACCATCATCACCATCATCACCATCACCACCATCATCATCACCACCATCATCAACACCATCACCACCATCATCACCATCATCCCCATCATCACCACCACCATCACCACCACCACCATCACCACCATCACCACCATCACCATCACCACCATCATCACCACCACCACCACCATCATCACCACCATCATCACCACCACCACCACCATCATCACCATCATCACCACCATCACCATCCTCATCACCATCACCACCACCATCATCACCACCACCACCATCATCACCACCATCACCACCACCATCATCACCACCATCACCATCACCACCACCACCACCATCACCACCACCATCACCACCATCATCACCATCATCACCATCACCACCATCATCACCATCTTCACCATCACCACCATCATCATCACCACCATCATCACCATCATCACCACCACCATCACCACCATCATCATCACCATCACCGCCATCCCCATCACCACCATCACCATCACTACCATCATCACCACCACTACCATCACCACCACCATCATCACCATCATCACCACCATCACCACCATCACCACCATCACCACCACCACCATCACCATCAACACCACCATCACCACCATGACCATCAACATACCCACCATCACCACCACCACCACCACCATCACCACCATCATCATCACCATCACCACCACCATCACCACCACCATCATCAGCATCATCACCATCACCACCATCACCACCACCACCATCATCACCATCATCAGCATCATCACCATCACGACCACCATCACCATCATCACCACCATCACCACCACCATCATCATCACCATCACCACCACCATCACCACCATCACCACCACCACCATCACCACCATCACCACCACCATCACCACCATCATCATCACCATCACGACCACCATCACCATTATCACCACCATCACCATCACCACCACCATCACCACCACCATCACCACCACCATCACCACCACCATCACCACCGTCACCACCAACATCACCACCATTAACATCATCATCACCATCACCACCATCAGCATCATCACCATCATCACCACCACCATCACCACCATCACCACCATAACCACCACCATCACCACCACCACCATCATCACCACCATCACCATCACCACCATCACCATCACCACCACCATCACTACCACCACCTTCACCATCATCACCACAATCACCACCATCATCACCATTACCACCACCATCACCACCATCATCACCATTACCACCACCATCACCACCATCACCACCACCATCACCATCATCACCATCACCACCACCATCAACACCATCACCATCATCAACACCATCACCACCACCATCATCAACACCATCACCACCACCACCATCACCACCACCATCATCACCACCATCACCACCACCATCACCACCGTCACGACCACCATCACCATCACCACCATCATCACCATTATCACCACCACCATCACCACCATCACCACCATCACCACCACCATCACCACCACCATCACCCCCACCATCACCACCATCACCACCACCATCACCACCACCACCATCACCATCATCACCATCATCACCACCACCATCACCACCATCATCATCACCACCATCACCACCATCACCACTACCATCACCACCACCATCATCACCATCATCACCACCATCACCACCACCACCATCACCACCACCACCACCATCACCACCACCATCATCAGCATCATCACCATCACCACCATCACCACCACCACCATCATCACCATCATCAGAATCATCACCATCACGACCACCATCACCATCATCACCACCATCACCATCACCACCACCATCACCAACACCATCACCACCACCATCACCACCACCACCACCATCACCACCGTCACCACCAACATCAACACCATCACCATCATCATCGCCATCACCATTACCACCATCAGCATCATCACCATCATCACCACCACCATCACCACCATCACCACCATAACCACCACCATCACCACAACCATCATCACCATCATCACCATCATCATCACCATCACTACCACCATCACTATCACCACCACCATCACCACCATCACCACCACCACCATCACCACCACCACCATCACCACCATGACCACCATCACCATCACCACCACCACCAACACCACCATCACCACCATGACCATCACCACCACCATCACTACCACCACCATCACCATCATCACCACAATCACCACCATCATCACCATTACCACCACCATCACCACCATCAACACCACCATCACCATCATCACCATCACCATCAACACCATCACCATCATCAACACCATCACCATCATCATCACCATCACCACTACCACCATCACCATCATCACCACCACCATCACCACCATCAACACCACCAACACCATCATCACCATCATCACCACCACCATCAACACCATCACCATCATCAACACCATCACCACCACCATCATCATCACCATCACCACCACCACCATCACCACCATCACCATCATAACTATCATCACCACCACAACCATCACCACCATCACCACCACCATCACCACCGTCACGACCACCATCACCACCATCACCATCATCACCATTATCACCACCACCATCACCACCATCACCATCACCACCACCATCACCACCACCATCACCACCACCATCACCACCATCACCACCATCATCACCACCACCATCACCACCACCATCACCATCACCACCATCACCATCATCATCACCACCATCACCACCATCACCACTACCATCACCACCACCATCATCACCATCATCACCATCATCACCATCACCACCAACATCACCATCATCACCATCATCACCACCACCATCACCACCACCACCATCACCACCATCACCACCATCACCATCACCACCATCATCACCACCACGTCCACCATCATCACCACCACCACCACCATCACCACCATCATCACCATCATCATCACCATCACCACCACCATCATCACCACCACCACCACCATCATCACCACCATCACCATCACCACAACCATCATCACCACCATCACCATCACCACCACCATCACCATCACCACCACCATCACCACCATCATCACCATCATCACCACCATCACCACCATCATCATCACCACCATCATCAACACCATCACCACCATCATCACCATCATCCCCATCATCACCACCACCATCACCACCACCACCATCACCACCATCACCACCATCACCATCACCACCATCATCACCACCACCACCACCATCATCACCACCATCATCACCACCACCACCACCATCATCACCATCATCACCACCATCACCATCCTCATCACCATCACCACCACCATCATCACCACCACCACCATCATCACCACCATCACCACCACCATCATCACCACCATCACCATCACCACCACCACCACCATCACCACCACCATCACCACCATCATCACCATCATCACCATCACCACCATCATCACCATCTTCACCATCACCACCATCATCATCACCACCATCATCACCATCATCACCACCACCATCACCACCATCATCATCACCATCACCGCCATCCCCATCACCACCATCACCATCACTACCATCATCACCACCACTACCATCACCACCACCATCATCACCATCATCACCACCATCACCACCATCACCACCATCACCACCATCACCATCAACACCACCATCACCACCATGACCATCAACATACCCACCATCACCACCACCACCACCACCATCACCACCATCATCATCACCATCACCACCACCATCACCACCACCATCATCAGCATCATCACCATCACCACCATCACCACCACCACCATCATCACCATCATCAGCATCATCACCATCACGACCACCATCACCATCATCACCACCATCACCACCACCATCACCAACACCATCACCACCACCATCACCACCACCACCACCATCACCACCGTCACCACCAACATCAACACCATCACCATCATCATCGCCATCACCATTACCACCATCAGCATCATCACCATCATCACCACCACCATCACCACCATCACCACCATAACCACCACCATCACCACAACCATCATCACCATCATCACCACCATCATCACCATCACCACCATCATCACCACCACCATCACCACCACCACCATCACCACCATGACCACCATCACCATCACCACCACCACCATCACCACCATCACCACCATGACCATCACCAACACCATCACTACCACCACCATCACCATCATCACCACAATCACCACCATCATCACCACCACGTCCAACATCATCACCACCACCACCATCACCACCATCATCACCATCATCATCACCATCACCACAACCATCATCACCACCATCACCATCACCACCACCATCACCATCACCATCACCACCACCATCATCATCACCACCATCATCAACACCATCACCACCATCATCACCATCATCCCCATCATCACCACCACCATCACCACCACCACCATCACCACCATCACCACCATCACCACCATCATCACCACCACCACCACCACCATCATCACCACCATCATCACCACCACCACCACCACCATCATCACCATCATCACCACCATCACCATCATTATCACCATCACCACCACCATCATCACCACCACCACCATCATCACCACCATCACCACCACCATCATCACCACCATCACCATCACCACCACCACCATCACCACCACCATCACCACCATCATCACCATCATCACCATCACCACCATCATCACCATCTTCACCATCACCACCATCATCATCACCACCATCATCACCATCATCACCACCACCATCACCACCACCACCATCATCATCACCATCACCGCCATCCCCATCACCACCATCACCATCACTACCATCATCACCACCATCACCACCATCATCACCAACATCACCATCATCATCACCACCATCACCACCACCATCATCATCACCATCACCACCATCACCACCACCATCACTATCACCACCTACATCACCACCATCACCATCATCACCATCATCATCACCATCACCACCATCATCACCACCATCACCTCTATCACCATCATCACCATCATCACCATCACCACCACCATCACCATCACCACCATCACCACCATCACCACCATCATCACCACCATCATCACCACCATCATCACCACCATCATCACCATCATCACCACCACCATCACCACCACCACCATCACCACCATCACCACCATCACTATCACCACCATCATCACCACCATAATCACCACCATCACCACCACCACGACCATCATCACCATCATCACCATCATCACCATCACAACCATCATACCCACCATCACCACCATCACCACCACCACCACCATCATCACCACCACCACCACCATCACCATCATCACCATCACCACCATCATCACCATCATCACCACCACCATCACCACCACCATCATCATCATCACCACCATCACCATCACCACCATCCCCATCACCACCATCATCACCATCATCACCATCATCACCACCACCATCACCACCACCATCATCATCACCATCACCACCATCACCACCACCATCACCATCATCACTACCACGACCACCACCATCATCACCACCACCACCATCACCACCATCACCACCACCACCATCACCACCACCATCACCACCACCATCATCACCACCACCATCACCATCATCATCATCACCACCATCACCATCATCATCACCATCACCACCACCACCATCATCACCACCATCACCATCACCACAACCATCATCACCACCATCACCATCACCACCACCACCATCACCACCACCATCACCACCATCATCACCATCATCACCATCATCACCACCATCACCATCACCACCTCATCATCACCACCATCATCACCATCATCACCACCACCATCACCACCACCACCATCATCATCACCATCACCGCCATCCCCATCACCACCATGATCATCACCACCATCATCACCATCATCATCACCACCATCGCCATCACCACCATCACCATCACCACCATCACCACCACCATCACCACCATCACCACCAACAACATCACCACCACCATCACCACCATCACCATCATCACCACCACCACCATCACCACCATCACCACCATCACCATCACCACCATCACCACCATCACCACCATCACCATCACCACCACCATCACCACCATCACCACCACCACCATCACCACCATCACCATCATCACCACCACCACCATCACCACCATCACCATCATCATCACCATCACCACCACCATCATCACCACCACCACCATCATCACCACCATCACCATCACCACAACCATCATCACCACCATCACCATCACCACCACCATCACCACCACCATCACCACCATCATCACCATCATCACCACCATCACCACCATCATCATCACCACCATCATCAACACCATCACCACCATCATCACCATCATCCCCATCATCACCACCACCATCACCACCACCACCATCACCACCATCACCACCATCACCACCATCATCACCACCACCACCACCATCATCACCACCATCATCACCACCACCACCATCATCACCATCATCACCACCATCACCATCATTATCACCATCACCACCACCATCATCACCACCACCACCATCATCACCACCATCACCACCACCATCATCACCACCATCACCATCACCACCACCACCATCACCACCACCATCACCACCATCATCACCATCATCACCATCACCACCATCATCACCATCTTCACCATCACCACCATCATCATCACCACCATCATCACCATCATCACCACCACCATCACCACCACCACCATTATCATCACCATCACCGCCATCCCCATCACCACCATCACCATCACTACCATCATCACCACCATCACCACCATCATCACCAACATCACCATCATCATCACCACCATCACCACCACCATCATCATCACCATCACCACCATCACCACCACCATCACTATCACCACCTACATCACCACCACCACCATCACCATCATCACCATCATCATCACCATCACCACCATCATCACCACCATCACCTCTATCACCATCATCACCATCATCACCATCACCACCACCATCACCATCACCACCATCACCACCATCACCACCATCATCACCACCATCATCACCACCATCATCAACACCATCACCACCATCATCACCATCACCATCATCACCACCACCATCACCACCACCACCATCACCACCATCACCACCATCACCACCATCATCACCACCACCACCACCACCATCATCACCACCATCATCACCACCACCACCACCACCATCATCACCATCATCACCACCATCACCATCATTATCACCATCACCACCACCATCATCACCACCACCACCATCATCACCACCATCACCACCACCATCATCACCACCATCACCATCACCACCACCACCATCACCACCACCATCACCACCATCATCACCATCATCACCATCACCACCATCATCACCATCTTCACCATCACCACCATCATCATCACCACCATCATCACCATCATCACCACCACCATCACCACCACCACCATCATCATCACCATCACCGCCATCCCCATCACCACCATCACCATCACTACCATCATCACCACCATCACCACCATCATCACCAACATCACCATCATCATCACCACCATCACCACCACCATCATCATCACCATCACCACCATCACCACCACCATCACTATCACCACCTACATCACCACCATCACCATCATCACCATCATCATCACCATCACCACCATCATCACCACCATCACCTCTATCACCATCATCACCATCATCACCATCACCACCACCATCACCATCACCACCATCACCACCATCACCACCATCATCACCACCATCATCACCACCATCATCACCACCATCATCACCATCATCACCACCACCATCACCACCACCACCATCACCACCATCACCACCATCACTATCACCACCATCATCACCACCATAATCACCACCATCACCACCACCACGACCATCATCACCATCATCACCATCATCACCATCACAACCATCATACCCACCATCACCACCATCACCACCACCACCACCATCATCACCACCACCACCACCATCACCATCATCACCATCACCACCATCATCACCATCATCACCACCACCATCACCACCACCATCATCATCATCACCACCATCACCATCACCACCATCCCCATCACCACCATCATCACCATCATCACCATCATCACCACCACCATCACCACCACCATCATCATCACCATCACCACCATCACCACCACCATCACCATCATCACTACCACGACCACCACCATCATCACCACCACCACCATCACCACCATCACCACCACCACCATCACCACCACCATCACCACCACCATCATCACCACCACCATCACCATCATCATCATCACCACCATCACCATCATCATCACCATCACCACCACCACCATCATCACCACCATCACCATCACCACAACCATCATCACCACCATCACCATCACCACCACCACCATCACCACCACCATCACCACCATCATCACCATCATCACCATCATCACCACCATCACCATCACCACCTCATCATCACCACCATCATCACCATCATCACCACCACCATCACCACCACCACCATCATCATCACCATCACCGCCATCCCCATCACCACCATGATCATCACCACCATCATCACCATCATCATCACCACCATCGCCATCACCACCATCACCATCACCACCATCACCACCACCATCACCACCATCACCACCAACAACATCACCACCACCATCACCACCATCACCATCATCACCACCACCACCATCACCACCATCACCACCATCACCATCACCACCATCACCACCATCACCACCATCACCATCACCACCACCATCACCACCATCACCACCACCACCATCACCACCATCACCATCATCACCACCACCACCATCACCACCATCACCATCATCATCACCATCACCACCACCATCATCACCACCACCACCATCATCACCACCATCACCATCACCACAACCATCATCACCACCATCACCATCACCACCACCATCACCACCACCATCACCACCATCATCACCATCATCACCACCATCACCACCATCATCATCACCACCATCATCAACACCATCACCACCATCATCACCATCATCCCCATCATCACCACCACCATCACCACCACCACCATCACCACCATCACCACCATCACCACCTCATCACCACCACCACCACCATCATCACCACCATCATCACCACCACCACCATCATCACCATCATCACCACCATCACCATCATTATCACCATCACCACCACCATCATCACCACCACCACCATCATCACCACCATCACCACCACCATCATCACCACCATCACCATCACCACCACCACCATCACCACCACCATCACCACCATCATCACCATCATCACCATCACCACCATCATCACCATCTTCACCATCACCACCATCAT
This sequence comes from Petromyzon marinus, assembly GCF_048934315.1. NCBI lineage: Eukaryota > Metazoa > Chordata > Hyperoartia > Petromyzontiformes > Petromyzontidae > Petromyzon > Petromyzon marinus. The sequence continues at coordinate 9,106,691 of NC_133739.1, read as the reverse complement.
CATCACCACCATCATCACCATCATCACCACCACCATCACCACCACCACCATTATCATCACCATCACCGCCATCCCCATCACCACCATCACCATCACTACCATCATCACCACCATCACCACCATCATCACCAACATCACCATCATCATCACCACCATCACCACCACCATCATCATCACCATCACCACCATCACCACCACCATCACTATCACCACCTACATCACCACCACCACCATCACCATCATCACCATCATCATCACCATCACCACCATCATCACCACCATCACCTCTATCACCATCATCACCATCATCACCATCACCACCACCACCATCACCACCACCATCACCACCATCACCACCATCATCACCACCATCATCACCACCATCATCAACACCATCACCACCATCATCACCATCACCATCATCACCACCACCATCACCACCACCACCATCACCACCATCACCACCATCACCACCATCATCACCACCACCACCACCACCATCATCACCACCATCATCACCACCACCACCACCACCACCATCATCACCATCATCACCACCATCACCATCATTATCACCATCACCACCACCATCATCACCACCACCACCATCATCACCACCATCACCACCACCATCATCACCACCATCACCATCACCACCACCACCATCACCACCACCATCACCACCATCATCACCATCATCACCATCACCACCATCATCACCATCTTCACCATCACCACCATCATCATCACCACCATCATCACCATCATCACCACCACCATCACCACCACCACCATCATCATCACCATCACCGCCATCCCCATCACCACCATCACCATCACTACCATCATCACCACCATCACCACCATCATCACCAACATCACCATCATCATCACCACCATCACCACCACCATCATCATCACCATCACCACCATCACCACCACCATCACTATCACCACCTACATCACCACCATCACCATCATCACCATCATCATCACCATCACCACCATCATCACCACCATCACCTCTATCACCATCATCACCATCATCACCATCACCACCACCATCACCATCACCACCATCACCACCATCACCACCATCATCACCACCATCATCACCACCATCATCACCACCATCATCACCATCATCACCACCACCATCACCACCACCACCATCACCACCATCACCACCATCACTATCACCACCATCATCACCACCATAATCACCACCATCACCACCACCACGACCATCATCACCATCATCACCATCATCACCATCACAACCATCATACCCACCATCACCACCATCACCACCACCACCACCATCATCACCACCACCACCACCATCACCATCATCACCATCACCACCATCATCACCATCATCACCACCACCATCACCACCACCATCATCATCATCACCACCATCACCATCACCACCATCCCCATCACCACCATCATCACCATCATCACCATCATCACCACCACCATCACCACCACCATCATCATCACCATCACCACCATCACCACCACCATCACCATCATCACTACCACGACCACCACCATCATCACCACCACCACCATCACCACCATCACCACCACCACCATCACCACCACCATCACCACCACCATCATCACCACCACCATCACCATCATCATCATCACCACCATCACCATCATCATCACCATCACCACCACCACCATCATCACCACCATCACCATCACCACAACCATCATCACCACCATCACCATCACCACCACCACCATCACCACCACCATCACCACCATCATCACCATCATCACCATCATCACCACCATCAACCATCACCACCTCATCATCACCACCATCATCACCATCATCACCACCACCATCACCACCACCACCACCATCACCACCATCATCACCATCATCACCATCATCACCACCATCACCATCACCACCTCATCATCACCACCATCATCACCATCATCACCACCACCATCACCACCACCACCATCATCATCACCATCACCACCACCACCATCACCACCATCACCACATCACCATCACCACCATCACCACCATCACCACCATCACCATCACCACCACCATCACCACCATCACCACCACCACCATCACCACCATCACCATCATCACCACCACCACCACCATCACCACCATCACCATCATCATCACCATCACCACACATCATCACCACCACCACCATCATCACCACCATCACCATCACCACAACCATCATCACCACCATCACCATCACCACCACCATCACCACCACCATCACCACCATCATCACCATCATCACCACCATCACCACCATCATCATCACCACCATCATCAACACCATCACCACCATCATCACCATCATCCCCATCATCACCACCACCATCACCACCACCACCATCACCACCATCACCACCATCACCACCATCATCACCACCACCACCACCATCATCACCACCATCATCACCACCACCACCATCATCACCATCATCACCACCATCACCATCATTATCATCCATCACCACCACCATCATCACCACCACCACCATCATCACCACCATCACCACCACCATCATCACCACCATCACCATCACCACCACCACCATCACCACCACCATCACCACCATCATCACCATCATCACCATCACCACCATCAATCACCATCTTCACCATCACCACCATCATCACACCACCATCATCACCATCATCACCACCACCATCACCACCACCACCATTATCATCACCATCACCGCCATCCCCATCACCACCATCACCATCACTACCATCATCACCACCATCACCACCATCATCACCAACATCACCATCATCATCACCACCATCACCACCACCATCATCATCACCATCACCACCATCACCACCACCATCACTATCACCACCTACAGCACCACCACCACCATCACCATCATCACCATCATCATCACCATCACCACCATCATCACCACCATCACCTCTATCACCATCATCACCATCATCACCATCACCACCACCATCACCATCACCACCATCACCACCATCACCACCATCATCACCACCATCATCACCACCATCATCACCACCATCATCACCATCATCACCACCACCATCACCACCACCACCATCACCACCATCACCACCATCACTATCACCACCATCATCACCACCATAATCACCACCATCACCACCACCACGACCATCATCACCATCATCACCATCATCACCATCACCATCACAACCATCATACCCACCATCACCACCATCACCACCACTACCATCATCACCACCACCACCACCATCACCATCATCACCATCACCACCATCATCACCATCATCACCAGCACCATCACCATTACCATCATCATCATCACCACCATCACCATCACCACCATCCCCATCACCACCATCATCACCATCATCACCATCATCACCACCACCATCACCACCACCATCATCATCACCATCACCACCATCACCACCACCATCACCATCATCACTACCACGACCACCACCATCATCACCACCACCACCATCACCACCATCACCACCACCACCATCACCACCACCATCACCACCACCATCATCACCACCACCATCACCATCATCATCACCACCATCACCATCATCATCACCATCACCACCACCACCATCATCACCACCATCACCACAACCATCATCACCACCATCACCACCACCACCATCACCACCACCATCACCACCATCATCACCATCATCACCATCATCACCACCATCACCATCACCACCTCATCATCACTACCATCATCACCATCATCACCACCACCATCACCACCACCACCATCATCATCACCATCACCGCCATCCCCATTACCACCATGATCATCACCACCATCATCACCATCATCATCACCACCATCGCCATCACCACCATCACCATCACCACCATCACCACCACCATCACCACCATCACCACCAACAACATCACCACCACCATCACCACCATCACCATCACCACCATCACCACCATCACCACCATCACCATCATCACCATCACCACCATCACCACCATCACCACCATCACCATCACCACCACCATCACCACCATCACCACCATCACCATCATCACCACCACCACCATCACCACCATCACCACCACCACCATCACCACCACCACCATCACCACCATCACCACCATCACCACCACCATCACCACCATCACCACCACCACCACCATCACCACCACCACCATCACCACCATCACCACCATCACCACCATCATCACCATCATCACCACCACCACCATAACCACCACCACCATCACCACCACCATCACCACCATCACCACCATCACCACCATCACCACCACCACCACCATCACCACCACCACCATCACCACCATCACCACCATCATCACCATCATCACCACCACCACCACCATCACCACCATCACCATCACCACCACCATCACCACCATCATCACCATCAACACCATCACCATCATCACCACCATCACCATCACCACCACCATCACCACCATCACCACCATCGCCATCACCACCATCACCATCACCACCATCACCATCACCACCATCACCACCATCACCACCATCACCATCACCACCATCACCACCATCACCATCATCACCATCATCACCACCACCACCACCACCATCACCATCACCACCATCACCATCACCACCACCATCACCACCATCATCACCATCACCACCATCACCATCATCACCACCATCACCATCACCACCACCATCACCACCATCACCACCATCGCCATCACCACCATCACCATCACCGCCATCACCATCACCACCATCACCACCATCACCATCATCACCATCACCACCACCACCACCATCACCACCATCACCATCACCACCATCACCACCACCATCACCACCATCACCACCATCACCCCCTACCTCCACCGCGTCTTGGATCTCGGTTGCCGCTCTTCCGTCTGGACCCCACCGGACTGATCACGTTGCATTCGGAACTTCGCAGACGGATCCCGGTCCCTCTGGTACCTCCAGTGAGGTTCTGGATCATCCTTGAAGGATTTTGGGTGAAGTCTCTGATCCATCTGTAACTTCACAGACGGATCCCGGTCCCTCTGGTACCTCGAGTGAGGTTCTGGATCATCCTTGTAGGACTTTGGGTGAAGTCTCTGATCCATCTGTAACTTCACAGACAGATCCCGGTCCCTCTGGTACCTCGAGTGAGGTTCTGGATCATCCTTGAAGGACTTTGGGTGAAGTCTCTGATCCATCTGTAACTTCGCAGACAGATCCCGGTCCCTCTGGTACCTTGAGTGAGGTTCTGGATCATCCTTGAAGGACTTTGGGTGAAGTCTCTGATCCAGCTGTAACTTCACAGACGGATCCCGGTCCCTCTGGTACCTCGAGTGAGGTTCTGGATCATCCTTGAAGGACTTTGGGTGAAGTCTCTGATCCATCTGTAACTTCCCAGACGGATCCCGGTCCCTCTGGTACCTCGAGTGAGGTTCTGGATCATCCTTGAAGGACTTTGGGTGAAGTCTCTGATCCATCTGTAACTTCACAGACAGATCCCGGTCCCTCTGGTACCTCGAGTGAGGTTCTGGATCATCCTTGAAGGACTTTGGGTGAAGTCTCTGATCCATCTGTAACTTCACAGACGGATCCCGGTCCCTCTGGTACCTCGAGTGAGGTTCTGGATCATCCTTGAAGGATTTTGGGTGAAGTCTCTGATCCATCTGTAACTTCGCAGACGGATCCCGGTCCCTCTGGTACCTCGAATGAGGTTCTGGACCATCCTTGAAGGATTTTCGGTGAAGTCTCTGATCCATCTGTAACTTCGCAGACAGATCCCGGTCCCTCTGGTACCTCGAGTGAGGTTCTGGATCATCCTTGAAGGACTTTGGGTGAAGTCTCTGATCCATCTGTAACTTCGCAGACAGATCCCGGTCCCTCTGGTACCTCGAGTGAGGTTCTGGATCATCCTTGTAGGACTTTGGGTGAAGTCTCTGATCCATCTGTAACTTCGCAGACAGATCCCGGTCCCTCTGGTACCTCGAGTGAGTTTCTGGACCATCCTTGAAGGATTTTGGGTGAAGTCTCTGATCCAGCTGTAACTTCACAGACAGATCCCGGTCCCTCTGGTACCTTGAGTGAGGTCCCACAGATTCCACCATCAATGCGGTCTCTACCGCCATCACCGCCATCACCACCATCACCGCCATCACCACCATCATCATCATCATCGCTGCCACCATTGACGCATCCACCGTGATGTTGAAATGATGATGTTGATGATGTAGATGATGATGGTGATGATGATGATGATTGTGATGATGGTGTTGAAATGGTGGTGCTGATGATGGTGATGATGTAGATGATGATGTTGATGGTGTTGAAATGATGATGTTGAAATGATGCTGATGGTGTTGTAATTATTCTGATGTTGATGGTGCTGAGAGTGTTGAAATGATGATGATGGTGATGTTGATGGTGATTATGGTGTTGAAATGGTGGTGCTGATGATGGTGATGATGTAGATGATGATGTTGATGGTGTTGTGATGATGATGATGATGTTGAAATGATGCTGATGGTGTTGTAATTATTCTGATGTTGATGGTGCTGAGAGTGTTGAAATGATGATGATGGTGATGTTGATGATGGTGATGATGGTGTTGAAATGGTGGTGCTGATGATGGTGATGATGTAGATGATGATGTTGATGGTGTTGTGATGATGATGATGATGATGTTGAAATGATGCTGATGGTGTTGTAATTATTCTGATGTTGATGGTGCTGAGAGTGTTGAAATGATGATGATGGTGATGTTGATGATGGTGATGATGGTGTTGAAATGGTGGTGCTGATGATGGTGATGATGTAGATGATGATGTTGATGGTGTTGAAATGATGATGATGATGATGTGGAAATGATGCTGATGGTGTTGTAATTATTCTGATGTTGATGGTGCTGAGAGTGTTGAAATGATGATGATGGTGATGTTGATGGTGATGATGGTGTTGAAATGGTGGTGCTGATGATGGTGATGATGTAGATGATGATGTTGATGGTGTTGAAATGATGATGATGATGATGTGGAAATGATGCTGATGGTGTTGTAATTATTCTGATGTTGATGGTGCTGAGAGTGTTGAAATGATGATGATGGTGATGTTGATGGTGATGATGGTGTTTAAATGGTGGTGCTGATGATGGTGATGATGTAGATGATGATGTTGATGGTGTTGTAATGATGATGATGATGTGGAAATGATGCTGATGGTGTTGTAATTATTCTGATGTTGATGGTGCTGAGAGTGTTGAAATGATGATGATGGTGATGTTGATGGTGATGATGGTGTTGAAATGGTGGTGCTGATGATGGTGATGATGTAGATGATGATGTTGATGGTGTTGAAATGATGATGATGATGATGTGGAAATGATGCTGATGGTGTTTTAATTATTCTGATGTTGATGGTGCTGATGGTGTTGAAATTATGATGATGATGTTGGTGATGATGGTGTTGAAATGGTGGTGCTGATGATGGTGATGACGTAGATGATGATGTTGATTGTGTTGAAATGATGATGATGATGATTATGGTGATGATGTTCAAATGATGCTGATAGTGATGAAATTATTCTGATGTTGATGGTGCTGATGGTATTGAAATAATGATGATGGTGATGATGTTGATGGTGCTGATAGTGTTGAAATTATGATGACGGTGATGATGGTGCTGATGGTGTTGAAATGATGATGTTGCTGATGATGATGTTGACGATGATGATGATGATGATGTTGCTGACGATGACGATGTTGACGATGATGATGTTGACGATGATGATGATGTTCCTGCTATTGCTGCTATTACGGACTCCCCAGAGACTTAATCAGAAAACGAATCAGAAAAACTTTAATCCTCTTAGCGGGCCACGTGACTAGCCACAGCACCCACTCACCCACCCACCCACCCACTCACCCACTCACTCAGCCACCCACCCACCCACTCATTCACCCACTCACCCACCCACTGACCCACTCACACACTCACCCACCCACTCACCCACCCACCCACTCACTCACCCAATCACCCACCCAATCACCCACCCACCAACTCACCCACTCACCCATCCACTCACCCACCCAATCACTTACCCACCCACTCACCACCCACTCACTCACTCACTCACCCACTCATCCAGCCAATCATCCACCCACCCACTC
>NC_133739.1:8658478-9090978 GCF_048934315.1 Petromyzon marinus | reverse complement strand
AAAGTTGCAAGCGAGAATTTCATCATCGCTTGCGGCTGGGATTGGCATCGTCCCCGACTCCTCCTGATGTCGAGGGTAAATGGGCGAGGTTTAGGACTGTGACTCATGCAGCTGCAATGGCTGCTTTGGGTACGCGGTCCAGACCTCCCCAGACACCCTGGATGACAGAGGAGTTGTTCAGGATGCTTGAGAAAAAGCGACAGGCCCACTGTCATCGGCTACAGAATCCCACGTCAGAGAATGAGGAGGCTTACCGCAGCCTTCGCTCGGAGGTAAGGAGAGCCGTGAGGCGCTGCAAGGATGGGTGGTGGTCGCGGGTTGCTGAGGAGATGGAGTCTGCCTCAGTGGCCCGTGATCACAAATCTCTATTTAACTCCATCAAAAAAGTAACCTGCAGCGCCACACCTATTACCATCATTAGGGGAAAAAACGGTGATCCAATTTCCGACCCCCAGGAACAGGTTCGCAGATTTGCTGAGCATTTCTGTGAGGTCCTGGGGGAGGGAAAATCCCTCAGCCAGGAAAACACCGTGGCACAAAGTGAGGATGACCCTGCTGAGGCTGCGGTGCCTCAAATATTGGATGAAGTCACCCCCTGTGAGTGGCTGGCTGAGGTGCCATCTGCTGAGGAAGTATTGAAGGCGATCCGGAGTCTGAGACCAGGAAAGGCAGCGGGCAGAGATGATCTCCCAAGCGAAATGCTGAGGGAGGGTGGCGTTTGTGCACAGACTGCCCTATATGACATCATAACAACAGTCTGGACCACTGGACGGGTTCCGCAGGATTGGAAGGATGCCCTGGTGGTCCCCCTTTTTAAGAAGGGGGACCGCACAGACTGTAACAACTACAGGGGCATCTCACTCCTCAGTGTGCCGGGAAAGGTCCTGGCAAGGATTATTCAGCATTGCCTTGCCAGGCACGCTGAGGAGAGGCTTGCGGAGCCCCAATGCGGTTTCAGGAAAGGGCGGTCCTGCACAGATGCCATATTTTCTGTCCGTCTGCTACAGCAGAGGTGTAGGGAATTCCAACAAGACCTACATCTCTGCTTTATTGACCTGGTCAAGGCCTATGATACCATCAGTAGGCCTGGGCTCTGGGTCGTTCTTCGTGCTTTTGGAGTACCTGACCCTCTGCTCACGATCATTAAGGACCTTCATGATGGTGAGCGGGCCCGGGTAAAACTACGTGGCCGGGAGTCAGAGCCATTCCCTGTACACCTTGGGGTGCGACAGGGATGTCCTCTGGCTCCCACATTATTTAACATCTATTTTGACCACGTAGTTCGTGAAGCCTTCAATAGCTGTACCGGGGGAATCTCCATATGGTACAGATATAATGGGAGGCTAATCGATGCCCGGGTGCGGTCAAGGGATGGCTCCCTATTGCTCAACCACGTTATGTATGCTGATGACTTGGTAAGGAGTTGGAGACGCTGCTGCTGAGACTGGAGCGTGCCACTAAGAGGTGGGGCCTTACCATCAGCCCCACCAAAACTAAGCACCTGCCTGGGTATTTTGTACCATCGGACACTCCACCCCCACAACTCCCAATCGGTGATGGGGCAGTTGTGGAGAGAGTGGAGAGTTTCCCATACCTGGGCAGTGTGCTTATGACTGGCTCCAGTTTAACAGCAGAGGTCTCACTCTGAATCAGTCGAGCGGCAATATCTTTTCATCGGTTGCGTAACGCTGTGTGGAAGCTACCTGGTCTGTCGCTCCGCACTAAACTTCAGGTCTTCTCGGCCACGGTCATTCCCTCCCTTCTCTACGCTTGCGAAACGTGGACCCCCCTAATGGGACATCTTCGCCGGTTAGAAACATTTAGGCTGGCCTGCCTACGATCCATCCTGGGTTTAACCAGACTGGATTGTGTGAGGAGCTCACAAATCCTTGAAAGATCTGGGCAAGGTCCCATCGGTGAGCTCCTCCGGCAGGCAAGGCTGCGATGGCTGGGTCATGTAGCCCGCATGCCCAGCCACCGCATGCCGAAACAGCTTTTGTTTGGCCGGATTGAGGGGGCTAAGCGGGCGCGGCACGGGCTAGAGAAGAGATGGAGTGATGTGGTACAGGAGGACGTGGAGCTGAGTGGACTTGCTGATGACTGGTACCAGCGGTGTCAAGATCGGCCTCTGTGGAGGAGGCTCGTGAAGGATGCTACTGGGCAGTTGGAGGCAGTCGCCCTCCAACAACAACGGAGGGCGGAGGAGCGACGCTCACAACAGCGAGCGGAGCGCCGGGTGGCTAAAGCACAGCAGGTTGGCACAGTAGGGGGCACAGGTGGTGCATCAACCAGTCATCTCAGTCAGTCGACCCGTGGCACCTGGGTCTGCCCCGTGACCTCCTGCCAGCGGGCGTTCGACACTTCACGTGGCCTCAGGGTGCACATAGCCTGGCACAAGCGTCGTGGTGACGTCACCGCCACTTAGTGGCGAATGGCGGTTGTTGTTGTTGTGTCTATGTGTGTGTATGTGTCTATGTGTGTGTGTCTATGTGTGTGTGTGTCTATGTGTGTGTGTCTATGTGTGTGTGTCTATGTGTGTGTATGTGTCTATGTGTGTGTGTCTATGTGTGTGTGTGTCTATGTGTGTGTGTATGTGTGTCTCTGTGTGTGTGTCATGGGGAGCGGTAGTGTAGTGGTTAGCGCTACGCCGCGCTATGAACCTGGCGACCTGGGTTCGATTCCCGCTTACGGCCAACACCAGTGACGATTATCTGAACCGGTCCCGGGCCTCCCCTAGGTCGACTCAGCCTCAAATGAGTACCTGGTGCGGTGTGTAAACATCGCCACTAGGGAGACAAAGGCGGTCGGGCGTGGTGCTGGCCACCCACCCCCTCGTGTACCGTTCTGGCCTTCATAGGTGCTCGCTAACAGCACTTGCCCCTACAGTCTGTTACAGGCTATATGGGGGATCTTTGATCTTTGTGCGTCATTTATGGCATAGTTATGTTCGTTGGCTTCCTCAAGCCATAAACCAACAAAAGGAAACAGATGCTTCAAATCGTCCCGAAGGCGTCCCCCTCTGTCTGCGTTACACCATCTGGCGAGTTTCGACAGACTCATGTCCACGTGCAGGGCGGTGCAGGGCCACCTTGTGCCACACAGGGGCAGCTGCCACTTAGGGGGGAGGCGTCCTTCGATTGTTTGAGATGAGGTTCGATAAGAAAGACACAATTAGGCAAGCGACTTATGAGTGAAAATATGATGTTGGTAACGTAGTGAAATGCTTGGGAGCTTTATCGTCTTTCGCTCCCACCGACAGATGGTACCCAGCCCACAGCTCCACAGATACCAGCAGCTCCTCCTGTGCAGGTTCGGCTACGTACGGTGCGAAAGAAGTTCCAGATACACACACAGAGACTCACATACAGAGAGACCCACAGATTAGCATGGTTGGCTACGTACGGTGCTAAATAATTTCAACGTACACACAGAGACTCACACACAGAGAGACCCACAGATTAGCATGGTTGGCTACGTACGGTGCGAAAGAAATTCCAGACACACACAGAGACTCACACACAGAGAGACCCACAGATTACCATGGTTGGCTACGTACGGTGCTAAATAATTTCAACGTACACACAGAGACTCACACACAGAGAGACCCACAGATTAGCATGGTGGGCTACGTACGGTGCGAAATAAGTTCCACGTACACAGAGACTCGGAGCAAGTTTTTAGTCGCGTGCAGTCGTGGGCCCGTGAAAGTTGAACGGGCGCATGTTGCTACTGTCGGTAGTTGAATACGGTGGGAAAGACGCTGATAGAGACACACACAGAGACTGACAAGAGAGAGAGAGAGGTGGACAGACACAGACAAGAGGAAGACAGAATGAAAGATACAGAGACCACAGAGACACAGTCAGCGAGAGAGAGAGACACAGAGGGGAACAGAGACACAGACGGACAGAGAGATGTTGAATCGAACACAAACTTAACTCGCTCCATTGAAAGTGATTCCTCAATCTTTGCCCATCCCCGGAATTAAGTCGTCCTAGTTTCTATTTATTTCATTGTGTGTGGTGTGTCCGTGTAAGTGTGGGGACCGCTGCTCCCCAAATCCCAACTCCCTTGTGATCCGAGGCTCTCCTCTTCTGCACTCGGCGGAGGGTTGCTACCCTCCGCCTCTCCTACCTTCGCCGCTGCTGTGCGAGGCATGGTCAGCGGCTGGCGCTTAGCCCCCCGATATCCGTTCGCACACACACGTGCCCTACGTGCCCAGGCACTAACAAACCCGACTCCGCTACCTGCCCGGCTCCGTACACCAATCGCACGCGAGGGACTCGGGGGTCAGGGGTTAGAGGTCAGGGGCGGCCACCGCGCGCTCGCCGCCGATTGGAGGGGGCACCTCTGAGCCGATTTAAAGGCCGTGTGAACAACCGCGGATACATGCGCACACGAGGCACTCCAACCTCCTCTTCACACTCACAAAGACCACACGACACAGTTTGTCCTCTACTGACGATTTTTTTCCCCGCTAAACTACGCGTGTTTGTGTGGGTCAGCGGACACTAGCCTATCCCTCGGGGATCCGGGACTCAATTTATCCTGCCCGTCGCTCCACTTTCTACCCTCTGGTTAATTAGCCCAAACTCACCTCTCCCTTGCTTAACGCTTGCTCCCGCTCTGATGCGCGGGAAGCTGTGGAAGGGCGATGTTGCACGATGTCTCCGTGGAGAACTGGGCCCGGCTGCGCTGGATGCTTGTCACACGGACGACTCCAACGGCTGGCCCCCCACTCCGCTGATCTCGATGCCTTGAAGAACACTACTCCCGTCACTCCCTGGTTCACCCTCTATTATCGTTCTCACATCAAAGTGCACCGCGCTGCCCCGCCCCCTGGCCTCCCGTCCAATCAGGGGCCTCGGAGTTCCCGCTCTTTCGATGGCCGGATTAGTGCTTTCTCCGACGTCCGCTATTCTGCCCCTTCGCACGAGCGCACACGTCCTACACGGAGAGGACGGCCCCCCATGTTTTTCCCGGCCGCTCGCTATTCTGCCCCAGCCTCTATCTGCCTGCTGACCCGTGTTGAGTGTGGGTGCCCTCTATCCGCGGTGGCTCGGCGGCCCCCGCCGTGACCACGCAACTACAAACCAGGTCACGGCGCCGCGGTGCGCGTTAGCCTCGGGGTACGTCGCCCAATTCCCTGGTCGCAGGAAACCGTGAAGCTTGGTCCCATGAGGGGCTTCTGGGTGAAAACCTGCCGGCCAGGTGACCTCCCCTCGGGGCTCTACGTGGGGGGGGTGTGCGTCACAGCGGTGGGCACGGCCCCGACGGAGCGGCTCCGCTGCGGCGGCACCACACAGCACCCCCCGAGGTGCCAGTCCCCGTCCCGGGTTGACTGGAGCACCTCGCCTGGGTTGCCCCCGCGAGGCAGCGCCGCGGGGTCCGCGGGACTCTCCCGGCACTCGTGGCCGGCCTCGGGGGTGGCGGCTCCGTCTCTCGGGGTTCCGGCGGCGGTCTCCTCCTCCACTGCAGTGGTTCTCTCCGGTCCTGGGTACCTGCCGGCTGGGAGACAAACTTGGGGGCGGTGGGGTTCAGGGGCCGTCGTCCCCGTCTCTCCTGGCACGGGTTGGGACCCCGTGGGGCCCGGGACCCCGTGGGGCCCATTTACCGCGCGAGGCCCCCGGGTATTGGGGGTGTGGGGACCCCGGCGTTTCGGGGTCCTCGAGCGGCGGGGTTCTCCCTCGCTGGGGCCGCCCTCCACGGTTTTAATCGGCGGACGTTGACCACCATCTCCCGGCCTCTCTCTCCCCCCTGAATCAGCACCGTCCAGGGGGAGATCGATCTGCCGCCCCACCGTCCAGGGTCCCCGCCAGTAGGTGGTCAGCTTCCCCGCCTGCCCGGCCCCGACGCGAGGGGTTTGCAGCCACACCTTGGAGCCCTCCGAGTAGAAGGGGGGCTCCATCCGGGGTCGGGCGCCCTGCTCCTGCAGCCGGTGCGCGGTCTCGCCTTGCGGGCAGGCACGGCCCCTGGTTCCTCGCAGAGTCTCCATCGGGTGCTCCACGGGGCGGCTCCCTTCCTCCCGTTGCGGCGGGGGGCACACCGTAACAGCAGATCTGCGGGCAGGCGAGACTCGCGACCAAACATCATTAGGAACGGGGTCTGTCCCGTGGATGTGTGTACCGTGGTGGCGTAGGCGAACAGAGCATAGGGGAGGTGTTCGTCCCAGTCCCGTCGATTCGCGGCCGCCATGCGTTTAAGCTTCCCGGCTAGAGTCTGGTTGATCCTCTCTACCATCCCGTTTGCCTGGGGGTGGTACGCCGTAGTTCGGTCCTTCTGGATCCCGAACTCCCGGCACAGCGCCTGGAATAGTTCTGCCTCGAACTCACTACCCTGGTCAGTAATGACTCGTTCGGGGATCCCGTGCTTAAGTACGAAGTGTTCCACGAACGCTCGGGCCGCCACGAGGGCTGTCTTATCGGGGATGGCCACCGCTACGGGATAGCGTGTGAAGTACTCCACCGCTACGAGAATATATCGGTTGCCCCGGTGGGATCGCGGGAATGGCCCCTGCAGGTCGATCCCGACCAACTGGTTCGTCCGGCTGACGCGGAACGGCCTCAGGGGTACCTGGTATCGTGCCAGTTTCGGCCCGCATTGCTGACACGCGCGGCAGCCCTGCACCCAGGCGGCCACGTCTTGTGCCAACTTGGGCCAGAGATACTGGCAGCGCAGGGTTTCACGAGCGGGTGGTCGTGCACCAGTCTTAGCAGCTGGGGTCACACCTGGGCGGGAACGCAGATGCATCCCGGCTGGCCGGCTTCGGTTAGTTCCCGTACCACCCCGTTCTGCACGCACAACCGGCCATACAAACCACTCAAGGGTCCCGGTAGGGCGTCCTTCTTCTCCCGTAGGGCCGCTTCCACCGCCGCCAGATCTGGATCCCGCGGCTGGGTCCGTCTCAGCTGCTCGTCGTCCAGGCCCGGGAAGGCGCAGCCGAGGTCCTCCTGGATCCGATCGGGTGGGGTTGAGCGACCCGTCGGGCCCCGGGGCGTGGGCTCCGTGCCCGCCGGGTGGTCCCCCGTGTCCCTGGTTCCTCCTGCCGGGGTCTCTGTGGCACATACTGCACTGCCTCTCACCGGGGGAGGGTTAGTCTCGGTGCGCTCCTGGGGGCCCGCCACCTGCCGGCAACGGCCCCCCGTGAAGCACGGGCAGACTTCCTCCACCCTTGTCTCGGCGCACACCGCGGGCCGCCTCGACAGGGCGTCCGCGTTCCCGTGCGTACGCCCAGCTCGGTGATCGATTTGCAGGTTGTACTCCTGCAGCTGCGCCAGCCATCGGGCCATCTGCCCCCGCGGTTCCTTGAACGTAAGGAGGAACTGCAGGGCATAATGGTCGGTGCGCACCCGACATTTCCTGCCGTACAAGTACGGCTGGAACTGTTTACACGCGAAGATCACGGCATACAGTTCTTGACAGCTCGGCCCCACTCAGGGTCCGACTGGCATATGCGATGACCCGCTCCGACCCACCCTGTACCTGCGACAGCACCGCACCCGGCCCACTGCTGCAGGCGTCGGTGTCTAAGATAAAATTCGTGGTGAAATCGGGGAAAGCGAGGGTCGGGGTGTGGGTGAGGTGGTCTTTGAGGGTGGTGAAGGCCGTCTGGCAGGCCTCCGTCCATCGATAGGGGTTCTTAGGGGAGGTGAGTTGGGTGAAGGGGGGGCGTGCAATCTCGCTGAATCCCTTAACAAATCGACGATAATAGGTGGCGAGCCCCAAGAATGACCTGATCTCCGTCAGATTCCTGGGCCGTGGCCATTCCACTACGGTGTGCACCTTCTCCGGATCGGTGCGCACCCCCGCCTCGCTGACTCGGTGTCCGAGGTACCCCACCTCGCGCTGCGCAAGGTAACACTCACACAGCTTGAGCTTGAGATGGGCTGCTCGTAGTCGCTGGAAAACCTCTCGCAACCTGGACCAGTGCTCGGACAGAGATCTGCTGAACACTATCACGTCGTCCAGGTAAATCGGGCACTGTTCCCACTGCAAGCCCCGCATCACCAACTCCATCAACCGCTGGAACGTCGCGGGCGCGTTAGTGAGTCCGAACGGCAGCACTCAAAACTCGAACAGCCCCATCGGGGTGGTGAACGCGGTTTTCGGCCGATCCTCCTCCGCCATCTCCACCTGCCAGTACGCGGACGCCAGATCGAGGGTGGAAAAATACCGAGCCCCTGCGAGGCTGTCAAAGGTGTCGTCGATACGCGGTATGGGGAAGGCGTCGCCGAGGGTGACTGCGTTCAATTTTCGGTAATCGACGCAGACTCGGGTCGACCCGTCTTTTTTCGTCACTAGCACCACCGGGGCAGACCAGGGGCTCGCCGAGGGCTGAATTATATTATCGCGGAGCATGTCCGCGACTGCCTCCTTGATCTGGGCCCGTTCGGGCGCGCCCACCCGGTATGCGGGGAGTTTGATCGGTCGGGCTGCACCTGTGTCAATTTGGTGCTTAACAAGGTCTGTCCGGTCCACATCTGAATCGTGCTCACTGAACACGTCGGCGTACTCCCGTAACAACCCGCGCAGCCGATCGGCCTCCCCCTTAGGTAAATCTGCCCAAGGCACATGTAACGCATCATGCAAGGGAGCGATCTCGGCCCGGGGGGTCGGGCCGACCCACCAGGCCAGATCCTGGTTGTGCTCGGGGCGGCCGGGGTCCTCCGCCCAGAGTGCAAACACCGAGTCCTTAGAGTGGCGCGCGTGCAGGGGGTGTATGGTGGCTACCGTGGTGCGTCGTCTTAGCATTGCCGGGGTACTGTGTGGGTTAAACACCCTACTCTTTGGTTCTATTGGGTAAAGTCACCACGTAGGTGAAAATAAAATAACAAAAAAATCACGACGTTTCGGCCACAACACAAGCGGCCTTCATCAGGTGAAGGGACGAGACTGTCTGGAGGACAGCGCTGGAGAGAGAGAAGCCACGCTTAGATCACGACCTTTAAGCTCTGTGAGAAGAAAACAAAGCGCCTTGACAAAGGAATTAGCATATAATTTAGCATTGAAATGGCTCATTGAAATAGCTAAGTTAAAGTATACACATCCGCAGAGGTACCCCTTGACAAAGGAATGAGCATAGAATTTAGCATTGAAATAGCTGAGTGATTAGCTTGTAACTGGTCACAGAAATAGCTATGTTAAAGTCAGAGCATATACATTCACCGAGGCACCTAGTACTAATCAAACAGGAGAATTTAGCGAAACACAACCACGCTCAGACAGCGGACCTTTAAACTGTGTGCGAGCAAACAAGGTGTTCTGACGAAGAAATTAGCATTAAAAAATTAGCATTTGATTGGCCGATAAACAGTCGGCCCCCGTCTGCGTTTACCAGCGTGGCTGACCCCACGACTCCGTACCGCGCCGCCAACTCCGGCTGAGGAGTTAGCATTACCTCACCCGATGGTCGGTGTGTGGGGTCGGTGCGGTGGGGGGTATCACCACGGGCACCAGCATCTCGGCGAGCGGCCCGATGGTGACGGCCGACACCAGCGTAGCGGCCACGGGTGTGAAGCGAGGGCGATTCCGCTCGGGTCCCAGGAACGGGATCCGCTCCCCGCTGCCCTCCGCGGTTGGCGCATCGCTGGCGGGGCTGCACGTTGAGCCCCAGTTTCTCCAGGAGGTCCGAAACCTGCAACACACTCGTGGCACAACACACTCGGGACGTAGAATTCCTGTGTGCGCACCTGGTGTCCGAGCCGGACCCTCGAGGGAGATCCTTCCCAGCAACCCCATCCCGGCTCCGGGGCCTGCAGGCGGCTCACGTCAACCCCGAGCACGCTGCAGTGCACGGCGCTCACGAGTGAGGCCACCGCCCCCGTGTCCAGTAGGATCCGGGTGCGCTGCCCGTTCGCCTGCCCTTCTACCAGCGACGTGGCCCCCGTGATTCCCGCCACCAGCTCCCCGCAGCCAGTCGCCCGTAGGTACTCACCGCGTCCTTGGGTGTTGTTGCTGGAATCTGTGTGGAGGTCACTCGCTCGTCATTATCGCTACCGTCTTTTTGTGTTGGGACCGTGTCGATTGCACCCCTAGTTGGTCCACTCTCTAGGGGGTCGTTGGGAGTTTAACCCTGGCGCGTGTCTAGCACGGGTTCGATCTGAGGACAGTCTCTCACGAGATGCCCTCGACGGTCGCACAGGTAACACGCTCGGGGAAGGGCGGCGGCCTCGTAGGAGCCTCCCCGCCCGCTCCCTCTTTCCCCTCCAGGACGCCGCTGCCCAGACTCCGCCTCTAGTCGGACCACCCTCCCGGCCAGCCCTCCCACCTCGGTCTGGACCATCTCCACCGTAGTCTGCAGCGCAGTCATATGTGCCCGCACTTGGGTTACCTTGTCCACCTACTTGGGTTACCTTCTTGTCGATCCCTCCGATGCCCATCTGTATCCCTGCTACCCATCCCGGGGTTGTCTCGTGGGATACCGGAGGCTCCCTTTCCCAACCCCTTACCGTCCTGGCGAGCTCCTGTTCTTCCTCTTCCTCCTCTGGGGAGAGGCTTGCTATGGTGCGCTCTCGTCCCGGCCCCCCGGGGCTGCGCGCGTTCGCTGGAAATCCTTTCACATTCACGCGCGCGCTCGACAAGGGCGTTAAAGAGGAGACGTGCACAGCTCATACCGGGCTGCCACCACGACGTGCGAGCCAAGTTCCGCTGGATCTTCTCGGCGGCAAGCTCCTCAATCACCTCCGTCGTGTAACCCCCGGGGCGTGCGATCTTTGTTAGCTCGCCCACATCCTCGGCATAGTCACGCAGGTCCTCGCCGCGGTTGGCGACGGCGTGCCTCTAAGGCTGCTTTTTGCCTCCTCCTCATCGCGCGTACCGAAAGGCAGATCAAGTCGGCGCATCAGCTCCTCTAGATTGTGTCTGCGCGCTTGCGGGTAGGACTTCCACAAAGTCGGCTGCCCGCCCATCCAGGTTCAAAATAAGTTGATGTAGCGTCTGCGCGTCCGTCCACCCATTAATCTCTTTAGCCCCCCATGACGTTGCGGGCAAATGCTTTCCACGAAGGAGTCCCCCCGGCCGGTGAATATTTGCCTCATTTTTGCGCGGGGGTAACGCGGGGGGTCCGTACCGCTTCTGACGCCAATATGCGGGGGCTGGCTGCTGCCCCTCGCCTCCACCGAATTGTCGGGGCCGCCGTCCCCCCGACTCCCCCGTTACGACCTCGCTACTACCCCCCCGACTGCTCTGTCGGGTTCGGACTACCGCCCTCCAATTCCCCGCCCCCCTGTACCCCCCGACTTTGTTGCTTGCCCGCGGAGGCATGATCCGCGGCTGGCGCTTAGCCCCCCGGGATCCGTTCGCACACACACGTGCCCTACGTGCCCCGGCAATAACAAACCCGACTCCGCTACCTGCCCGGCTTCCGTACACCAATCGCACGCGAGGGACTTGGGGTCAGGGGTCAGAGGGCAGGGGTGTCCGCCGTGCGCACGCCGCTGATTGGAGGGAGTCACTCCGCCCCGATTTAAAGACCGTCTAAACAGCCGCACATACACGCGAACGCAAGGCACTCCACCCTCCTCTTCACACTTACAAAAGACCACACGACACAGTTTATTCTCTACTGGCTATTTTATTTCCTGTGGGTAACCCGCTAAACTACGCGTGAGTGTGTGGGTCAGCAGACCCTAACTAGCCTATCCCTCGGGGATCCTGGACTCAATTTATCCTGCCTATCGCTCCACTTTCTACCCTCGGTAAAATCGCCCAAACTCACCTCTCCCTTACTTACGCTGATTTCCAATCTGAGGCGCCGGAGGCTGTAGAAGGGCGATGCTGTGGGTCGTCTCCGTGGAGGATTGTGCCTGGCTGCGTTGAAGCTCGTCACACGGACGACTCGAACGACCGGCTCCAACACTCCGCTGTCTTCGATGACTTGAAGGACTCCAGCCTTTAATGCCTGAATCCCCCTTCCTTTATCCCACCTACAACACAGGAATTCCGCCGTTTCGCCCCCTTGGCCTCCCGTCCAATCAGGGGCTCGGGTTTTCCCGCCCTTTTGATGTTCGGATCCCAGCTCTGGTGACGTCGACCGCAGTGATCTCTCCGACGTCCGCTCTCTGTTCTCCCGCTACCCGCCCACTGACCTGTGCTGCGTGCGTGTGGTCCCATCCGCGGTGGCTTTACAGCCCCTGCCGTAACCGTGCCATTATAATATCAGGTCAGGGCGCCGCGGTGCCGGTCAGCCTCGGGGGTAGGTCGCCCAATTCCCCGGCCGCAGGAAACCGTGAAGCTCGATCCCATCAGGGGCTTCTGGACGAAAACCTGTCGGCCAGGTGACCCACCCCTCAGGGCCTTGTGTGGGGTGTAGCGTGTGGGGGGTGTGCGTGTGTGGGGTGTGCGTGTGTGGGTTGTGTGGGGTGTGCGTGTGTGGGGTGTGCGGGGTGCGTGGGGTGTGCGTGCGTGGGGTGTGCGTGTGTGGGATGTGCGTGTGTGGGGTGTGTGTGTGTGGGGTGTGCGTGTGTGGGGTGTGTGTGTGTGGGGTGTGTGTGTGTGGGGTGTGCGTGTGTGGGGTGTGTGTGTGTGGGGTGTGTGCGTGTGTGGGGTGTGCGTGTGTGGGGGGTGTGGGGTGTGTGGGGTGTGTGTGTGTGTGTGTGGGGTGTGTGTGTGTGGGGTGTGCGTGTGTGGGGTGTGCGTGTGTGGGGTGTGCGTGTGTGGGGTGTGTGGGGTGTGCGTGTGTGGGGTGTGCGTGTGTGTGGGGTGTGTGTGTGTGGGGTGTGTGTGTGTGGGGTGTGTGTGTGTGGGGTGTGTGTGTGTGTGTGTGGGGTGTGTGTGTGTGGGGTGTGTGTGTGTGGGGTGTGTGTGTGTGTGTGTGGGGTGTGTGTGTGTGGGGTGTGTGGAGTGTGTGGGGTGTGTGGAGTGTGTGGGGTGTGTGTGTGTGGGGTGTGTGTGTGTGGGGTGTGTGTGTGTGGGGTGTGTGTGTGTGGGGTGTGTGTGTGTGGGGTGTGTGTGTGTGGGGTGTGTGTGTGTGTGGGGTGTGCGTGTGTGGGGTGTGCGTGTGTGTGTGTGGGGTGTGTGTGTGTGGGGTGTGTGTGTGCGTGTGTGGGGTGTGTGTGTGTGGGGTGTGTGTGTGTGGGGTGTGCGTGTGTGGGGTGTGTGTGTGTGGGGTGTGTGTGCGTGTGTGTGGTGTGTGGGGTGTGCGTGTGTGGGGTGTGTGGGGTGTGCGTGTGTAGGGTGTGCGTGTGTGTGGGGTGTGTGGGGTGTGTGTGTGTGGGGTGTGTGGGGTGTGTGTGTGTGGGGTGTGTGGGGTGTGTGTGTGTGTGTGTGTGTGGGGTGTGTGTGTGTGGGGTGTGTGGGGTGTGCGTGTGTGGGGTGTGTGTGTGTGGGGTGTGTGGGGTGTGTGTGTGTGTGCGTGTGTAGGGTGTGTGTGTGTGTGGGGTGTGTGGGGTGTGCGTGTGTGGGGTGTGTGTGTGTGGGGTGTGTGGGGTGTGTGTGTGTGTGGGGTGTGTGTGTGTGTGTGGGGTGTGTGTGTGTGTGTGTGGGGTGTGTGTGTGTGTGGGGTGTGTGTGTGTGTGTGTGGGGTGTGTGTGTGTGTGTGTGGGGTGTGTGTGTGTGTGTGTGGGGTGTGTGTGTGTGGGGTGTGTGTGTGTGGGGTGTGTGTGTGTGTGTGTGGGGTGTGTGTGTGTGTGTGTGGGGTGTGTGTGGGGTGTGTGGGGTGTGTGTGTGTGGGGTGTGTGTGTGTGGGGTGTGTGTGTGTGGGGTGTGTGCGTGTGTGTGTGTGGGGTGTGCGTGCATTCGTCACTCGCCGGTGGCGGCGGCACGGCGGTGGGCACGGCCCCGACGGAGCGGCTCCGCTGCGGCGGCACCCCACAGCCCCTCTCACCAGCACAGGTGTGCTGAACAGCAGGCCCCTCTCACCAGGACAGGTGTGCTGAACAGCAGGCCTCTCTCACCAGCACAGGTGTGCTGAACAGCAGGCCTCTCTCACCAGCACGGGTGTGCTGAACAGCAGGCCCCTCTCACCAGTGCTGTTGTGATGAACAGCAGACCCCTCTCACCAGCGCTGGTGTGCTGAACAGCAGGCCTCTCTCACCAGTGCTGTTGTGCTGAACAGCAGGCCTCTCTCACCAGTGCTGTTGTGCTGAACAGCAGGCCCCTCTCACCAGCACAGGTGTGCTGAACAGCAGGCCCCTCTCACCAGCACAGGTGTGCTGAAGAGCAGGCCTCTCTCACCAGCACAGGTGTGCTGAACAGCAGGCCTCTCTCACCAGCACAGGTGTGCTGAACAGCAGGCCCCTCTCACCAGCACAGGTGTGATGAACAGCAGGCCCCTCTCACCAGCACAGGTGTGCTGAACAGCAGGCCTCTCTCACCAGCACGGGTGTGCTGAACAGCAGGCCTCTCTCACCAGTGCTGTTGTGATGAACAGCAGGCCTCTCTCACCAGTGCTGTTGTGCTGAACAGCAGGCCTCTCTCACCAGTGCTGTTGTGCTGAACAGCAGGCCTCTCTCACCAGCACAGGTGTGCTGAACAGCAGGCCCATCTCACCAGTGCTGGTTTGCTGAACAGCAGGCCCCTCTCACCAGTGCTGTTGTGCTGAACAGCAGGCCCCTCTCACCAGTGCTGTTGTGATGAACAGCAGGCCTCTCTCACCAGCACAGGTGTGCTGAACAGCAGGCCTCTCTCACCAGCACGGGTGTGCTGAACTGCAGGCCCCTCTCACCAGCACGGGTGTGCTGAACAGCAGGCCTCTCTCACCAGCACAGGTGTGCTGAACAGCAGGCCCCTCTCACCAGCACAGGTGTGCTGAACAGCAGGCCCCTCTCACCAGCACAGGTGTGCTGAACAGCAGGCCCCTCTCACCAGCACGGGTGTGCTGAACAGCAGGCCCCTCTCACCAGCACAGGTGTGCTGAACAGCAGGCCCCTCTCACCAGCACGGGTGTGCTGAACAGCAGGCCCCTCTCACCAGCACAGGTGTGCTGAACAGCAGGCCCCTCTCACCAGTGCTGTTGTGATGAACAGCAGGCCTCTCTCACCAGCACGGGTGTGCTGAACAGCAGGCCTCTCTCACCAGTGCTGTTGTGCTGAACAGCAGGCCTCTCTCACCAGCACAGGTGTGATGAACAGCAGGCACCTCTCACCAGCACAGGTGTGCTGAACAGGAGGCCTCTCTCACCAGTGCTGTTGTGCTGAACAGCAGGCCTCTCTCACCAGCACAGGTGTGCTGGACAGCAGGCCCCTCTCACCAGTGCTGTTGTGATGAACAGCAGGCCTCTCTCACCAGCACAGGTGTGATGAACAGCAGGCCCCTCTCACCAGCACAGGTGTGCTGAACAGCAGGCCCCTCTCACCAGTGCTGTTGTGCTGAACAGCAGGCACCTCTCACCAGCACAGGTGTGCTGAACAGCAGGCCCCTCTCACCAGCACAGGTGTGCTGAACAGCAGGCCTCTCTCACCAGTGCTGTTGTGATGAACAGCAGGCCTCTCTCACCAGCACAGGTGTGATGAACAGCAGGCCCCTCTCACCAGCACAGGTGTGCTGAACAGCAGACCCCTCTCACCAGTGCTGTTGTGCTGAACAGCAGGCCTCTCTCACCAGCACAGGTGTGATGAACAGCAGGCCTCTCTCACCAGTGCTGGTGTGCTGAACAGCAGGCCCCTCTCACCAGTGCTGTTGTGATGAACAGCAGGCCTCTCTCACCAGCACAGGTGTGATGAACAGCAGGCCCCTCTCACCAGTGCTGTTGTGCTGAACAGCAGGCACCTCTCACCAGCACAGGTGTGCTGAACAGCAGACCCCTCTCACCAGTGCTGTTGTGATGAACAGCAGGCCTCTCTCACCAGTGCTGTTGTGCTGAACAGCAGGCCTCTCTCACCAGCACAGGTGTGCTGAACAGCAGGCCTCTCTCACCAGTGCTGGTGTGATGAACAGCAGGCCTCTCTCACCAGTGCTGGTGTGATGAACAGCAGGCCTCTCTCACCAGTGCTGTTGTGCTGAACAGCAGGCCCCTCTCACCAGTGCTGTTGTGCTGAACAGCAGGCCTCTCTCACCAGCACGGGTGTGCTGAACAGCAGGCCTCTCTCACCAGTATAGGTGTGCTGAACAGCAGGCCTCTCTCACCAGTGCTGTTGTGCTGAACAGCAGGCCTCTCTCACCAGTGCTGGTGTGCTGAACAGCAGGCCCCTCTCACCAGCACAGGTGTGCTGAACAGCAGGCCTCTCTCACCAGCACAGGTGTGCTGAACAGCAGACCCCTCTCACCAGTGCTGTTGTGATGAACAGCAGGCCTCTCTCACCAGTGCTGTTGTGATGAACAGCAGGCCTCTCTCACCAGCACAGGTGTGATGAACAGCAGGCCTCTCTCACCAGTGCTGTTGTGATGAACAGCAGGCCCCTCTCACCAGCACAAGTGTGCTGAACAGCAGGCCTCTCTCACCAGCACAGGTGTGCTGAACAGCAGGCCTCTCACACCAGTGCTGTTGTGATGAACAGCAGGCCTCTCTCACCAGCACAGGTGTGCTGAACAGCAGGCCCCTCTCACCAGCACGGGTGTGCTGAACAGCAGGCCCCTCTCACCAGTGCTGTTGTGCTGAACAGCAGGCCCCTCTCACCAGTGCTGTTGTGCTGAACAGCAGGCCCCTCTCACCAGTGCTGTTGTGCTGAACAGCAGGCCCCTCTCACCAGTGCTGTTGTGCTGAACAGCAGGCCTCTCTCACCAGCACAGGTGTGCTGAACAGCAGGCCTCTCTCACCAGCACAGGTGTGCTGAACAGCAGGCCCCTCTCACCAGCACAGGTGTGCTGAACAGCAGGCCCCTCTCACCAGCACAGGTGTGCTGAACAGCAGGCCTCTCTCACCAGCACGGGTGTGATGAACAGCAGGCCTCTCTCACCGGCACGGGTGTGTTGAACAGCAGGCCTCTCTCACCAGTGCTGTTGTGCTGAACAGCAGGCCCCTCTCACCAGCACAGGTGTGCTGAACAGCAGGTCACTCTCACCAGCACGGGTGTGCTGAACAGCAGGCCCCTCTCACCAGCACAGGTGTGATGAACAGCAGGCCCCTCTCACCAGTGCTGTTGTGCTGAACAGCAGGCCCCTCTCACCAGCACAGGTGTGCTGAACAGCAGGCCTCTCTCACCAGTGCTGTTGTGCTGAACAGCAGGCCTCTCTCACCAGTGCTGTTGTGCTGAACAGCAGGCCTCTCTCACCAGTGCCTTTGTGCTGAACAGCAGGCCCCTCTCACCAGCACAGGTGTGCTGAACAGCAGGCCCCTCTCACCAGTGCTGTTGTGATGAACAGCAGGCCTCTCTCACCAGTGCTGTTGTGCTGAACAGCAGGCCCCTCTCACCAGTGCTGTTGTGCTGAACAGCAGGCCCCTCTCACCAGCACAGGTGTGCTGAACAGCAGGCCTCTCTCACCAGCACAGGTGTGCTGAACAGCAGTCCTCTCTCACCAGCACAGGTGTGCTGAACAGCAGGCCTCTCTCACAGGTGCTGTTGTGATGAACAGCAGGCCTCTCTCACCAGCACAGGTGTGCTGAACAGCAGGCCCCTCTCACCAGCACAGGTGTGCTGAACAGCAGGCCCCTCTCACCAGCACAGGTGTGATGAACAGCAGGCCTCTCTCACCAGCACGGGTGTGCTGAACAGCAGGCCTCTCTCACCAGCACAGGTGTGCTGAACAGCAGGCCTCTCTCACCAGCACAGGTGTGATGAACAGCAGGCCTCTCTCACCAGCACGGGTGTGCTGAACAGCAGGCCTTTCTCACCAGCACAGGTGTGCTGAACAGCAGGCCCCTCTCACCAGTGCTGTTGTGCTGAACAGCAGGCCCCTCTCACCAGTGCTGTTGTGCTGAACAGCAGGCCCCTCTCACCAGTGCTGTTGTGCTGAACAGCAGGCCTCTCTCACCAGCACGGGTGTGATGAACAGCAGGCCTCTCTCACCAGTGCTGTTGTGATGAAGAGCAGGTCACTCTCACCAGTGCTGTTGTGATGAACAGCAGGCCTCTCTCACCAGCACAGGTGTGCTGAACAACAGGCCTCTCCCTCTCTCACCAGCACGGGTGTGCTGAACAGCAGGCCTCTCTCACCAGCACAGGTGTGCTGAACAGCAGGCCTCTCTCACCAGCACAGGTGTGCTGAACAGCAGGCCCCTCTCACCAGCACAGGTGTGCTGAACAGCAGGCCTCTCTCACCAGTGCTGTTGTGCTGAACAGCAGGCCTCTCTCACCAGCACAGGTGTGATGAACAGCAGGACTCTCTCACCAACACAGGTGTGCTGAACAGCAGGCCCCTCTCACCAGCACAGGTGTGATGAACAGCAGGCCTCTCTCACCAGCACAGGTGTGATGAACAGCAGACCCATCTCACCAGCACAGGTGTGATGAACAGCAGGCCTCTCTCACCAGCACGGGTGTGATGAACAGCAGGTCACTCTCACCAGCACAGGTGTGCTGAACAGCAGGCCCCTCTCACCAGTGCTGGTGTGCTGAACAGCAGGTCACTGTCACCAGCACAGGTGATCAAGCAAAACAAAACAAAACTGGACAAAACAGGGCGCACCAACCGGCCGAGGCTGCCATCATCGGCGCCACCACATGGGGCTCTAGAAAACAAAAATAAAGAAAAAAAACGCGTTTTTTTATCATTTAAATTACCATTTAATTTTTTTCTTCAATGCAACATGTTTTTTTTAATTTTCGCGACTTTACCGAAAGAACCCAAGAATATGAATTCCTGCCAGTCACGAAAGTTTCAAGTCAAAATAGAATGCACCACCAACTCGGCTCGCGTCAATCTGCGTGGAGGCGTGGGGGGGCCTGAGAGAGTTTCTCACCGGCGCAGAACTTCCATGCAGAGGGCTCCACGCAGCTTCGTGCGGAGCGACAGGCCAGGTAGCTCCCACACAGCGTGGCGCAGCTGATTAACATTTATATTGTTGGTTCTTTCGGTAAAGTCACGTAGATAGAAAATAACAAAAAAATTGGAAAATAATAAATTGATGAAAAGATGCCATTTGTCGACTGACTGAGATGACTGTGCCCACCACAGTGTACACACACACAGTGTACACACACACAGTGTACACACACACAGTGTACACACACAGTGTACACACACACAGTATACACACACAGTGTACACACACACACAGTGTACCCACACATTGTACAAACACACACAGTGTACACACACACACAGTGTACACACACACAGTGTACACACACTGTACACACACACACAGTGTACACACAGTGTACACACACACAGTGTAAACACACACAGTGTACACACACACAGTGTACACACACAGTGTACACACACACACAGTGTACACACACAGTATGTACATACACACACACAGTGTACACACACACACACTGTGTACACACACAGTGTACACACACACAGTGTACACACACACAGTGTACACACACAGTGTACACACACACAGTGTACACACACAGTGTACAAACACACACACAGTGTACACACACACAGTGTACACACACTGTACACACACTGTACACACAGTGTATACACACACTGTGTACCCACACATTGTACAAACGCACAGTGTGTACACACACACACTGTGTACACACACACATTGTGTACACACACAGTGTGTACACACACACAGTGTACACAAACACACACACAGTGTACACACACACAGTGTACACAAACACACACACAGTATACAGACAGTGTACACACACAGTGTACACACACACAGTGTACACAAACACACACACAGTGTACACACACACAGTGTGTACACACACACACAGTGTACACACACCCAAGTGGTCTCTGTTCAAGGGAGGGAGCAATGGAAAATGAATCTAAATCAACTTAAACTTCAACCCCTATCTGTGACGTCACCACTCACCATAACCTCATCGACAGAGGGATGTGTACCTCGCCAGTGACGTCATGTCACCAAGGTGTTCACCCCACCCCGTCCAAGGCGCCCTTGAACGTGACGTCACCTCTGCCTGGGTCGCTGCCGTTTTCTGTTCAATTAGAATCCATATTTGGGCAAGGTCACGCCCAGTCACTGGCGGCTCATTAACATAATCTATTCACGTACGGAAGGGCTCATTGTGGGAGGGGAGTGTTATCGTTCCCCACAAGTGACGTCATGTCACCTCTTGCTGTCGCGTGACATCACGAGATAACAGGAAGCTGCTGCTACGCCCGTGCACTGAAATCCGAGGTGAGAAATTCTCATCGCGGTTGTGGTGGTGGTTGTTGTGGTGGTTGTTGTTGTTTACCGAGGTAGAGCCTCGCTCTCTCTCTCGTAGGGATGTCAATTGAGTAGCAGCGAGCATGGAAGCGATGTCCAGGTTGTAACTTTACAGCGCGGGGCCTAGCCACGCGGGGCCTTGCCTCCTGCCATCGCCTGATCGCGTTTGCTTCAATTATCTCGCTTAAGTTTAATTTGTCTTCAGGCGGCTCGCCACTTTGTCACTTTGTTTTACTTTTAAATATTCACGCGGTTTTTTTTTCATGTTTTTTTTTTACACCAGGCCAAGCCCGCTTGAGCTGCTGTACCGCTTTTTGTTTTCAGAAGCGACCTGCCCACAACACAACACAAGGTGAGGCTCCTCAACAGCGTGGCGGTGTTCACTCTGGACGCGTGGCGGTGTTCACTCTGGACGCGTGGCGGTGTTCACTCTAGACGCGTGGCGGTGTTCACTCTAGACGCGTGGCGGTGTTCACTCTGGACGCGTGGCGGTGTTCACTCTGTACGCGTGGTGGTGTTCACTCTGGACGCGTGGCGGTGTTCACTCTAGACGCGTGGCGGTGTTCACTCTACTTGGTGGAGTGAGGGAGCATGAATTCTGTACAGGTGAAGGTGGCCAGGCATGGGTCTGGACACACCACCACCTGTGAACCGTGCCAGTGCGTGACAGTGGTGGAGCCAGTGGGGGTGGGGTAGGCACGTGCCCTCCAACGATCCGATCGAAATCCCTAATTTCAATAGGATCATTGGGGTTTATTGTAACTAGCTTCACTACCCGGCTTTGCCTGGGACTTGGATTCTTGTCTTGGATACATTTCATATTCCCTTATATTTCACTGAAAAACCCTTAAAAATGTTGATGCTTGCAAGAAAGAAAAAATGCTGAAACAAATCAAGTTACCTAAATCGGATGTTTTCACTCGAGGAAATTTTACCTTAATCCACTTATACGCAAGGTCGATTTTGGCCACTCGGGAAGGGAATAATGACGTGGTGAGCTGAAAATAGTCGCGTTCACTTAGAAATTCCAAACGGCATAAGCTGTGAAAATTTCACGACGCCAGAGCTCAGCGTTGGAGAGGTTTTGCTGCTTCACACAAACAGATGTAATGTTCTGCTTCATATTTAAGATAGCAGTTCTACCCATTCTTCGCACGGAGGATATGTATTGAAACTCCGAGAAACCAATGGCTTCATCGGCCAGGAGCGAAGCGCCACCTAAAATCTCCCGGCACGCTGTTAACAGCCCTATCTGTGCTGCCAAATACATCTTTCCCTGGATGTTCTTCCCTGTGTATGTATCTCTGCTGCCTTGTACCTCGTATCTGTTCACTCAGTCTATGCTGGTTTGTTCAACCCGGAGGATGAACACGAAATTTAGCAGTTTTCTGAAATTCGTGGTCTACCAGGCAAGTGTCTAACTGTGTTGTTGTCCTACTGGTTTTGCATCACGTAATTTTTCTTAGGTTTTGTTGAGTTCTCGTCTCTCATCTTCTTGTTGTATTTGCCTCTTTGCAGTTTAACGCTCTCTATGTGTTGCGTTGATGTCACCCTATGTGCTCCCTCGCTATTTGTTTTTAACACCTGATGATGATCGCTTGTGTTGCATTCGAAACGTCGTGATTTATTTTAATATAATTTTATTATATTTCTACATACGGGACTTTACCGAAAAAACCAATGAGTAATTTATGCATTCACGAAAGCTTCAATTCTATATTCATTGCAGAGCGCTTAACTCAGGTGTGTTGCGGGTTGACGCCACAATCTTCATGGTCATACAAAATACAAATGTCTATTTTTATACTTGTTTCATTGTGCACGGTATGGAACCTACCCACATGCCAAATTTCAAGTGTGTAGTATGTCGGGAAGTATGCTAAACATTTCTAACAGACACACACACACACGTATCCACACATTTCCATTTTATATATAGGCTAGCTTTACTACCCGGCTTTGCCCGGGACTTTGATTCTTGGATTAAAACACGGCCTTCGCGGAGTGTTGGTGGGGGGGGTATGCGTGACGTCAGCAGGCACACTGCATAACGATGCCGCATAGGGTGACATCTCAGATATGATGGCTATTTTAATACTTTGTGCATTGTGTCCAGTCTGGAAGCTACCCACATGCCAAATTTCCAGTTTGTGTTGCATGTCGGGAAGTATGGTGAACATTTCAAACAGACACACATTCACAAATTTCCCTTTTATAATTAAAGATGAATCAGCATTTTGCAACCCCCACTGCCACCGCGTGACATTATTACGTGCCAGGGACTCTATGAGAGGACAACAGTCCGTGTTCATAATTGGCAATAAGTAACGGCAAAGCAGTTACAAGCGACTCTTAGAATTGTGCCCAGTTGCGTATACAGTACACGACTTCCCTGAAGGCAAACACCTTCAGCGAGCGCGATGCCTTTCACACGCGTCGAATTAAAAGCATAGGACAACTCCTTACTTAGTAACAACTCCTGACTAACAACTCCTTACTTACTAACAACTCCTGACTAACAACTCCTTACTTACTAACAACTCCTGACTAACAACTCCTTACTTCCTAACAACTCCTTACTAATAACTCCTTACCAACAACTCCTTACTAACAACTCCTTACTTACTAATATCCCCTTACTAACAACTGCTTACTTACTAACAACTCCTATCATTTTTCATTGCTGAAAGGGGCTACCCCCCCCCCCCCCCACCTGAATATCCTGACTCTACCTCTGAGTGTGAAAGGGTCAAGTTTGTATTTGCAGTAAAGTCTATTAACTCTATTGAGCACGGAGGTTATATCAAAACAGTAGTTTATTTTTGTTTTCCTCTGCAACTCTTTGTAAGAATGTAGTCAGGAAGTTATCACAGCACACGTGCAGCTGAAGTCGGAACTGTTCATTCCAGCATTCAAGGACATCTGTGCCTGGCTTTCACACCTCTAAGTTGCGATTGAACATTAATTTATGCATTTATGCATAACACAAATAGTATTATTTTCAACACGTGGGCTTTCACGATCAATATTATTCATAATAAAGGTTTTTGGGTTAGATCGCGTTTATTTATAAATGTGTCGTAACCCTCCACCACCCGACACGGCCAATCAGCAAAAAAAAGTGTCACGTTGTCTTTTGTCAACGTGACACTTTTTTTTGCTGATTGGCCGTGTCGGGTGGTGGAGGGTTACGACACATTTATAAATAACCGCGATCTAACCCAAAAACCTTTATTATGAGTATTATTTTCAATACCCTTTGCTACGTCAGCTGAATTTAGCTTTCATAAATATTCCTTTTGAAGCAAGACATTCAAAATCGTGTGCTCGGAGTTTTGGGTTAACGTTTATTTTGAAGATACGAGGGCTTCCAGGCACGTTTATGACCATTTGCCCTCT
This sequence comes from Petromyzon marinus, assembly GCF_048934315.1. Taxonomy (NCBI): domain Eukaryota; kingdom Metazoa; phylum Chordata; class Hyperoartia; order Petromyzontiformes; family Petromyzontidae; genus Petromyzon; species Petromyzon marinus. The sequence goes on along the minus strand of NC_133739.1, from coordinate 9,067,389 downwards.
CCTTGTGTGACATAACAGCCCGTGTGATGAATTTGGGACACGTTTTCACTATATCATGAATATATGAATAAGTATAGACGTGTAAGTCACGTGTTACTGTATGAATGCATTCCTCTGTGCATCGATACTGACGTGTAGATGGTGTGGATATTCTTTTTTTCTGTCTGCAGCTGTCGCTTCCTCTGCAGAATTGGTCTGATGGAGCAAAGGCACTCGGCGCAGCTCGGTGCAAAAAGGCATCAATGCGACCGGTGTGCATACAGCACGGATAGTACTGCACATTTCACGTGGCACCAGAGAACCCACACGGGAGAGAAACCCTTCAAGTGCAGTGTGTGTGGGAAGGCGTTTGCACAGTCACCAAATCTTCATGTACACCAGAGAACACACACGGGAGAGAAACCCTTCAAGTGCAGTGTGTGTGGGAAGGCGTTTGCATGTTCACAAAATCTTCATGTACACCAGAGAACACACACGGGAGAGAAACCCTTCAAGTGCAGTGTGTGTGGGAAGGCGTTTTCACATTCACCACATCTTCATGTACACCAGAGAACACACACGGGAGAGAAACCCTTCAAGTGCAGTGTGTGTGGGAAGGCGTTTTCACAGTCACCAAGTCTTCATGCACACCAAAGAATACACACGGGAGAGAAACCCTTCAAGTGCAGTGTGTGTGGGAAGGCGTTTTCACAGTCACAAAATCTTCATCTACACCAGAGAGCACACACGGGAGAGAAACCCTTCAAGTGCAGTATGTGTGGGAAGGCGTTTTCACAGTCACCAAGTCTTCAAGTACACATGAGAACACACACGGGAGAGAAACCCTTCCAGTGCAGTGTGTGTGGGAAGGCGTTTTCAAAGTCACCACATCTTCATGTACACCAGAGAACACACACGGGAGAGAAACCCTTCAAGTGCAGTGTGTGTGGGAAGGCGTTTTCACATTCACCACATCTTAATGTACACCAGAGAACACACACAGGAGATAAACCCTTCAAGTGCAGTGTGTGTGAGAAGGCGTTTGCACAGTCATCACATCTTAATGTACACAAGAGAACACACGAGCATCAGAAGATCCACAAGGAGTGGAATCTGAAATCAGCTTGTGAAAGTCAAAGTGCCGCAATGAGCCCATCCCTCATGAAACAAGAACTGGAAGAAAATCCCAGCTTGGACACTTTTAAAGGTATCGAGGTGAAATGTGAAGAAGTGATGGTGAAGAGCGAAGAAGTGAGGGTAAAATGTGAAGATGAAGATTCAACTCCAAAATCGGACCTTCACATCGATGGAGGCAACGTGAAGCAGGAGGAGAATTCTGACTGCGAGGCAGAGCGAGGCAACTCCCAGCAGTTTGTGGAAGTGGAGGTGTGGGTGGACTTCCTCTGAGACAATACAAAGTCAAATGGAGACCCGGTAGATGTGTAAGCTTGAGACGATGTCGCTCCAATAGATGCACCTTTGTCACAGGCCTTTAATGACAAGAATGTGAAGTTGAACACTCGATTCCTAGGTTCAACCTGCAGGGTCAGAGCGGCCAGTCTTTGTGAACCTGTGGGTTGCGTAGATCTCTAACCATGAGCGAGAGCCAATAAGCTCCCAAGCAATCACAAGGTTCTAATAATTCCATTTATATGGTGCTTGCTTAATCGCCTCTGGCAATTCGGAGTTTTGTATCGTATCTCGTCTCAAACACTCGAAGAGCATCCCCAAGTAGCAGCTGCCCCTGTGTGGTACAAGGTGGTGGCCCTGCACCGGCCTGCATGTGGACAAGAACCTGTCAGTAGGGGGCAATGGTTGATGTGGCATCTCAGTTGTGGAGTTTGTAGGTAATGTTTAGAATTTGATAAATTTTGACCCAGACGCCAGCATGCAATGGCCTACTCGTTTTTGAATGGCGCAATAGTATGTTGTACATACACTGTTAAGCGTATTTGTAAAAAAATAGCTTGTTAGTACGATATAACCTGATGCAGTATATTTCACTGCAGTAATTCAATTTTGTTAATATGCCTGTCAATAATTTAGAATGAATACTTGTCTGATTGTGTGCGTACATGTAACATTGTCTATAAGGGTCAAACATTGAATAAGTGATGTTAGGACAAAGTGTGTGTTTTGGAAGTAACCTGTACAGATAACTCAGGTGAGACTCATTGTTCCTGTGATACAGGTCAAGGGTATTTTTGTGTTTTCAGGAAGCATCTCCCTCTGGAGCAACTCATTGTCTTTGAAATAGGGAGCACACTCGCATCATTCATCAGTTACAAGGCATACCACTCAAAAGTTACACGTAGAGGAGATACATTCTCTACAACACGAATTATAATTTTGTATTACGTGTTGATGTACATTTTGTCGAATTAGGACGTGAAATGGTCCTTGCTGATTAACGTCTGGATGTTCACAACCAAGGGCTTGAAGCAAACCTGACTGCCTGCGGCGCTCCTCGCAACCATTTATGGCCTTGGGCAAGGAAAGTCACGGACAAAATTACACACGAACGACGTCTCCACGCAAGCTCCTGATGCTCCGTTTTGAAGTTTGAAAATGAAACAACTTTGAATTGTAATTATGTTTTGAATTAGATAATTGTATTTCTTCATTAAAAGCGTATTAATTGAAAACGATATTTCGTGTGAATTTTCTCTCGTCGTTAAGTAGATGGCCTTGCCGGGGGTTCGGTTCGATGCGGACTTTCACCTGGTTGGGATCGCGGGATCGAGATGAGGTGACACAGAGCTGCTGGCCGTGCGAGAAGACCGCCGTCTGCAGATCGATTCCAACGCGATCCAACGTCTGTCCCTGCGTCTCCGTCGTTCATGCAGGGGGCGCGTGGAGGTCTGCAGCGCCCCCTACATGAAAACGACGGAACGTGCAGCGTTAGTCACAAAGTTGTGCGTAAGCGCCATAACAAGGCGCTGTCAGCTGACCTGCCACCACGTTCACGGGTCAGCAGGGGGCAGCCGAGAGCGAGCGAGGTGCATAGGGGTCAACCAAAGTAAACCCCTGCCCCCCCCCCCCATGACTGGAGACTCACACCCCTGATCCCCCACCCGTCCCCTTAGGCCCCTTAAGATAAGACTTTCCAGAAGGTTCTGGGAGGGGGGGGGGGTGGGGAGGTCAGGAGTGGAGGGGTGACCCCGACCTGGGGATAAAAGGCCGGCCCTCTGGACGGGCCGAGGCAGTGTTCACCAACTCAAGCCTGAAGACATCCGAAGACCTGAAGACTGGACCAGCACCCGGGAACCCTCAACCGAGGCTCTTGTTAGAGCCGGGTTGTAGCGGACCAGAGGTGGCTCGGACACCCTGGGACCCTCCCCGAGCTCTAGCCAGAGCCGGGTTGTAGCAGACCAGAGGTGAGCTCCCGTACCCGGGCTGGGACGGGTTGTCCAGTCCTCTCTTGACGCCGGGCTAAGGGATCCCGTGGGTAGCAGAGCCCGGATTGTGCAGGCTGCGGTAGAAGGGAGGCTGTCGCTCCCGGAGGCTATCGGGTGGAAGGGGTCGTACCCCTGTCGTGTTACGGTAGTGTGTAGAGCCGGGTTCGAAAGAGTTGTAATAATAAACACGTTGCCTCAACCAGACGTCTCCGTGTGATTAGTTAAGGACACAACACTTGTATAAAAGAGAATAGCCAGTGGGTTTTCAAAGTACCTTCGTCTTACAGAAATCAATTTCGCGTGAGCCCACCGCATTAAAACGATGCTCAGCTGAGCAGGGCGATCCACGTTGGGGGGTGGGGGGTGGTCACCTTATCTTTGTCACGTGCCGTAGCTCACGTGACTTCTGCCGCGACAATGTCTGGATGTTTTCGCCTTAGGACGACCGCTGGTGCTGCGATCGAAACGTCGCGATTTCTGTTTTTTCTTCGTTTTTTTTCTACCTGCGTGAATTTACCGAAAGAACCAAAGGATAAGAAAGACGTCTTGTCTGCTGAGCTTGTTCATATCCGTGTACATCGATGTCCCACATTGCTTACACGGACACACCACACACAATTAAATAAATAGAAACTGGAACGACTTAATTCCGGGGATGGGCAAAGATTGAGGAATTTCTTTCAATGGAGCGAGTTAAGTTTGTGTTCGATTCAACAACTCTCTGTCCGTCTGTGTCTCTGTTCCCCTCTGTGTCTCTCTCTCGCTGACTGTGTCTCTGTGGTCTCTGTATCTTTCATTCTGTTTTCTTCTTGTCTGTGTCTGTCCACCTCTCTCTCTCTTGTCAGTCTCTGTGTGTGTCTCTATCAGCGTCTTTCCAACTGTATTCAACTACCGCCAGTAGCAACATGCGCCCATTCAACTTTCACGGGCCCACGACTGCACGCGACTCAAACTTGCTCCGAGTCTCTGTGTGTACGTTGAACTTCTTTCGCACCGTACGTAGCCAACCATGCTAATCTGTGGGTCTCTGTGTGTGAGTCTCTGTGTGTATGTGGAGCTTCGTTCACACCATACGTAGCCAATCATGCTAATCTGTGGGTCTCTCTTTGTGTGAGTCTCTGTGTGTATCTGGAACTTCTTTCACACCATACGTAGCCAACCATGCTAATCTGTGGGTCTCTCTGTGTGTATCTGGAACTTCTTTCGCACCATACGTAGCCGAACCTGCACAGGAGGAGCGGCTGGTATCTGTGGAGCTGTGGGCTGGGTACCATCTGTCGGCGGGAGCGAGAGACGATGAAGCTCCCAAGCATTTCACTACGTTACCAACATCATTTTTGCACGCATAAGTTGCTTGCCTAATTGTGTGTTTCGTATCGAATCTCATCTCAAACAATCGAAGGACTCCCCCCCCCTAAGTGGCAGCTGCCCCTGTGTGGAACAAGGTGGCCCTGCACCGGCCTGCACGTGGACATGAGTCTGTCGGTAGGGGGCGATCATTGACGTGCCGTCTCCGTTGTGTAGTTTCTGGATAATGTTTGGAATTGCCACAATTTTGACCGTGACACCGACATGCAATGACCTGTGCGTCGTGAATGACACAACGCTATGTTTTTACATCTGCCGTGAAGCAGACTGCGCATATTGTGGTGAATGTTACTGGGGTAGCCAGGTGTGCCTGTCGGATTTGAACCTTGAACCTCTGCAATAAATAGAGAATGCACTACCATATTCTTGGTTCTTTTGGTGAAGTCACGTAAATAGAAAACAAAAATAAAGAAAAAAACGCGTTTTTGTATTATTTACATTGTCATTATTTTATTTTTCTTTAATTGTAACATGTTTTTTTAATTTACGTGACTTTACCGAACGAACCCAAGAATATGAATTCCTGCCAGTCACGAAAGTTTTAAGTCAAAATAGAATGCACCACCAACTCGGCTCGCGTCAATCTGCGTGGAGGCGTGGGGGGGCCTGAGAGAGTTTCTCACCGGCGCAGAACTTCCATGCAGAGGGCTCCACGCAGCTTCGTGCGGAGCGACAGGCCAGGTAGCTCCCACACAGCGTGGAGTAGCCGATTAACATTTATATTGTTGGTTCTTTCGGTAAAGTAACGTAGATAGAAAATAACAAAAAAATTGGAAAATAATAAATTGATGAAAAGTTGCCATTTGTCGACTGACTGAGATGACTGTGCCCACCACAGTGTACACACACACAGTGTACACACACACAGTGTACACACACACAGTGTACACACACACACACACAGTGTACACACACACACAGTGTACACACACACACAGTGTGCACACACACACACAGTGTACACACACACAGTGTAGACACACCCAAGTGGTCTCTGTTCAAGGGAGGGAGCAATGGAAAATGAATCTAAATCAACTTAAACTCCAACCCCTCTCTGTGACGTCCCCACTCAGCATTAACCTCATCGGCGTGAAACGCCAGGGGGAGGTTACCTCTCTAGTGACGTCATGTCACCAAGGTGTTCACCCCACCCCGTCCAATGCGCCCTTGAATGAGACGTCACCCCTGCCTGGGTTGCCAATTTCTGTTCAAGTAAAATCCATATTTCGGCAAGGCTACGCCCAGTGACTGGCGGCTCATTAACATAATCTATTCACGTACTGAGCCGCTCATTGTGGGAGGGGAGTGTTATCGTTCCCCACAAGTGACGTCATGTCACCTCTTGCTGCCGCGTGACGTCACGAGATAACAGGAAGCTGTTATCTCCGTCCGTGCACTGAAATCTGAGGTGAGAAATTGTCATCGCGGTTGTGGTGGTTTCTGTGGTTGTTGTGGTGGTGGTTGTTGTGGTGGTGGTTGTTGTGGTGGTGGTTGTTGTTTACCGAGGTAGAGCCTCGCGCTCTCTCGTAGGGATGTCAATTGAGTAGCAGCGAGCATGGAAGCGATGTCCAGGTTGAAACTTTACAGCGCTGGGCCTAACCACGCGGGGCCTTGCCTCCTGCCATCGCCTGATCGCGTTTGCTTCAATTATCTCGCTTAAGTTTAATTTGTCTTCAGGCGGCTCGCCACTTTGTCACTTTGTTTTACTTTTAAATATTCACGCGGTTTTTTTTCCATTTTTTTTTTACACCAGGCCAAGCCCGCTTGAGCTGCTGTACCGCTTTTAGTTTTCAGAAGCGACCTGCCCACAACACAACACAAGGTGAGGCTCCTCAACAGCGTGGCGGTGTTCACTCTGGACACGTGACGGTGTTCACTCTGGACGCGTGGCGGTGTTCACTCTGGACGCGTGGCGGTGTTCACTCTGGACACGTGGCGATGTTCACTCTGGACGCGTGGCGGTGTTCACTCTGGACGCGTGGCGGTGTTCACTCTACTTGGTGGAGTGAGGAAGCATGAATTCTGTGCAGGTGAAGGTGGCCAGGCGTGGGTCTGGACACACCACCACCTGTGAACCATGCCAGTGTGTGACAGTGGTGGAGCCAGTGGGGGTGGGGTAGGCACGTGCCCCCCAACGATCCGATCGAAATCCCTAATTTCAATAGGATCATTGGGGTTTATTAGTAACTAGCTTTACTACCCGGCTTCGCCCGGTACTTGGATTCTTGTCTTGGATACATTTCATATTCCCTTATATTTCACTGAAAAACCCTTAAAAATGTTGATGCTTGCGAGAAAGAAAAAAGGCGAAACAAATCAAGTTACCTAAATCGGATGTTTTCACTCAAGGAAATTTTACTTTACCTTAATCCACTTCTACGCAAGGTCGATTTTGGCCACTCGGGAAGGGAATAATGACGTGGCGAGCTGAAAATAGTCGTGTTCACTTAGAAATTCCAAACGGCATAAGCTGTGAAAATTTCACGACGCCAGAGCTCAGTGTTGGAGAGGTTTTGCTGCTTCACACAAACAAACAGATGTAATGTTCTGCTTCATATTTAAGATAGCAGTTCTACCCGTTCTTCGCACGGAGGATATGTATTGAAACTCCGAGAAACCAATGGCTTCATTTGACCAGGAGCGAAGCGCCACCTAAAATCTCCCGGCATGCTGTTAACAGCTCTATCTTTGCTGCCAAATACATCTTTCCCTGGATGTTCTTCCCTGTGTATGTATCTCTGCTACCATGTACCTCGTATCTGTTCACTCTGTCTATGCTGGTATGTTCAACCCGGAGGATGAACACGAAATTTAGCAGTCTTCTGAAATTCGTGCTCTACCAGGGAAGTGTCTAACTGTGTTGTTGGCCTACTGGTTTTGCATCACTTAATTTTTTTTGTTGAGTTCTCGTCTCTCATCTTCTTGTTGTATTTGCCTCCTTGCAGTTTAACGCACTCTATGTGTTGCGTTGATGTCACCCTATGTGCTCCCTCGCTACTTGTTTTTTACACCTGATGATGATCGCTTGTGTTGCGTTCGAAACGTCGTGATTTATTTCTATATAATATTGTTATATTTCTACATTCACTACGTTACCGAAAAAACCAATGAGTAATTTATGCAGTCACGAAAGCTTCAATTCTATATTCATTGCAGAGCGCTTAACTCAGGTGTGTTGCGGGTTGACGCCACAATCTTCATGGTCATACAAAATACAAATGTCTATTTTTATACTTGTTTCATTGTGCACGGTATGGAACCTACCGACATGCCAAATTTCAAGTGTGTAGTATGTCGGGAAGTATGCTAAACATTTCTAACAGACACACGCACACACACGTATCCACACATTTCCCTTTTATATATAGGCTAGCTTTACTACCAGGCTTTGCCCGGGACTTTGATTCTTGTCTTGGATTAAAACACGGCCTTCGCGGAGTGTTGGGTGGGGGGGTATGCGTGACGTCAGCAGGCACACTGCGTAACGCTGCCGCATAGGGTGACATCTCAGATATGATGGCTATTTTAATACTTTGTGCATTGTGTCCAGTCTGGAAGCTACCCACATGCCAAATTTCAAGTTTGTTTTGCATGTTGGCAAGTATGCTGAACATTTCAAACAGACACACATTCCCAAATTTCCCTTTTATAATAATAGATGAATCAGCATTGTGCGACCTCCACTGCCACCGCGTGGCATATTATTACGTCCCAGGGACTCTATGAGAGGACAACAGTCCGTGTTCATAATTGGCAATAAGTAACGGCAAAGCTGTTACAAGCGACTCACAGAATTGTGCGCAGTTGCTTATACAGTACACGACTTTCCTGAAGGCAAACACCTTCAGCGAGCGCGATGCGTCGAATAAAAAGCATAGGACAAGTCCTTACTTACAACTCCTAACTAACAACTCATTACTAACAACTCCTTACGTACTAACAACTATCATTTTTCATTGCTGAAAGGGGTTTCCTCCCCTACCTGAACATCCTGGCTCCACCTCTGAGTGTGTGAAAGGGTCAAGTTTGTATTTGCAGTAAAGTCTATTAACTCTATTGAGCACGGAGGTTATATCAAAACAGTAGTTTATTTTTGTTTTCCTCTGCAACTCTTTATAAGAATGTAGTCAGGAAGTTATCACAGCACACGTGCAGCTGAAGTCGGAACTGTTCATCCCAGCATTCAAGGACATCTGTGCCTGGCTTTCACACCTCTACGTTGCGATTGAACATTAATTTATGCATTTCTGCATAACACAAATAGTATTATTTTCAACACCCTTTGCTACGTCAGCTGAATTTAGCTTTCATAAATATTCCTTTTGAAGCCAGACAGCTGAAATTGTGTGCTCGGAGTTTTGGGTTAACATTCATTTTGAAGATACGAGGGCTTCCAGGCATGTTTATGACCATTTGCCCTCTCCTTGTGTGCCATAACAGCCAGTGTGATGAATTTGGGACACGTTTTCACTATATCATGAATATATGAATAAGTATAGACGTGTAAGTCACGTGTGACTGTATAAATGCATTCCGCTGTGCATCGATACTGACGTGTAGATGGTGTGGATATCCTTTTTTTTCGTCTGCAGCTGTCGCTTCCTCTGCAGAATTGTTCTGATGGAGCAAAGGCACTCGGCGCACCTCGGTGCAAAAAGGCAACAATGCGACCGGTGTGCATACAGCATGGATCGTACTGCACATTTGACACGGCACCAGAGAACCAACACGGGAGAGAAACCCTTCAAGTGCAGTGTGTGTGGGAAGGCGTTTTCAGATTCATATCCTCTTGTAGCACTCCAGAGAATGCACATGGGAGATAAACCCTTCAAGTGCAGTGTGTGTGGGAAGGCGTTTGCACATTCACCAAGTCTTCATGTACACCAGAGAACACACACGGGAGAGAAACCCTTCAAGTGCAGTGTGTGTGGGAAGGCGTTTTCACATTCACCTAGTCTTCATCTACACCAGAGAGCACACACGGGAGAGAAACCCTTCAAGTGCAGTGTGTGTGGGAAGGCGTTTGCACGTTCACGAAATCTTCATGTACACCAGAGAACACACACGGGAGAGAAACCCTTCAAGTGCAGTGTGTGTGGGAAGGCGTTTGCACATTCACCACGTCTTCATGTACACCAGAGAACTCACACGGGAGATAAACCCTTCAAGTGCAGTGTGTGTGGGAAGGCGTTTGCCCAGTCACCACATCTTCTTGTACACCAGAGAACACACACGGGAGAGAAACCTTTCCAGTGCAGTGTGTGTGGGAAGGCGTTTGCACAGTCAACAAATCTTCAAGTACACCAGAGAACACACACGGGAGAGAAACCCTTCAAGTGCAGTATGTGTGGGAAGGCGTTTTCACAGTCACCAAGTCTTCAAGTACACCTGAGAACACACACGGGAGAGAAACCCTTCAAGTGCAGTGTGTGTGGGAAGGCGTTTGCACAGTCATCACATCTTAATGTACACAAGAGAACACACGAGCATCAGAAGATCCACAAGGAGTGGAGTCTGAAATCAGCTTGTGAAAGTCAAAGTGCCACAATGAGCCCATCCCTCATGAAACAAGAACCGGAAGAAAATCCCAACTTGGACACTGTTAAAGGTATAGAGGTGAAATATGAAGAGGCGAAGGTGAAATGTGAAGAAGTGATGGTGAAGAGCGAAGAAGTGAGGGTAAAATGTGAAGATGATTCAACTCCAAAATCGGACCTTCACATCGATGGAGGCAACGTGAAGCAGGAGGAGAATTCTGACTGCGAGGCAGAGCGAGGCAACTCCCAGCAGTTTGTGGAAGTGGAGGTGTGGGTGGACTTCCTCCGAGACAATACAAAGTCAAATGGAGACCCGGTAGATATGTAAGCTTGAGACGATGTCGCTCCAATAGATGCACCTTTGTCACAGGCCTTTAATGACAAGAATGTGAAGTTGAACACTCAATTCCTAGGTTCAACCTGCAGGGTTAGAGCAGCCAGTCTTTGTGGACCTGTGGGTTGCGTAGGTCTCTAACCATGAGCGAGAGCCAATACACTCCCAAGCTTTCACAAGGTTCAAATAATTCCATTTATATGGTGTTTGCTTAATCGCCTCTGGCAATTCGGAGTTTTGTGTGGTATCTCGGCTCAAACACTCGAAGAGCACCCCCAAGTAGCAGCTGCCCCTGTGTGGTAAAAGGTGGTGGCCCTGCACTGGCCTGCATGTAGACAAGAGCCTGTCAGTAGAGGGCGATGGTTGATATGGCATCTCAGTTGTGGAGTTTGTAGGTAATATTTAGAATTTGATAAATTTTGACCCAGACGCCAGCATGCAATGGCCTACTCGTTTTTGAATCGCGCAATAGTATGTTGTACATACACTGTTAAGCGTATTTTTTAAAAAATAGCTTCTTGTTAGTACGATGTAACCTGATGCAGTATATTTCACTGCAGTAATTCAATTTTGTTAATATGCCTGTCAATAATTTAGAATGAATACTCGTCCGATTGTGTGCGTACTTGTAACATTGTCTATAAGGGTCAAACCTTGAATAAGTGATGTTAGGACAAAGTGTGTTTTGGAAGTAACCTGTACAGATAACTCAGGTGAGACTCATTGTTCTTGTGATACAGGTCAAAGGGTATTTTGTATTTTCAGGAAGCATCTCCCTCTGGAGCAACTCATTGTCTTTGAAATAGGGAGCACACTCGGATCATTCATCAGTTACAAGGAATACCACTCAAAGGTTACACGTAGAGGAGATACATTCTCTACAACACGAATTGTAATTTTGTATTACGTGTTGACGTAGATTTTGTCGAACTAGGACATGAAATGCTCCTTGCTGATTAACGTCTGGATGTTCACAACCAAGGGCTTGAAGCAAGCCTGACTGCCTGCGGTGCCCCTCATTTACGGCCTTGGGCCAGGAAAGTCACGAAAAAAATTGCACACGAACGACGTCTCCACGCAAGCACCCGATGCTCCATTTTGAAGTTTGAAAATGAAACAACTTTGAATTGTGTTATGTTTTGAATTAGATAATTGTATTTCTTCATTAAAAGCTTATTCATTGAAAACGATATTTCGCGTGAATTTTCTCTCATCGTTAAGTAGATGGCCTTGCCGGGGGTTCGGTTCGATGCGGACTTTCACCTGGTTGGGATCGAGAGGAGGCGACACAGAGCTGCTGGCCGTGCGAGAAGACCGCCGTCTGCAGATCGATTCAAACGCGATCGAACGTCTGTCCCTGCGCCTCCGTCGTTCATGCAGGGGGCGCGTAGAGGTCTGCAGCGCCCCCTGCATGAAAACGACGGAACGTGCAGCGTGAGTCACGTAAAGTTGTGCGTAAGCGCCATAACAAGGCGCTGTCAGCTGACCTGCCGCTACGTTCACGGGTCAGCAGGGGGCAGCCGAGAGAGAGCGCGAGGTGCGTAGGGGTCGACCAAAGTAAACCCCTGCCCCCCCCCCCCCCCGTGACCGGAGACTCACACCCCTGACCCCCCACCCATCCCTAAGGCCCCTTAAGATAAGACCTTCCAGAAGGTTCTGGGAGGGGGGGGGGGGTCAGGAGTGGAGGGGTGACCCCGACCTGGGGATAAAAGGCCGGCCCTCTGGACGGGCCGAGGCAGTGTTCACCAACTCAAGCCTGAAGACATCCGAAGACCTGAAGACTGGACCAGCACCCGGGAACCCTCAACCGAGGCTCTTTTTAGAGCTGGGTTGTAGCGGACCAGAGGTGAGCTCCCGTACCCGGGCTGGGACGGGTTGTCCAGTCTTCCCTTAACGCCGGGCTAAAGGATCCCGTGGGTAGCAGAGCCCGGATTGTGCAGGCTGCAATAGAAGGGAGGCTGTCGCTCCCGGAGGCTATTGGATGGAAGGGGCCGTACCCCTGTCGTGTTACGGTAGTGTGTAGAGCCGAGGTCGAAAGAGTTGTTATAATAAACGCGTTGCCTCAACCAGACGTCTCCGTGTGATTAGTTAAGGACACAACACTTGTATAACAGAGAATAGCCAGTGGGTTTTCAAAGTACCTTCGTCTTACAGAAATCAATTTCGCGGGAGCCCACCGCATTAAAATGATGCTCAGCTGAACAGGGCGAGCCACGTTGGGGGGTAAGGGGGGGGGGGTCACCTTATCTTTGTCACGTGCCGTAGCTCACGTGACTTCTGTCGCGACAATGTCTGGATGTTTTCGCCTGAGGACGACCGCTGGTGTTGCGATCGAAACGTCGCAATTTATTTTTTTCGTTTATTTCTACCTGCGTGAATTTACCGAAAGAACCAAAGGATATGAAAGACGTCTTGTCTGCTGAGCTTGTTCATATCCGTGTACATCGATGTCCCACATTGCTTACACGGACACACCACACACAATGAAATAAATAGAAACTAGGACGACTTAATTTCGGGGATGGGCAAATATTGAGGAATCTCTTTCAATGGAGCGAGTTAAGTTTGTGCTCGATTCAACATCTCTCTGTACGTCTGTGTCTCTGTTCCCCTCTGTGTCTCTCTCTCGCTGACTGTGTCTCTATCGTCTATATCTTTGTTTCTGTCTTCCTCTTGTCTCTGTCTGTCCACCTCTCTCTCTTTTCAGTCTCTGTGTGTGTCTCTATCAGCGTCTTTCCAACCGTATTCAACTACCGCCACTAGCAACATGCGCCCGTTCAACTTTCACGGCCCACGACTGCACGCGACTCAAACTTGCTCCGAGTCTCTGTGTGTATCTGGAACTTCTTTCACACCGTACGTAGCCAACCATGCTAATCTGTGGGTCTCTCTGTGTGTGAGTCTCTGTGTGTATCTGGAACTTCTTTCGCACCGTACGTAGCCAACCATGCTAATCTGTGGGTCTCTCTGTGTGCGAGTCTCTGTGTGTATCTGGAACTTCTTTCGCACCGTACGTAGCCGACCATGCTAATCTGAGGGTCTCTCTGTGTGTGAGTCTCTGTGTGTATCTGGAACTTATTTCGCACCGTACGTAGCCGAACCTGCACAGGAGGAGCGGCTGTTATCTGTGGAGCTGTTGGCTGAGTACGATCTGTCAGCGGGAGCGAGAGATGATGAAGCTCCCAAGCATTTCACTACGTTACCAACATCACATTTGCACGCATAAGTCGCTTGCCTAATTGTGTGTTTCGTATCGAATATCATCTCAAACAATCGAAGGACGCCTCCCCCTAAGTGGCAGCTGCCCCTGTGTGGCACAAGGTGGCCCTGCACCGCCTGCACGTGGACATGAGTCTGTCGGTAGGGGGCGATCATTGACGCGCCGTCTCCGTTGTGTAGTTTCTGGATAATGTTTGGAATTGCCACAATTTTGACCGTGACACCGACATGCAATGACCTGTGCGTCGTGAATGACACAACGCTATGTTTTTACATCTGCTGTGAAGCAGACTGCGCACATTGTGGTGAATGTTACTGGGGTAGCCAGGTGTGCCTGTTCGATTTGATCCTTGAACCTCTGCAATAAATAGAGAATGCGCTACCATATTCTTGGTTCTTTCGGTAAAGTCACGTAGATAGAAAACAAAAATTGGAAAATAATAAATTGATGAAAAGATGCCATTTGTCGACTGAGATGACTGTGCCCACCTATGTGCACACGCACACACAGTGTACAAACACACACACAGTGTGTGTGTGTGTACACACACACACAGTGTACACACACACAATGTACACACACAGTGTACACACACAGTGTACACACACAGTGTACAAACACACAGTGTACACACACAGTGTACAAACACACACAGTGTACACACTGTACAAACACACACAGTGTACACACACAGTGTACACACACACACAGTGTACACACACACACAGTGTACACACACACAGTGTACACACACACAGTGTACACACACACACAGTGTACACACACACAGTGTACACACACACACTGTGTACACACACACACTGTGTACAAACGCACAGTGTGTGTACAAACGCACAGTGTGTGTACAAACGCACAGTGTACACACACACACACTGTGTACACACACACATTGTGTACACACACACAGTGTACACAAACACACACACAGTGTACACAAACACACACACAGTGTACACAAACACAGTGTACACACACAGTGTACACAAACACACACACAGTGTACACACACACAGTGTACACACACACAGTATGTGTGTGTGTACACACACACAGTGTACACACACACACAGTGTGTACACACACACACAGAGTGTACACACACACACAGAGTGTACACACACCCAAGTGGTCTCTGTTCAAGGGAGGGAGCAATGGAAAATGAATCTAAATCAACTTAAACTTCAACCCCTATCTGTGACGTCACCACTCACCATAACCTCATCGGCAGGGGGATGTGTACCTCGCTAGTGACGTCATGTCACCAAGGTGTTCACCCCACCCCGTCCAAGGCGCCCTAGAACGTGACGTCACCTCTGCCTGGGTCGCTGCCGTTTTCTGTTCAATTAGAATCCATATTTGGGCAAGGTCACGCCCAGTCACTGGCGGCTCATTAACATAATCTATTCACGTACGGAAGCGCTCATTGTGGGAGGGGAGTGTTATCGTTCCCCACAAGTGACGTCATGTCACTTCTTGCTGTCGCGTGACATCACGAGATAACAGGAAGCTGCTGCTACGCCCGTGCACTGAAATCCGAGGTGAGAAATTCTCATCGCGGTTGTGGTGGTGGTTGTTGTGGTGGTTGTTGTGGTGGTTGTTGTGGTGGTTGTTGTTTACCGAGGTAGAGCCTCGCTCTCTCTCGTATCGATGTCAATTGAGCAGCAGCGAGCATGGAAGCGATGTCCAGGTTGCAACTTTACAGCGCGGGGCCTAGCCACGCGGGGCCTTGCCTCCTGCTCTCGCCTGATCGCGTTTGTTTCAATTATCTCGCTTAAGTTTAATTTGTTTTCAGGCGGGTCGCCACTTTGTCACTTTGTTTTACTTTTAAATATTCACAAGCTTTTTATTTATTTTTATTTTTTACACCAGGCTAAGCCCGCTTGAGCTGCTGTACCGCTTTTTTTCAGAAGCGACCTGCCCACAACAACACAAGGTGAGGCTCCTCAACAGCGTGGCGGTGTTCACTCTGGACGCGTGGCGGTGTTCACTTTAGACGCGTGGCGGTGTTCACTCTGGACGCGTGGCGGTGTTCACTCTGGACACGTGGCGGTGTTCACTCTGGACGCGTGGCGGTGTTCACTCTGGACGCGTGGCGGTGTTCACTCTGGACGCGTGGCGGTGTTCACTCTAGACGCGTGGCGGTGTTCACTCTACTTGGTGGAGTGAGGGAGCATGAATTCTGAGCAGGTGAAGGTGGCCAGGCATGGGTCTGGACACACCACCACCTGTGAACCGTGCCAGTGTGTGACAGTGGTGGAGCCAGTGGGGGTGGGGTGGGCATGTGCCCCCCAACGATCCGATCGAAATCCCTAATTTCGATAGGATCATTGGGGTTTATTAGTGACTAGCTTCACTACCCGGCTTCGCCCGGGACTTGGATTCTTGTCTTGGATAAATTTCATATCCCTTATATTTCACTGAAAAACCCTTAAAAATGTTGATGCTTGCGAGAAAGAAAAAAGGCGAAACAAATCAAGTTACCTAAATCGGATGTTTTCACTCAAGGAAATTTTACCTTAATCCACTTCTACGCAAGGTCGATTTTGGCCACTCGGGAAGGGAATAATGACGTGGCGAGCTGAAAATAGTCGCGTTCACTTAGAAATTCCAAACGGCATAAGCTGTGAAAATTTCACGACGCCAGAGCTCAGTGTTGGAGAGGTTTTGCTGCTTCACACAAACAAACATGTAATGTTCTGCTTCATATTTAAGATAGCAGTTCTACCCGTTCTTCGCACGGAGGATATGTATTGAAACTCCGAGAAACCAATGGCTTCATTTGACCAGGAGCGAAGCGCCACCTAAAATCTCCCGGCATGCTGTTAACAGCTCTATCTTTGCTGCCAAATACATCTTTCCCTGGATGTTCTTCCCTGTGTATGTATCTCTGCTACCATGTACCTCGTATCTGTTCACTCTGTCTATGCTGGTATGTTCAACCCGGAGGATGAACACGAAATTTAGCAGTCTTCTGAAATTCGTGGTCTACCAGGGAAGTGTCTAACTGTGTTGTTGTCCTACTGGTTTTGCATCACGTAATTTTTCTTAGGTTTTGTTGAGTTCTCGTCTCTCATCTTCTTGTTGTATTTGCCTCCGTGCAGTTTAACGCTCTCTATGTGTTGCGTTGATGTCACCCTATGTGCTCCCTCGCTATTTGTTTTTTTACACCTGATGATGATCGCTTGTGTTGCGTTCGAAACGTCGTGATTTATTTTAACGTAATTTTATTATATTTCTACATACGTGACTTTACCGAAAAAACCAATGAGTAATTTATGCATTCACGAAAGCTTCAATTCTATATTCATTGCAGAGCGCTTAACTCAGGTGTGTTGCGGGTTGACGCCACAATCTTCATGGTCATACAAAATACAAAAGTCTATTTTTATAATTGTTTCATTGTGCACGGTATGGAACCTACCCACATGCCAAATTTCAAGTGTGTAGCATGTTGGGAAGTATGCTAAACATTTCTAACAGACACACACACACGTATCCACACATTTCCCTTTTATATATAGACTGGCTTTACTACCCGGCTTTGCCCGGGACTTTGATTCTTGTCTTGGATTAAAACACGACCTTCGCGGAGTGTTGGTGGGGGGGTATGCGTGACGTCAGCAGGCACACTGCGTAACGATGCCGCATAGGGTGACATCTCAGATATGACGGCTATTTTAATACTTTGTGCATTGTGTCCAGTCTGGAAGCTACCCACATGCCAAATTTCAAGTTTGTGTTGCATGTTGGTAAGTATGCTGAACATTTTAAACAGACACACAGTCACAAATTTCCCTTTTATAATTATAGATAAATCAGCATTGTGCGACTCCCCCCATTGCCACCGCGTGGCATATTATTACGTGCCAGGGACTCTATGAGAGGACAACAGTCCGTGTTCATAATTGGCAATAAGTAACGGCAAAGCAGTTACAAGCGACTCTTAGAATTGTGCCCAGTTGCGTATACAGTACACGACTTCCCTGAAGGCAAACACCTTCAGCGAGCGCGATGCCTTTCACACGCGTCGAATAAAAAGCATAGGACAAGTCCTTACTTAGTAACAACTCCTTACTAATAACTCCTTACTTAGTAACAACTCCTTACTAACAACTCCTTACTTAGTAACAACTCCTTACTAATAACTCCTTAATTACTAATAACTCCTGACTAATACCTCCTGACGAACAACTCCTTACTTACTAACAACTCCTCACTTACTAACTCCTTACTTACTAGCAACTCCTTACTTTCTAACAACTCCTTACTAACAACACCTTAATTACTAACAACTCCTTACTTACTTAACAACTCCTTACTAACAACTCCTTACTTATTAACAACTCCTATCATTTTTCATTGCTGAAAGGGGTTGCCTCCCCTACTTGATTATCCTGGCTCTACCTCTGAGAGTGTGAAAGGGTCAAGTTTGTATTTGCAGTAAAGTCTATTAACTCTATTGAGCACGGAGGTTATATCAAAACAGTAGTTTATTTTTGTTTTCCCCTGCAACTCTTTGTAAGAATGTAGTCAGGAAGTTATCACAGCACACGTGCAGCTGAAGTCGGAACTGTTCATCCCAGCATTCAAGGACATCTGTGCCTGGCTTTCACACCTCTACGTTGCGATTGAACATTAATTTATGCATTTCTGCATAACACAAATAGTATTATTTTCAACACCCTTTGCTACATCAGTTGAATTTAGCTTTCAGAAATATTCCTTTTGAAGCCAGACAGCCGAAATTGCGTGCTCGGAGTTTTGGGTTAACATTTATTTTGAAGATACGAGGGCTTCCATGCACGATTTTGACCATTTGTGTGCCATAACAGCCCGTGTGATTAATTTGGGACACGTTTTCACTATATCATGAATATATGAATAAGTATAGACGTGTAAGTCACGTGTGACTGTATAATGCATTCCTCTGTGCATCGATACTGACGTGTAGATGGTGTGGATATCCTTTTTTTTCGTCTGCAGCTGTCGCTTCCTCTGCAGAATTGTTCTGATGGAGCAAAGGCACTCGGCGCACCTCGGTGCAAAAAGGCAACAATGCGACCGGTGTGCATACAGCACGGATCGTCCTGCACATTTGACACGGCACCAGAGAACCCACACGGGAGAGAAACCCTTCAAGTGCAGTGTGTGTGGGAAGGCGTTTTCAGATTCATATCCTCTTGTAGCACTCCAGAGAACAGACACAGAGAAACCCTTCAAGTGCAGTGTGTGTGGGAAGGCGTTTTCCCAGTCACCACATCTTCATGTACACCAGAGAACACACACGGGAGAGAAACCCTTCAAGTGCAGTGTGTGTGGGAAGGCGTTTGCACATTCATCTGCTCTTGTAAGACACCAGAGAACACACACGGGAGATAAACCCTTCAAGTGCAGTGTGTGTGGGAAGGCGTTTGCACTGTCACCAAATCTTCATGTACACCAAAGAACACACACAGGAGAGAAACCCTTCAAGTGCAGTGTGTGTGGGAAGGCGTTTGCACAGTCACCAAATCTTCGTGTACACCAGAGAACACACACGGGAGGGAAACCCTTCAAGTGCAGTGTGTGTGGGAAGGCGTTTGCACAGTCACCAAATCTTCATGTACACCAGAGAACACACACGGGAGAGAAACCCTTCAAGTGCAGTGTGTGTGGGAAGGCGTTTTCACAGTCACTAAGTCTTCATGTACACCAGAGAACACGCACGGGAGAGAAACCCTTCAAGTGCAGTGTGTGTGGGAAGGCGTTTGCACAGTCACCAAATCTTAATGTACACCAGAGAACGCACATGGGAGAAAAGCCCTTCAAGTGCAGTGTGTGTGGAAAGGAGTTTGTATGTTCACAAAATCTTCATATACACCAGAGAACACACACGGGAGAGAAACCCTTCAAGTGCAGTGTGTGTGGGAAGGCGTTTTCACAGTCACTAAGTCTTCATGTACACCAGAGAACACACACGGGCGAGAAACCATTCAAGTGCAGTGTGTGTGGGAAGGCGTTTGCATGTTCACAAAATCTTCATATACACCAGAGAACACACACGGGAGAGAAACCCTTCAAGTGCAGTGTGTGTGGGAAGGCGTTTGCACAGTCACCAAATCTTCATGTACACCAGAGAACACACACGGGAGAGAAACCCTTCAAGTGCAGTGTGTGTGGGAAGGCGTTTGCACGTTCACCATATCTTCATGTACACCAGAGAACACACACGGGAGAGAAACCCTTCAAGTGCAGTGTGTGTGGGAAGGCGTTTTCAAATTCATCTACTCTTGTAGCACACCGGAGAACACACACGGGAGAGAAACTCTTCAAGTGCAGTGTGTGTGGGAAGGCGTTTGCACAGTCACCAAATCTTCAGGTCCACCAGAGAACACACACGGGAGAGAAACCCTTCAAGTGCAGTGTGTGTGGGAAGGCGTTTGCACAGTCACCACATCTTAATGTACACCAGAGAACACACAAGCATCAGAAGATCCACAAGGAGTGGAGTCTGAAATCAGCTTGTGAAAGTCAAAGTGCCGGAATGAGCCCATCCCTCATGAAACAAGAACCGGAAGAAAATCCCAGCTTGGACACTGTTAAAGGTATAGAGGTGAAATATGAAGAGGTGAAGGTGAAATGTGAAGAAGTGATGGTGAAGAGCGATGAAGTGAAGGTAAAATGTGAAGATGAAGATTCAACTCCAAAATCAGACCTTCACATCGATGGAGGCAACGTGAAGCAGAAGAATTCTGACTGCGAGGCAGAGCGAGGCAACTCCCAGCAGTTTGTGGAAGTGGAGGTGTGGGTGGACTTCCTCCGAGACAATACAAAGTCAAATGGAGACGCGGTAGATATGTAAGCTTGAGACGATGTCGCTCCAATAGATGCACCTTTGTCACAGGCCTTTAATGACAAGAATGTGAAGTTGAACACTCAATTCATAGGTTCAACCTGCAGGGTTAGAGCGGCCAGTCTTTGTGAACCTGTGGTTTGCGTAGATCTCTAACCATGAGCGAGAGCCAATACACTCCCAAGCTTTCACAAGGTTCAAATAATTCCATTTATATGGTGTTTGCTTAATCGCCTCTGGCAATTCGGAGTTTTGTGTGGTATCGGCTCAAACACTCGAAGAGCACCCCCAAGTAGCAGCTGCCCCTGTGTGCTACAAGGTGGTGGCCCTGCACCGGCCTGCATGTAGACAAGAGCCTGTCAGTAGAGGGCGATGGTTGATGTGGCATCTCAGTTGTGGAGTTTGTAGGTAATATTTAGAATTTGATCATTTTTGACCCAGACGCCAGCATGCAATGGCCTACTCGTTTTTGAATCGCAGAATAGTATGTTGTACATACACTGTTAAGCGTATTTTAAAAAAAATAGCTTCTTGTTAGTACGATGTAACCTGATGCAGTATATTTCCCTGCAGTAATTCAATTTTGTTAATATGCCTGTCAATCATTTAGAATTAATACTTGTCTGATTGTGTGCGTACATGTAACATTGTCTATAAGGTTCAAACATTGAATAAGTGATGTTAGGACAAAGTGTGTGTTTTGGAAGTAACCTGTACACATAACTCAGGAGAGACTCATTGTTCTTGTGATACAGGTCAAAGGATATTTTTGTGTTTTCAGGAAGCATCTCCCTCTGGAGCAACTCATTGTCTTTAAAATAGGGAGCACACTCGGATCATTCATCAGTTACAAGGCATACCACTCAAAAGTTACACGTAGAGGAGATACATTCTCTACAACACGAATTATAATTTTGTATTACGTGTTGACGTAGATTTTGTCGAACTAGGACGTGAAATGCTCCTTGCTGATTAACGTCTGGATGTTCACAACCAAGGGCTTGAGTTGTTGCAGCCCCCTTTGGCGTCCATGTACGAGGTGCCTCTGTGGATGTGTAGGCTTTGACTTTAACATAACCATTTCCGTGACCAGTCACAAGCTAATCGCTCAGCTATTTGATATGTAAACCCCCCTTTTGTCAAGAGCCTTATTTCTCCCAACCATCTTAAAGTCGCTACGAATCTTAACAGCGTTCATTGAAGCTCTGTGGATGTGTAGGCCTTTACTTTAACATCTATTCTGTGACCAGTGACAAGCTAATCCCTTAGCTATTTCAATGCTAAATTACTAGTTGCCTCTGTGGATGTGTAGGTTTTGACTTTAACATAGCTATTTCTACGACCAGTCACAAGCTAATCCCTCAGCTATTTCATATGTAAACCCCCTTTGTCAAGGTGCCTCACTTCTCCCAACCAGCTTAAAAGTCGCTACGAATCTTAACAGCGTTCATTGAAGCTCTGTCGTCCCGACAGGTCTGTTCATTTCACCTTAAGACGGCCACTTGCGTTGTGGCCGAAACGTCGTGAGAATTTTATTGTGTTATTTTATTACTTTATTCTCATTCTACGTGACTTTACCGAAAGAACCAAAGAAGAAGAGTTATAATAAACGCGTTGCCTCAACCAGACGTTTCCGTGTGATTAGTTAAGGACACAACACTTGTATAAAAGAGAATAGCCAGTGGGTTTTCAAAGTACCTTCGTCTTACAGAAATCAATTTCGCGTGAGCCCACCGCATTAAAACGATGCTCAGCTGAGCAGGGCGAGCCACGTTGGGGGGTGGGGGGTCACCTTATCTTTATCACGTGACGTAGCTCACGTGACTTCTGCCGCGACAATGTCTGGATGTTTTCGCCTGAGGACGACCGCTGGTGTTGCGATCGAAACGTCGCGATTTATTTTTTCGTTTATTTCTACCTGCGTGAATTTACCGAAAGAACCAAAGGATATGAAAGACGTCTTGTCTGCTGAGCTTGTTCATATCCGTGTACATCGATTCCCACATTGCTTACACGGACACACCACACACAATGAAATAAATAGAAACTGGAACGACTTAATTCTGGGGATGGGCAAAGATTGAGGAATCTCTTTCAATGGAGCGAGTTAAGTTTGTGTTCGATTCAACATCTCTCTGTCCGTCCGTGTCTCTGTTCCCCTCTGTGTCTCTCTCTCGCTGACTGTGTCTCTGTGGTCTCTGTATCTTTCTTTCTGTCTTCCTCTTGTCTGTGTCTGTCCACCTCTCTCTCTTGTCAGTCTCTGTGTGTGTCTCTATCAGCGTCTTTCCAACCGTATTAAACTACCTCCACTAGCAACATGCGCTAGTTCAACTTTCACGGGCCCACGACTGCACGCGACTCAAACTTGCTCCGAGTCTCTGTGTGTACGTTGAACTTCTTTCGCACCGTACGTAGCCCACCATGCTAATCTGTGGGTCTCTCTGTGTGTGAGTCTCTGTGTGTACGTTGAAATTATTTAGCACCGTACGTAGCCAACCATGCTAATCTGTGGGTCTCTCTGTGTGTGAGTATCTGTGTATCTGGAACTTCTTTCGCACCGTACGTAGACAACCATGCTAATCTGTGGGTCTCTCTGTGTGTGAGTCTCTGTGTGTATCTGGAACTTCTTTCGCACCGTACGTAGCTGAACCTGCACAGGAGGAGCGGCTGGTATCTGTGGAGCTGTGGGCTGGGTACCATCTGTAGGCGGGAGCGAGAGACGATGAAGCTTCCAAGCATTTCACTACATTACCAACATCATATTTGCACTCATAAGTCGCTTGCTTAATTGTGTGTTTCGTATCGAATCTCATCTCAAACAATCGAAGGACACCTCCCCCTAAGTGGCAGCTGCCCCTGTGTGGCACAAGGTGGCCCTGCACCGGCCTGCACGTGGACATGAGTCTGTCGGTAGGGGGCGATCATTGACGCGCCATCTCCGTTGTGTAGTTTCTGGATAATGTTTGGAATTGCCACAATTTTGACCGTGACACCGACATGCAATGACCTGTGCGTCGTGAATGACACAACGCTATGTTTTTACATCTGCCGTGAAGCAGACTGCGCATATTGTGGTGAATGTTACTGGGGTAGCCAGGTGTGCCTGTCGGATTTGAACCTTGAACCTCTGCAATAAATAGAGAATGCGCTACCATATTCTTGGTCCTTTCGGTAAAGTCACGTAGATAGAAAATAACAAAAATGAAGATAGAAAAAGCGTTTATTTTTTTTTAAATTGCCATTATTTTTTTCTTTAATATAACATTTTTTTTTATTTACGTGCCTTTACCGAAAGAACCCAAGAATATGAATTCCTGCCAGTCACGAAAGTTTTAAGTCAAAATAGAATGCACCACCAACTCGGCTCGCGTCAATCTGCGTGGAGGCGTGGGGGGGCCTGAGAGAGTTTCTCACCGGCGCAGAACTTCCATGCAGAGGGCTCCACGCAGCTTCGTGCGGAGCGACAGGCCAGGTAGCTCCCACACAGCGTGGCGCAGCTGATTAACATTTATATTGTTGGTTCTTTCGGTAATGTCACGTAGATAGAAAATAACAAAAAAATTGGAAAATAATAAATTGATGAAAAGTTGCCATTTGTCGACTGACTGAGATGACTGTGCCCACCTATGTGCACACACACACACAGTGTACACACACACAGTGTACACACACACAGTGTACACACACACACACAGTGTACACACACACACTGTGTACAAACACAGTGTACACACACAGTGTACACACACAGTGTACACACACACACACAAGTGGTCTCTGTTCAAGGGAGGAAGCAATGGAAAATGAATCTAAATCAACTTAAACTTCAACCCCTCTCTGTGACGTCCACTCACCATAACCTCATCGGCGTGAAATGCCAGAGGGATATGTACCTCGCTAGTGACGTCATGTCACCAAGGTGTTCACCCCACCCCGTCCAAGGCGCCCTTGAACGTGACGTCACCTCTGCCAGGGTCGCTGCCGTTTTCTGTTCAATTAGAATCATATTTGGGCAAGGCCACGCCCAGTGACTGGCGGCTCATTAACATAATCTATTCACGTACGGAGGCGCTCATTGTGGGAGGGGAGTGTTATCGTTCTCCACAAGTGACGTCATGTCACCTCTTGCTGCCCCGTGACATCACGAGATAACAGGAAGCTGCTGCTCCGCCCGTGCACTGAAATCCGAGGTGAGAAATTCTCATCGCGGTTGTGGTGGTGGTGGTTGTTGTGGTGGTGGTTGTGGTGGTTGTTGTGGTTGTTGTGGTGGTGGTTGTTGTGGTGGTTGTTGTTGTTTACCGAGGTAGAGCCTCGCTCTCTCTCGTAGGGATGTCAATTGAGTAGCAGCGAGCATGGAAGCGATGTCCAGGTTGCAACTTTACAGCGCGGGGCCTAGCCACGTGGGGCCTTGCCTCCTGCCCTCGCCTGATCGCTGTTGCTTCAATTATCTCGCTTAAGTTTAATTTGTCTTCAGGCGGCTCGCCACTTTGTCACTTTGTTTTACTTTTAAATATTCACGCGGTTTTTATTTATTTTTATTTTTTACACCAGGCTAAGCCCGCTTGAGCTGCTGTTCCGCTTTTTGTTTTCAGAAGCGACCTGCCCACAACACAACACAAGGTGAGGCTCCTCAACAGCGTGGCGGTGTTCACTCTGGACGCGTGGCGGTGTTCACTCTACTTGGTGGAGTGAGGAAGCATGAATTCTGTGCAGGTGAAGGTGGCCAGGCCTTGGTCTGGACACACCACCACCTGTGAACCGTGCCAGTGTGTGACAGTGGTGGAGCCAGTGGGGGTGGGGTAGGCACGTGCCCCCCAACGATCCGATCGAAATCCCTAATTTCGATAGGATCATTGGGGTTTATTAGTAACTAGCTTCACTACCCGGCTTCGCCCGGGACTAGGATTCTTGTCTTGGATACATTTCATATTCCCTTATATTTAACTGAAAAACCCTTAAAAATGTTGATGCTTGCGAGAAAGAAAAAAGGCGAAACAAATCAAGTTACCTAAATCGGATGTTTTCACTCAAGGAAATTTTACCTTAATCCACTTTTATACGCAAGGTCGATTTTGGCCACTCGGGAAGGGAATAATGACGTGGCGAGCTGAAAATAGTCGCGTTCACTTAGAAATTCCAAACGGCATAAGCTGTGAAAATTTCACGACGCCAGAGCTCAGTGTTGGGAGAGGTTTTTGCTGCTTCACACAAACAAACAGATGTAATGTTCTGCTTCATATTTAAGATAGCAGTTCTACCCGTTCTTCGCACGGAGGATATGTATTGAAACTCCGAGAAACCAATGGCTTCATCGGCCAGGAGCGAAGCGCCACCTAAAATCTCCCGGCACGCTGTTAACAGCCCTATCTGTGCTGCCAAATACATCTTTCCCTGGATGTTCTTCCCTGTGTATGTATCTCTGCTACCATGTACTTCGTATCTGTTCACTCTGTCTATGCTGGTTTGTTCAACCCGGAGGATGAACACGAAATTTAGCAGTCTTCTGAAATTCGTGGTCTACCAGGCAAGTGTCTAACTGTGTTGTTGGCCTACTGGTTTTGCATCACGTAATTTTTCTTAGGTTTTGTTGAGTTCTCGTCTCTCATCTTCTTGTTGTATTTGCCTCCGTGCAGTTTAACGCTCTCTATGTGTTGCGTTGATGTCACCCTATGTGCTCCCTCGCTATTTGTTTTTAACACCTGATGATGATCGCTTGTGTTGCGTTCGAAACGTCGTGATTTATTTTAATGTAATTTTATTATATTTCTACATATGGGACTTTACCGAAAAAAAACAATGAGTAATTTATGCATTCACGAAAGCTTCAATTCTATATTCATTGCAGAGCGCTTAACTCAGGTGTGTTGCGGGTTGACGCCACAAACTTCATGGTCATACAAAATACAAAAGTCTATTTTTATACTTTTTTCATTGTGCACGGTATGGAACCTACCGACATGCCAAATTTCAAGTGTGTAGTATGTCGGGAAGTATGCTAAACATTTCTAACAGACACACACACACGTATCCACACATTTCCATTTTATATATAGGCTAGCTTTACTACCCGGCTTTGCCCGGGACTTTGATTCTTGTCTTGGATTAAAACACGGTCTTCGCGGAGTGTTGGGTGGGGGGGTGTGCGTGACGTCAGCAGGCACACTGCGTAACGCTGCCGCATAGGGTGACATCTCAGATATGACGGCTATTTTAATACTTTGTGCATTGTGTCCAGTCTGGAAGCTACCCACGTGCCAAATTTCAAGTTTGTGTTGCATGTCGGCAAGTATGCTGAACATTTCAAACAGACACACATTCACAAATTTCCCTTTTATAAATATAGATCAATCAGCATTGTGCGACCCCCCCCCACTGCCACCGCGTGGCATATTATTACCTGCCAGGGACTCTATGAGAGGACAACAGTCCGTGTTCATAATTGGCAATAAGTAACGGCAAAGCAGTTACAAGCGACTCTTAGAATTGTGCCCAGTTGCGTATACAGTACATGACTTCCCTGAAGGCAAACACCTTCAGCGAGCGCGATGCCTTTCACACGCGTCGAATTAAAAGCATAGGACAACTCCTTACTTACTAACAACTCCTGACTAACAACTCCTTACTTACTAACAACTCCTAACTAACAACTCCTTACTTCCTAACAACTCCTTACTAATAACTCCTTACCAACAACTCCTTACCAACAACTCCTTATCCTATCATTTTTCATTGCTGAAAGGGGCTACCCCCCCCCCTACCTGATTATCCTGGCTCTACCTCTGAGTGTGTGAAAGAGTCAAGTTTGTATTTGCAGTAAAGTCTATTAACTCTATTGGGCACGGAGGTTATATTAAAATAGTAGTTTATTTTTGTTTTCATCTGCAACTCTTTGTAAGAATGTAGTCAGGAAGTTATCACAGCACACGTGCAGCTGAAGTCGGAACTGTTCATCCCAGCATTCAAGGACATCTGTGCCTGGCTTTCACACCTCTACGTTGCGATTGAACATTAATTTATGCATTTCTGCATAACACAAATAGTATTATTTTCAACACCCTTTGCTACGTCAGCTGAATTTAGCTTTCATAAATAGTCCTTTTGAAGCCAGACAGCCGAAATTGTATGCTCGGAGTTTTGGGTTAACATTCATTTTGAAGATACGAGGGCTTCCAGGCACGTTTATGACCATTTGCCCTCTCATTGTGTGCGATAACAGCCCGTGTGATGAATTTGGGACACGTTTTCACTATATCATGAATATATGAATAAGTATAGACGTGTAAGTCACGTGTGACTGCATAAATGCATTCCTCTGTGGGTGTGGATATTCTCTTTTTTCTGTCTGCAGCTGTCGCTTCCTCTGCAGAATTGTTCTGATGGAGCAAAGGCACTCGGGGCAGCTCGGTGCAAAAAGGCAACAATGCGACCGGTGTGCATACAGCACGGATCGTCCTGCACATTTGACACGGCACCAGAGAACCCACACGGGAGAGAAACCCTTCAAGTGCAGTGTGTGTGGGAAGGCGTTTGCACAGTCACCAAATCTTCATGTACACCAGAGAACACACACGGGAGAGAAACCCTTCAAGTGCAGTGTGTGTGGGAAGGCGTTTGCACATTCAACACATCTTCATGTACACCAGAGAACACACACGGGAGAGAAACCCTTCAAGTGCAATGTGTGTGGGAAGGCGTTTGCACAGTCACCAAATCTTCATGTACACCAGAGAACACACACGGGAGAGAAACCCTTCAAGTGCAGTGTGTGTGGGAAGGCGTTTTCACATTCACCACATCTTCATGTACACCAGAGAACACACACGGGAGAGAAACCCTTCAAGTGCAATGTGTGTGGGAAGGCGTTTGCACAGTCACCAAATCTTCATGTACACCAGAGAACACACACGGGAGAGAAACCCTTCAAGTGCAGTGTGTGTGGGAAGGCGTTTTCACATTCACCACATCTTCATGTACACCAGAGAACACACACGGGAGAGAAACCCTTCAAGTGCAGTGTGTGTGGGAAGGCGTTTGCACAGTCACCAAGTCTTAATGTACACCAGAGAACACACACAGGAGAGAAACCCTTCAAGTGCAGTGTATGTGGGAAGGCGTTTGCACATTCATCAAGTCTTCATGTACACCAGAGAACACACAAGCATCAGAAGGTCCACAAGGAGTGGAATCTGAAATCAGCTTGTGAAAGTCATAGTGCCGCAATGAGCCCATCCCTCATGAAACAAGAACCGGAAGAAAATCCCAGCTTGGACACTTTTAAAGGTATCGAGGTGAAATATGAAGAGGTGAAGGTGAAATGTGAAGAAGTGATGGTGAAGAGCGAAGAAGTGAGGGTAAAATGTGAAGATGAAGATTCAACTCCAAAATCAGACCTTCACATCGATGGAGGCAACGTGAAGCAGGAGGAGAATTCTGACTGAGGCAGAGCGAGGCAACTCCCAGCAGTTTGTGGAAGTGGAGGTGTGGGTGGACTTCCTCCGAGACATTACAAAGTCAAATGGGGACCCGGTAGATATGTAAGCTTGAGACGATGTCGCTCCAATAGATGCACCTTTGTCACAGGCCTTTAATGACAAGAATCAGAAGTTGAACACTCAATTCCTAGGTTCAACCTGCAGGGTCAGAGCGGCCAGTCTTTGTGAACCTGTGGGTTGCGTAGATCTCTAACCATGAGCGAGAGCCAATAAGCTTCCAAGCAATCACAAGGTTCTAATAATTCAATTTATATGGTGCTTGCTTAATCGCCTCTGGCAATTCGGAGTGTTGTGTTATATCTAGTCTCAAACACTCGAAGAGCATCCCCAAGTAGCAGCTGCCCCTGTGTGGTACAAAGTGGTGGCCCTGCACCAGCCTGCATGTGGACAAGAACCTGTCAGTAGGGGGCGATGGTTGATGTGGCATCTCAGTTGTGGAGTTTGTAGGTAATATTTAGAATTTGATACATTTTGACCCAGACGCCAGCATGCAATGGCCTACTCGTTTTTGAATGGCGCAATAGTATGTTGTACATACACTGTTAAGCGTATTTGTAAAAAAAATAGCTTGTTAGTACGATATAACCTGATGCAGTATATTTCACTGCAGTAATTCAATTTTGTTAAAATGCCTGTCAATAATTGAGAATTGTTGTATATGAGACTTTTCTAAAATTGATATTAACAATAATATTTACCGTTATATATCATTTTTTTAAACAAACGAAAAAAAATTAATCAATAAAACCCGTAAGCCAGGCACACGAAAAACCAGATGTCGATCATAAACAGGCCATTAATAAATAAAGAAATAATAAAACTCTCGAGGCGATGATGTTAGCAGCTATCTGCGAAGATCTCCAGTTGAACAAGAGTTTGATGTGCCCTAAGGGAGGTCACCCAGAGGGAGCCCTCCGCAAGCCAGAAACGAGGACGCCCACGGGTTAAACCATTTATATTTTTTTTCCTTTGTCATTAAAACAACGGTTAAAATTTAAAATGCAATAACAAGAATAAGCTAAAGTTAGCGGTCCTCGCTCTCACTCCAATTAAGACCAGATACATCAGTGAATTATTATCCAATGATTAATTCGCTATCAAATTATTTTCACCTTCAATACTTTTACTGTTAAAACAAAGCTTGGAGACAAAATACAGAGTCACATCAAAGGTTTTCGAGAAGGAATGAGACAACGGGCAAACTTGCGAAAGCGTTTAAACAATATCCAAAGCAACCCCGACCACCTTTGTCTCTCTCGCAGCGCGGAGAAGCAGGAACCACACGTTATCACAAGGGGCCATCTGGAGCTAGCCAGACGGGTTAATGATAAAACACACAACAGCCAGCGAACACGTTTTTCAGTTAAAGAAGTGGCTACACATCAGTCACACATAAAATTAAGAACAACGTGTTCACCTTACACGACATTCCATTATAGAACCTTACAGAACCAAGGGATATGGATTCCAACAATCAAGAAACGGACCTCTTAAACTCAGGATGAAAATTATTTTTCTTTTTAATAATTCCATCGTAACAATGCGAACCTCGGTAAACCGAGAGGGGTGTCGGGAGGACGTAGTTACAAACACGAGTCTTGGCGAACATGGGACCAAATGGTATTTGAGAAATATGAAGTCGAAAGTATAAAGAGATAGGTACTCCCGACCACCTTTGTCTCTCCCGCAGAGCGCGAGAGAGGAATTTCATGCCAGGGCAAACAGATCGTTATCGCAGGAGCCATCTGTACACACACACGAACTCACACACACACAGACCACGCCCCCCCCCCCCCCTTCACTGCACAGAGAGAAGAATGTCTTTGAATATAACGGTCAGCGCATTTTCAAAAAGTTAAGTCAGTCAAGACAGATCAGCGATTCAAGACGTCCACAAGACGAGCAGTCGCATGGAGCGGCTGGCTCCGAGCCTCGCTGAGTAGCGAGGATCGCCGAGTCGCGATGTATCAACGAGATTGAGTCATACAGCAGTGGAGAGAAACTGCTGTCAGCGAACCAGTGCGGGCGCGTTCGCGCACTTCAACAGAGAGAGCACGTGCGACTCAACTCACTCAACAGAAGAAAACGCTTGGCCAGCCGCCAACAAAGTATCAGCGAATCAGCGCTGAGAGCGCTCGAGCATCTCCACAGAGGAAGCACGTGCAACGTGGCTCAACCAGCAGCGGAAAAGCACGAGCAGCCTCCAACAACTTCAGCAAACCAGTGACCTAGCGCATGCGACTTGAGTCATACAGCAGTGGAGGAAACCTGCTGTCAGAGAGCCGCCAACAACCTCAACAAAGAGAGCGCGTGCGACTCGGCTCACTCAGCAGAAGAAAAACTTGACCTGTCGCCCGCGAGCGCAGCGTCAGATACTACAGCAGTGAAAATAGTGCGGCCAGCAAAGCCAAGCAAGAGCGTGCAGCAGCTCAGCCAGCAGTGGAGAGAAACTGCTGTCAGCGAACCAGCACGGGCGCGTTCGCGCATCTTCAAGGAGAGGGAGCGTGTGCCACCAGCGTGCCATCAGCACCAGCATCAGCACCAACGCGTGCCAACAGCGTGCCACCAGCGTGCCACCAGCACCAGCGCGTGCCAACAGCGTGCCACCAGCATCAGCACCAGCATCAGCACCAGCATCGGCACCAGCGCGTGCCAACAGCGTGCCACCAGCATGCCACCAGCATGCCACCAGCGTGCCACAGCGCGCAACTTCGCGTCACCAGCGCTGAGAGGGCAGCGGCCCCGTACTCAACACCCATCGGCGCGACGACGGCGAGCGTCGTGCTGACTCATCCAGCCAGCGGTGGACAGAAATTGTGACGAGCCGTTCGTATTCAACCCCTCCCCCACACTCTCCCCCTCACTCCCCCACCGCGCCGCAACACACAGGAAACACATTTTGGACACCAGAGATGCTAACCTCGGCATCTGCTTTACGCAAAGAATTGAACCGGTGATAAAGAAGACGCACGATACGCATATCGGGATAATCAAGAAGGGTCGCCACTCCAAGGTGGTGCATTAAAAATCAATTCATAACGAAAAATACTGCTGTCATTGAGTTGCATAATAACCAATCGTCCTACTGTTAACAGCGTGATAAGAATTGACTTGAAGGTCTATTAATGGATGTGGTACTGTGTGGGCGATGTTTAAATGCGAATTTACATTATAAGGTTAAGGTTTTGATAGAATAGTTTGCATGTATTAATCTCGTCCTCAACAGTCGATCGATTGCGTTACGCGTCGGGAATTAACCACAGGTGCCGTTATCAAAGTGAAACAACGCAATCGTGATGGTATCATGTTAACGCTGTGTTGAAATTCCAAGATCGAGAGTTTTCATATTATTCAAAAATTAAAGTTAGCTAGAAAATAAAATGTATTAAAGCATAAAAGTTGTGTGTGATTCTTCCTGAAATTCTGCATAATATTGTTCTGCGTATGAGATCTGAATCCTGGGGACCTATCATAAGCACACTATCACCACACATAATCCATAACACACATAATTCATAATGTTCAATCGAGAGTAATCGTATCCTTATCGATAATACGGAATTAAATAGGAGAGTCGAATCGACTCTCTCTCATTCATGCTCACAAGACCTACAGAACTGCATACGATCAATTGCGTTATTCCAATTCATAACACAATCCTCGTCACCGAGGCTCGACCTGCATTATCATAACCACGCCCACTCATAAATTAATACAAGTATCTCTCGAGTCAGCATAATTTATGTGCATAATTACACCAATTAACATAATTTCGGATAAATTATGCAAATTTTAAATTTCATTTAATTTTTATCATTTTCATCAATTTTCATAACACCTATATGTACAACAGAATGAATACTTGTCTGTGTGTGTACATGTAACATTTTGTCTATAAGGGGCAAACATTGAATAAGTGATGTTAGGACAAAGTGTGTGTTTTGGAAGTAACCTGTACAGATAACTCAGGTGAGACTCATTGCTCTTGTGATACAGGTCAAAGGGTATTTTTGTGTTTTCAGGAAGCATCTCTCTCTGGAGCAACTCATTGTCTTTGAAATAGGGAGCACACTCGGATCATTAATCAGTTACAAGGAATACCACTCAAAGGTTACACGTAAAGGAGATACATTCTCTACAACACGAATTATAATTTCGTATTACGTGTTGACGTTTATTTTGTCGAACTAGGACATGAAATGGTCCTTGCTGATTAACGTCTGGATGTTCACAACCAAGGGCTTGAAGCAAGCCTGACTGCCTGCGGTGTCCCTCACAAACATTTACGGCCTTGGGCCAGGAAAGTCACGGAAGAAATTGCACACGAACGACGCCTCCATGCAAGCACCCGGTGCTCCGTTTTGAAGTTTGAAAATGAAACAACTTTGAATTGTGTTATGTTTTCAATTGGATAATTGTATTTCTTCATTAAAAGCGTATTAATTGAAAACGATATTTCGTGTGAATTTTCTCTCGTCGTAAAGTAGATGGCCTTGCCGGGGGTCCGGTTCGATGCGGACTTTCACCTGGTTGGGGTCGCGGGATCGAGACGAGGCGACACAGAGCTGCTGGCCGTGCGAGAAGACCGCCGTCTGCAGATCGATTCCAACGCGATCGAACGTCTGTCCCTGCGCCTCCGTCGTTCATGCAGGGGGCGCGTAGAGGTCTGCAGCGCCCCCTGCATGAAAACGACGGAACGTGCAGCGTGAGTCACGTAAAGTTGTGCGTAAGCGCCATAACAAGGCGCTGTCAGCTGACCTGCCACCACGTTCACGGGTCAACAGGGGGCAGCCGAGAGAGAGAGCGAGGTGAGTAGGGGTCGACCAAAGTAAACCCCTGGCCCTCCCCCGTGAGCGGAGACTAACACCCCTGACCCCCCACCCGTCCCTAAGGCCCCTTAAAATATGATCTTCCAGAAAGTTCTGGGAGAGGGGGGGGGGGTTAGGGAGGTCAGGAGTGGAGGGGTTACCCCGACCTGGGGATAAAAGGCCAGCAAATTGGACGGGCCGAGGCAGTGTTCACCAACTCAAGCCTGAAGACATCCGAAGACCTGAAGACTGGACCAGCACCCGGGAACCCTCAACCGAGGCTCTTGTTAGAGCCGGGTTGTAGCGGACCAGAGGTGGCTCGGACACCCTGGGACCCTCCCCGAGCTCTAGCCAGAGCCGGGTTGTAGCGGACCAGAGGTGAGCTCCCGTACCCGGGCTGGGACGGGTCGTCCAGTCTTCCCTTAACGCCGGGCTAAGGGATCCCGTGGGTAGCAGAGACCGGATTGTGCAGGCTGCGATAGAAGGGAGGCTGTCGCTCCCGGAGGCTATCGGGTGGAAGGGGTCGTACCCCTGTCGTGTTACGGTAGTGTGTAGAGCCGAGTTCAAAAGAGTTATATTTCGATTTAAAGCTTTCGTGACTGCAAGGGTTCATCTTCTTTGGTTCTTTCGGTAAAGTAATGTAGAATGAGAATAAAGTAATAAAATAACAATAAAATTCTCACGACGTTTCGGCCACAACGCAAGTGGCCGTCTTCAGGTCAAATTAGCAGACCTGTTGGGACAACAGAGCTGCAATGAACGCTGTTAAGATTCGTAGCGACTTTTAAGCTGGTTGGGCGAAGTGAGGCACCTTGACAAAAGGGGGTTTACATATCAAATAGCTGAGGGATTAGCTTGTGACTGGTCACGGAAATGGCTATGTTAAAGTCAAAACCTACACATCCACAGAGGCAACTAGTAATTTAGCATTGAAATAGCTAAGGGATTAGCTTGTGCAAATAGCTGAGGGATTAGCTTGTGACTGGTCGCAGAAATGGCTATGTTAAAGTCAAAACCTACACATCCACAGAGGCAACTAGTAATTTAGCATTGAAATAGCTAAGGGATTAGCTTGTGACAGGTCACAGAAATAGATGTTAAAGTAAAGGCCTACACATCCACAGAGCTTTAATGAACGCTGTTAAGATTCGTAGCGACTTTAAGCTGGTTGGGAGAAGTGAGGCCCTTGACAAAAGGGGGTTTACATATCAAATAGCTGAGGGATTAGCTTGTGACTGGTCACGGAAATGGCTATGTTAAAGTCAAAACCTACACATCCACAGAGGCACCTCGTACATGGACGCCAAAGGGGGCTGCAACAACTCAACTGTCATACAGTAAACCGATGTGAAAAAAAAAATCGTTCATGAGGCCATCCACATATACAAACACAGAGACAATTTCAACCGAGAAGATGGATTCTGGCTTAGTAACCATTGGAAAGATGTTTTAAACCATTTCGGTTCTTAATTAATTGTATTTTACGAGGACCTTCAGACCGCAGCTCTTTCGCTGGCACTGACTCTTAATACCTCTCACACCACGGTTAATGGTATGGTTTATAACATGGAGTATAACAGCGCCTCGCACCTGTTTCTCCCCTCCTCCGCTCCGACCATGGATGGACTCGTCCGTCTGAACGGGGCTCGTAGCTGTCCGTGGTTCTGAAGTGGAAGGTAAGAATCCACCTGTTTTTTAAACCATATAACATTGTGATATAACATTGAGGTAGTTTATATTTTCGTTTTTTATTGGTTTACTATATGGTATTCATTATATAGTGTAGTGTATACCCAGTTAATGTTAATAGCTCAGCTTATTGAAGAATATATTGAGTACATTTAATATAGTGATGTAATTTAGAATTAGGTTGTTCACATCGGTTTACTGTATGGCAGTTGAGTTGTTGCAGCCCCCTTTGGCGTCCATGTACGAGGTGCCTCTGTGGATGTGTAGGCTTTGACTTTAACATCTATTTCTGTGACCAGTCACAAGCTAATCCCTTAGCTATTTCAATGCTAAATTACTAGTTGCCTCTGTGGATGTGTAGGTTTTGACTTTAACATAGCCATTTCTTTGACCAGTCACAAGCTATTCCCTCAGCTATTTGCACAAGCTAATCCCTTAGCTATTTCAATGCTAAATTACTAGTTGCCTCTGTGGATGTGTAGGTTTTGACTTTAGCATAGCCATTTCTACGACCAGTCACAAGCTAATCCCTCAGCTATTTGATATGTAAACCCCCTTTGTCAAGGTGCCTCACTTCTCTCAACCAGCTTAAAAGTCGCTACGAATCTTAACAGCGTTCATTGAAGCTCTGTCGTCCCGACAGGTCTGTTCATTTCACCTGAAGACGGCCGCTTGCGTTGTGGCCGAAACGTGGTGAGAATTTTATTGTGTTATTTTATTATTTTATTCTCATTCTACGTGACTTTCCCGAAAGAACCAAAGAAGAAGAGTTGTTATAATAAACGCGTTGCCTCAACCAGACGTCTCCGTGTGATTAGTTAAGGACACAACACTTGTATAAAAGAGAATAGCCAGTGGGTTTTCAAAGTACCTTCGTCTTACAGAAATCAATTTCGCGTGAGGCCACCGCATTAAAACGATGCTCAGCTGAGGAGGGCGAGCCACGTTGGGGAGGGGGTGGTCACCTTATCTTTGTCACGTGACGTAGCTCACCTGACTTCTGCCGCGACAATGTCTGGATGTTTTCGCCTGAGGACGACCGCTGGTGCTGCGATCGAAACGTCGCGATTTCTGTTTTTTTACTTCGTTTTTTTTCTACCTGCGTGAATTTACCGAAAGAACCAAAGGATATGAAAGACGTCTTGTCTGCTGAGCTTGTTCATATCCGTGTACATCGATGTCCCACATTGCTTAAATGGACACACCACACACAATGAAATAATTAGAAACTAGGACGACTTAATTTCGGGGATGGGCAAATATTGAGGAATCTCTTTCAATGGAGCGAGTTAAGTTTTTGTTCGATTCAACATCTCTCTGTCCGTCTGTGTCTCTGTTCCCCTCTGTGTCTCTCTCTCGCTGACTGTGTCTCTGTGGTCTCTGTATCTTTCATTCTGTCTTCCTCTTGTCCGTGTCTGTCCACCTCTCTCTCTTGTCAGTCTCTGTGTGTCTCTCTATCAGCGTCTTTCCAACTGTATTCAACTACCGACAGTAGCAACATGCGCCCGTTCAACTTTCACGGGCCCACGACTGCACGCGACTCAAAATTGCTCCGAGTCTGTGTGTATCTGGAACTTCTTTCTCACCGTACGTAGCCAACCATGCTAATCTGTGGGTCTCTCTGTGTGTGAGTCTCTGTGTGTATCTGGAACTTCTTTCGCACCGTACGTAGCCAACCATGCTAATCTGTGGGTCTCTCTGTGTGTGAGTCTCTGTGTGTATCTGGAACTTCTTTCGCACCGTACGTAGCCGAACCTGCACAGGAGGAGCGGCTGGTATCTGTGGAGTTGTTGGCTGGGTACCATCTGTCGGCGGGAGCGAGAGACGATGAAGCTCCCAAGCATTTCACTACGTTACCAACATCATATTTGCACGCATAAGTCGCTTGCCTAATTGTGTCTTTCTTATCGAATCTCATCTCAAACAATCGAAGGACGCCTCTCCCTAAGTGGCAGCTGCCCCTGTGTGGCACAAGGTGGCCCTGCACCGGCCTGCACGTGGACATGAGTCTGTCGGTAGGGGGCGATCATTGACGCGCCGTCTCCGTTGTGTAGTTTCTGGATAATGTTTGGAATTGCCACAATTTTGACCGTGACACCGACATGCAATGACCTGTGCGTCGTGAATGACACACAACGCTATGTTTTTACATCTGCCGTGAAGCAGACTGCGCATATTGTGGTGAATGTTACTGGGGTAGCCAGGTGTGCCTGTCGGATTTGAACCTTGAACCTCTGCAATAAATAGAGAATGCGCTACCATATTCTTGGTTCTTTTGGTGAAGTCACGTAGATAGAAAACAAAAATAAAGAAAAAAACGCGTTTATTTTTATTTTTTAAATTGTCATTTTATTTTTCTTTAATGTAACATGTTTTTTTTTTAATTTACGCGACTTTACCGAAAGAACCCAAGAATATGAATTCCTGCCAGTCACGAAAGTTTTAAGTCAAAATAGAATGCACCACCAACTCGGCTCGCGTCAATCTGCGTGGAGGCGTGGGGGGGCCTGAGAGAGTTTCTCACCGGCGCAGAACTTCCATGCAGAGGGCTCCACGCAGCTTCGTGCGGAGCGACAGGCCAGGTAGCTCCCACAGCGTGGCGCAGCTGATTAACATTTATATTCTTGGTTCTTTCGGTAATGTCACGTAGATAGAAAATAACAAAAAAATTTGAAAATATTAAATTGATGAAAAGTTACCATTTGTCGACTGAGATGACCGTGCCCACCACAGTGTACACACACACACAGTGTACACACACACACAGTGTACACACACACACAGTGTACACACACACACAGTGTACACACACACAGTGTACACACACACACAGTGTACACAGTGTACACACACACACAGTGTACACACAGTGTAAACACACACAGTGTACACACAGTGTACACAAAACACACAGTGTATACACACAGTATACACACAGTGTACACACACACACAGTGTACACACACACAGTGTACACACACACACAGTGTACACACACACAGTGTACACACACACACAGTGTACACACACACACAGTGCACACACAGTGTACACACACACATAGTGTGCACACTCACAGTGTACACAAACACACAGTGTGTACACACACACAGTGTACACACACACATACACACAGTGTACATACACACCTAAGGGGTCTCTGTTCAAGGGAGGGAACAATAGAAAATGAATCTAAATCAACTTAAACTCCAACTCCTCTCTGTGACGTCACCACTCAGCATAACCTCATCGGCGTGAAACGCCAGGGGGAGGTCTACCTCGCTCGTGACGTCATGTCACCAAGGTGTTCACCTCACCCCGTCGAAGGCGCCCTTGACCGTGACGTCACCTCTGCCTGGGTCGCTGCCGTTTTCTGTTCAATTAGAATCCATATTTGGGCAAGGCCACGCCCAGTGACTGGCGGTTCATTAACATAATTATTTCGTGAAAGCCGTCGCGACAGGTTGAGCACCCACGCCCCATCCCTCTTCATATGGGCCGGGCTCATTAACATAATCTATTCACGTACGGAGCCGCTCATTGTGGTAGGGGAGTGTTATCGTTCCCCACAAGTGATGTCATGTCACCTCCTGCTGCTGCGTGACGTCACGAGATTATAGGAAGCTGCTGCTCCGCCCTTACACTGAAATCCGAGGTGAGAAATTCTCATCGCGGTTGTTGTTGTGGTTGTTGTGGTGGTTGTTGTGGTGGTTGTTGTGGTGGTGGTTGTTGTTGTGGTTGTTGTGGTGGTGGTTGTTGTTGTGGTTGTTGTGGTGGTGGTGGTTGTTGTTTACCGAGGTAGAGCCTCGCATGGAAGCAATGTCCAGGTTGGAACTTTACAGCGCGGGGTCTAGTCTGATCGCGGGACCTAGCCTGATCGCGGGGCCTAGACTGATCGCGGGGCCTAGCTTGATCGCGGGGCCTAGCCTGATCGCGGGGCCTAGCCTGATCGCGGGACCTAGCCTGATCGCGGGGCCTAGCCTGATAGCGGGGCCTAGTTTGATCGCGGGGCCTAGCTTGATCGCGGGTCCTAGTCTGATCGCCGGGCCTAGACTGATCGCGGGGCCTAGCTTGATCGCGGGGCCTAGCCTGATAGCGGGGCCTAGCCTGATCGCGGGACCTAGCCTGATCGCGGGGCCTAGCCTGATAGCGGGGCCTAGCTTGATCGCGGGGCCTAGCTTGATCGCGGGTCCTAGCCTGATAGCGGGGCCTAGCCTGATAGCGGGGCCTAGCCTGATCGCGAGGCCTAGCCTGATCGCGTTTAAGTTTAATTTGTCTTCATGCGGCTCGCCACTTTGTCACGTTGTTTTAGTTGTAAATATTCACGCGTCTTCTTTGGTTCTTTCGGTAAAGTCACGTAGAATGAGAATAAAATAATAAATTGATAAAATAAAATAACACAATCATTCTCACGACGTTTCGGCCACAACACAAGCGGCCTTCATCAGGTGAAGGGACGAGACTGTCTGGTAGGACAGCCCTGGACAATCTCGTCCCTTCACCTGATGAAGGCCGCTTGTGTTGTGGCCGAAACGTCGTGAGAATATTATTGTGCTATTTTACTTTATCAATTTATTATTTTATTTTCATTCTACGTGACTTTACCGAAAAAAACAAAGAAGATGAATCCTTGCAGACACGAAAGCTTTAAATCGAAATATTCACGCGGTTTTTTATTTATTTTTATTTTTTACACCAGGCCAAGCCCGCTTGAGCTGCTGTGCCGCTTTTGTTTTCAGAAGCGACCTGCCCACAACACAACACAAGGTGAGGCTCCTCAACAGCGTGGCGGTGTTCACTCTGGACGCGTGGCGGTGTTCACTCTGGACGCGTGGCGGTGTTCACTCTGGACGCGTGGCGGTGTTCACTCTGGACGCGTGGCGGTGTTCACTCTGGACGCGTGGCGGTGTTCACTCTGGACGCGTGGCGGTGTTCACTCTACTTGGTGGAGTGAGGAAGCATGAATTCTGTACAGGTGAAGGTGGCCAGGCATGGGTCTGGACACACCACCACCTGTGAACCATGCCAGTGCGTGACAGTGGTGGAGCCAGTGGGGGTGGGGTAGGCACGTGCCCCCCAACGATCCGATCGAAATCCCTGATTTCGATAGGATCATTGGGGCTTATTAGTAACTAGCTTCACTACCCGGCTTCGCCCGGGACTTGGATTCTTGTCTTGGATAAATTTCATATCCCTTATATTTCACTGAAAAACCCTTAAAAATGTTGATGCTTGCGAGAAAGAAAAAAGGCGAAACAAATCAAGTTACCTAAATCGGATGTTTTCACTCAAGGAAATTTAACCTTAATCCACTACTACGCAAGGTCGATTTTGGCCACTCGGGAAGGGAATGACGTGGCGAGCTGAAAATAGTCGCGTTCACTTAGAAATTCCAAACGGCATAAGCTGTGAAAATTTCACGACGCCAGAACTCAGTGTTGGGAGAGGTTTTTGCTGCTTCACACAAACAAACAGATGTAATGTTCTGCTTCATATTTAAGATAGCAGTTCTACCCGTTCTTCGCACGGAGGATATGTATTAAAACTCCGAGAAACCAATGGCTTCATTTGACCAGGACCGAAGCGCCACCTAAAATCTCCCGGCACGCTGTTAACAGCCCTCTCTGTGCTGCCAAATACATCTTTCCCTGGATGTTCTTCCCTGTGTATGTATCTCTGCTGCCTTGTACCTCGTATCTGTTCACTCTGTCTATGCTGGTTTGTTCAACCCGGAGGATGAACACGAAATTTAGCAGTCTTCTGAAATTCGTGGTCTACCATGGAAGTGTCTAACTGTGTTGTTGTCCTACTGGTTTTGCATCACGTAATTTTTCTTAGGTTTTGTTGAGTTCTCGTCTCTCATCTTCTTGTTGTATTTGCCTCCGTGCAGTTTAACGCTCTCTATGTGTTGCGTTGATGTCACCCTATGTGCTCCCTCGCTATTTGTTTTTTACACCTGATGATGATCGCTTGTGTTGCGTTCGAAAC
The DNA here is from genome assembly GCF_048934315.1 of Petromyzon marinus. Lineage (NCBI taxonomy): Eukaryota > Metazoa > Chordata > Hyperoartia > Petromyzontiformes > Petromyzontidae > Petromyzon > Petromyzon marinus. Next base: position 9,025,723 of record NC_133739.1, on the reverse strand, counting down.
GTCGTGATTTATTTTAATATAATTTTATTATATTTCTACATACGGGACTTTACCGAAAAAACCAATGAGTAATTTATGCATTCACGAAAGCTTCAATTCTATATTCATTGCAGAGCGCTTAACTCAGGTGTGTTGCGGGTTGACGCCACAATCTTCATGGTCATACAAAATACAAATGTCTATTTTTATACTTGTTTCATTGTGCACGGTATGGAACCTACCCACATGCCAAATTTCAAGTGTGTAGTATGTCGGGAAGTATGCTAAACATTTCTAACAGACACACACACACACGTATCCACACATTTCCATTTTATATATAGGCTAGCTTTACTACCCGGCTTTGCCCGGGACTTTGATTCTTGTCTTGGATTAAAACACGGTCTTCGCGGAGTGTTGGGTGGGGGGGTGTGCGTGACGTCAGCAGGCACACTGCGTAACGCTGCCGCATAGGGTGACATCTCAGATATGACGGCTATTTTAATACTTTGTGCATTGTGTCCAGTCTGGAAGCTACCCACATGCCAAATTTCAAGTTTGTGTTGCATGTCGGCAAGTATGCTGAACATGTCAAACAGACACACATTCACAAATTTCCCTTTTATAAATATAGATCAATCAGCATTGCGCGACCCCCCCACTGCCACCGGGTGGCATATTATTACGTGCCAGGGACTCTGAGAGGACCACAGTCCGTGTTCATAATTGGCAATAAGTAACGGCAAAGCAGTTACAAGCGTCTCTTAGAATTGTGCCCAGTTGCGTATACAGTACACGACTTCCCTGAAGGCAAACACCTTCAGCGAGCACGATGCCTTTCACACGCGTCGAATAAAAAGCATAGGACAAGTCCTTACTTAGTAACAACTCCTGACTAACAACTCCTTATGTACTAACAACTCCTGACTAACAACTCCTTACTTACTAACAACTCCTGACTAACAACTCCTTACTTAGTAACAACTCCTTACTAACAACTCCTTACTTACTAACAACTCCTTACTTCCTAACAACTCCTTACCAATAACTCCTTACCAACAACTCCTTACTAACAACTCCTTACTAATATCTCCTTACTAACAACTCCTTACTTACTAACAACTCCTATCAATTTCATTGCTGAAAGGGGCTACCCCCCCCCCCTACCTGAATATCCTGGCTCTACCTCTGAGTGTGTGAAAGAGTCAAGTTTGTATTTGCAGTAAAGTCTATTAACTCTATTGAGCACGGAGGTTATATCAAAACAGTAGTTTATTTTTGTTTTCCTCTGCAACTCTTTGTAAGAAATTAGTCAGGAAGTTATCACAGCACACGTGCAGCTGAAGACGGAACTGTTCATCCCAGCATTCAAGGACATCTGTGCCTGGCTTTCACACCTCTACGTTGCGATTGAACATTAATTTATGCATTTCTGCATAACACAGATAGTATTATTTTCAACACCCTTTGCTACGTCAGCTGAATTTAGCTTTCATAAATTGTCCTTTTGAAGCCAGACAGCCGAAATTGTGTGCTCGGAGTTTTGGGTTAATATTTATTTTGAAGATACGAGGGCTTCCAGGCACGTTTATGACCATTTGTGTGCCATAACAGCCCGTGTGATTAATTTGGGACACGTTTTCACTATATCATGAATATATGAATAAGTATAGAGAGTGTAAGTCACGTGTGACTGTGTAATGCATTCCTCTGTGCATCGATACTGACGTGTAGATGGTGTGGATATTCTTTTTTTCTGTCTACAGCTGTCGCTTCCTCTGCAGAATTGATCTGATGGAGCAAAGGCACTCGGCGCAGCTCGGTGCAAAAAGGCAACAATGCGACCGGTGTGCATACAGCACGGATAGTACTGCACATTTGACACGGCACCAGAGAACCAACACCGGAGAGAAACCCTTCAAGTGCAGTGTGTGTGGGAAGGCGTTTTCAGATTCATATCCTCTTGTAGCACTCCAGAGAATGCACACGGGAGATAAACCCTTCAAGTGCAGTGTGTGTGGGAAGGCGTTTGCACATTCACCAAGTCTTCATGTACACCAGAGAACACACACGGGAGAGAAACCCTTCAAGTGCAGTGTGTGTGGGAAGGCGTTTACACGTTCACCAAATCTTCATGTACACCAGAGAACACACACGGGAGAGAAACCCTTCAAGTGCAGTGTGTGTGGGAAGGCGTTTTCAAATTCACCTAGTCTTCATCTACACCAGAGAGCACACACGGGAGAGAAACCCTTCAAGTGCAGTGTGTGTGGGAAGGCGTTTTCACAGTCACCAAGTCTTCATGTACACCAGAGAACACACACGGGAGAGAAACCCTTCAAGTGCAGTGTGTGTGGGAAGGCGTTTGCACGTTCACAAACTCTTCATGTACACCAGAGAACACACACGGGAGAGAAACCCTTCAAGTGCAGTGTGTGTGTGAAGGCGTTTTCACAGTCACCAAGTCTTCATGTACACCAGAGAACACACACGGGAGAGAAACCCTTCAAGTGCAGTGTGTGTGGGAAGGCGTTTGCACGTTCACAAACTCTTCATGTACACCAGAGAACACACACGGGAGAGAAACCCTTCAAGTGCAGTGTGTGTGGGAAGGCGTTTGCACATTCACCATGTCTTCATGTACACCAGAGAACTCACACGGGAGATAAACCCTTCAAGTGCAGTGTGTGTGGGAAGGCGTTTGCCCAGTCACCACATCTTCTTGTACACCAGAGAACACACACAGGAGAAAAACCCTTCCAGTGCAGTGTGTGTGGGAAGGCGTTTGCACAGTCAACAAATCTTCAAGTACACCAGAGAACACACAAGCATCAGAAGATCCACAAGGAGGGGAATCTGAAATCAGCTTGTGAAAGTCAAAGTGCCGCAATGAGCCCATCCCTCATGAATCAAGAACCGGAAGAAAATCCCAGCTTGGACACTTTTAAAGGTATCGAGGTGAAATATGAAGAGGTGAAGGTGAAATGTGAAGAAGTGATGGTGAAAAGCGAAGAAGTGAGGGTAAAATGTGAAGATGAAGATTCAACTCCAAAATCGGACCTTCACATCGATGGAGGCAACGTGAAGCAGGAGGAGAATTCTGACTGCGAGGCAGAGCGAGGCAACTCCCATCAGTTTGTGGAAGTGGAGGTGTGGGTGGACTTCCTCCGAGACAATACAAAGTCAAATGGAGACCCGGTAGATATGTAAGCTTGAGACGATGTCGCTACCAATAGATGCGCCTTTGTCACAGGCCTTTAATGACAAGAATGTGAAGTTGAACACTCAATTCCTAGGTTCAACCTGCAGAGTTAGAGCGGCCAGTCTTTGTGGACCTGTGGGTTGCGTAGATCTCTAACCATGAGCGAGAGCCAATAAGCCCCCAAGCATTCGCACGGTTCTAATAAGTCCATTTATATGGTGCTTGCTTAATCGCCTCTGGCAATTCGGAGTTTTGTGTGGTATCTCGTCTCAAACACTCGAAGAGCACCCCCAAGTAGCAGCTGCCCCTGTGTGGTACAAGGTGGTGGCCCTGCACCGGCCTGCATCTGGAGAAGAGCTTGTCAGTAGGGGGCGATGGTTGATGTGGCATCTCAGTTGTGGAGTTTGTAGGTAATGTTTAGAACTTGATAAATTTTGACCCAGACGCCAGCATGCAATGGCCTACTCGTTTTTGAATGGCGCAATAGTATGTTGTACATACACTGTTAAGCGTATTTTTTTTTAAAATAGCTTGTTAGTACGATATAACCTGATGCAGTATATTTCACTGCAGTAATTCAATTTTGTTAATATGCCTGTCAATAATTTAGAATGAATACTCTTTTGTGTGCGTACTTGTAACATTGTCTATAAGGGTCAAACATTGAATAAGTGATGTTAGGACAAAGTGTGTTTTGGAAGTAACCTGTACAGATAACTCAGGTGAGACTCATTGTTCTTGTGATACAGGTCAAAGGGTATTTTTGTTTTTTCAGGAAGCATCTTCGTCTGGAGCAACTCATTGTCTTTGAAATAGGGAGCACACTCGGATCATTCATCAGTTACAAGGCATACCACTCAAAAGTTACACGTAGAGGAGATACATTCTCTACAACACGAATTATAATTTTGCATTACGTGTTGACGTAAATTTTGTCGAACTAGGACATGAAATGCTCCTTGCTGATTAACGTCTGGATGTTCACAACCAAGGGCTTGAAGCAAGCCTGACTGCCTGCGGTGCCACTTACAAGCATTTAGGGCCTTGGGCCAGGAAAGTCACGGAAAAAATTGCACACGAACGATGCCTCCACACAAGCTCCCGATGCTCCGTTTTGAAGTTTGAAAATGAAACAACTTTGAATTGTATTATGTTTTGAATTAGATAATTGTATTCTTCATTAAAAGCTTATTCATTGAAAACGATAATTTGTGTGAATTTTCTCTCGTCGTAAAGTAGATGGCCTTGCCGGGGGTTCAGTTCGATGCGGACTTTCACCTGGTTGGGGTCACGGGATCGAGACGAGGCGACACAGAGCTGCTGGCCGTGCGAGAAGACCGCCGTCTGCAGATGGATTCCAACGTGATCGAACGTCTGTCCCTGAGCCTCCGTCGTTCATGCAGGGGGCGCGTAGAGGTCTGCAGCGCCCCCTGCATGAAAACGACGGAACGTGCAGCGTTAGTCACAAAGTTGTGCGTAAGCACCATGACAGGGCGCTGTCAGCTGACCTGCCACCACGTTCACGGGTCAGCAGGGGGCAGCCGAGAGAGAGAGCGAGGTGTGTAGGGGTCGACCAAAGTAAACCCCTGCCCTCCCCCGTGACCGGAGACTCACACCCCTGACCTCCCACCCGTCCCTAAGGCCCCTTAAGATAAGACCTTCCAGAAGGTTCTGGGAGGGGGGGAGGTGGGGAGGTCAGGAGTGTAGGGGTGACCCCGACCTGGGGATAAAAGGTCGGCCCTCTGGACGGGCCGAGGCAGTGTTCACCAACTCAAGCCTGAAGACATCTGAAGACCTGAAGACTGGACCAGCACCCGGGTTGTAGCGGACCAGAGGTGGCTCGGACACTCTGGGACCCTCCCCGAGCTCTAGCCAGAGCCGGGTTGTAGCGGACCAAAGGTGAGCTCCCGTACCCGGGCTGGGATGGGTCGTCCAGTCCTCCCTCAACGCTGGGCTAAGGGATCCCGTGGGTAGCAGAGCCCGGATTGTGCAGGCTGTGGTACAAGGGAGGCTGTCGCTCCCGGAGGCTATCGGGTGGAAGGGGTCGTACCCCTGTCGTGTTACGGTAGTGTGTAGAGCTGAGTTCAAAAGAGTTGTTATATTTCGATTTAAAGCTTCCGTGACTGCAAGGGTTCATCTTCTTTGGTTCTTTCGGTAAAGTCACGTAGAATGAGAATAAAATAATAAAATAACAATAAAATTCTCACGACGTTTCGGCCACAACGCAAGTGGCCGTCTTCAGGTGAAATGAACAGACCTGTCGGGACGACAGTGTGTGTGTACACACACACATAGTGTACACAAACACACACACAGTGTGTACACACACACAGTGTACACACACACACAGTGTACACACACAGTGTACACACACACACACAGTGTACACACACACACAGTGTACACACACCCAAGTGGTCTCTGTTCAAGGGAGGGAGCAATGGAAAATGAATCTCAATCAACTTAAACTCCAACCCCTCTCTGTGACGTCACCACGCAGCATTACCTAATCGGCGTGAAACGCCAGGGGAATGTGTACCTCGCTAGTGACGTCATGTCACCAAGGTGTTCACCCCACCCCGTCCAAGGCGCCCTTGAACGTGACGTCACCTCTGCCTGGGTCCCTGCCGTTTTCTGTTCAAGTAGAATCCATATTTGGGCAAGGCCACGCCCAGTGACTGGCGGATCATTAACATAATGAATTCGTGAAAGCCGTTGCGACGGGTTCAGCACCCACGCCCCAGACCTGTACATATGGGCCGGGCTCATTAACATAATATTTTCACATACGGAGCCGCTCATTGTGGGAGGGGTGTTGTACGTCACGCGGCAGCAGAAGGTGACATGACGTCATGTCACCTGCTGCTGCGTGACGTCACGAGAAAACAGGAAGTTGCTGCTCTGCCCGTGCACTAAATTCCGAGGTGAGAAATTCTCATCGCGGTTGTGGTGGTGGTTTTTGTGGTGGTTATTGTGGTGGTGGTTGTTGTTGTGGTGGTGGTTGTTGTGGTGGTGGTTGTTGTGGTGGGTGTTGTGGTGGTGGTTGTTGTTTACCGAGGTAGAGCCTCGCTCTCTCTCGTAGGGATGTCAATTGAGTAGCAGCGAGCATGGAAGCGATGTCCAGGTTGTAACTTTACAGCGCGGGGCCTAGCCACGCGGGGCCTTGCCTCCTGCCCTCGCCTGGTCGCGTTTGCTTCAATTATCTCGCTTAAGTTTAATTTGTCTTCACGTGGCTCGCCACTTTGTCACTTTGTTTTACTTTTAAATATTCACGTTTTTTTTTTCATTTTTTTTACACCAGGCCAAGGCCGCTTGAGCTGCTGTGCCGCTTTAGTTTTCAGAAGCGTCCTGCCCACAACACAACACAAGGTGAGGCTCCTCAACAGCGTGGTGGTGTTCACTCTGGACGCGTGGCGGTGTTCACTCTGGACGTGTGGCGGTGTTCACTCTGGACGTGTGGCGGTGTTCACTCTGGACGCGTGGCGGTGTTCACTCTGGACGCGTGGCGGTGTTCACTCTGGACGCGTGGCGGTGTTCACTCTGGACGCGTGGTGGTGTTCACTCTAGACGCGTGGCGGTGTTCACTCTGGACGCGTGGCGGTGTTCACTCTGGACGCGTGGCGGTGTTCACTCTACTTGGTGGAGTGAGGAAGCATGAATTCTGTACAGGTGAAGGTGGCCAGGCCTTGGTCTGGACACACCACCACCTGTGAACCGTGCCAGTGTGTGACAGTGGTGGAGCCAGTGGGGGTGGGGTAGGCACGTGCCCCCCAACGATCCGATCGAAATCCCTAATTTCGATAGGATCATTGGGGTTTATTAGTAACTAGCTTCACTACCCGGCTTCGCCCGGGACTTGGATTCTTGTCTTGGATAAATTTCATATCCATTATAGTTCACTGAAAAACCCTTAAAAATGTTGATGCTTGCGAGAAAGAAAAAAGGCGAAACAAATCAAGTTACCTAAATCGGATGTTTTCACTCAAGGAAATTTAACCTTAATCCACTTATACGCAAGGTCGATTTTGGCCACTCGGGAAGGGAATAATGACGTGGCGAGCTGAAAATAGTCACGTCCACTTAGAAATTCCAAACGGCATAAGCTGTGAAAATTTTCACGACGCCAGAGCTCAGCGTTGGAGAGGTTTTGCTGCTTCACACGAACAAACAGATGTAATGTTCTGCTTCATATTTAAGATAGCAGTTCTACCCGTTCTTCGCACGGAGGATATGTATTGAAACTCCGAGAAACCAATGGCTTCATCGGCCAGGAGCGAAGCGCCACCTAAAATCTCCCGGCACGCTGTTAACAGCCCTATCTGTGCTGCCAAATACATCTTTCCCTGGATGTTCTTCCCTGTGTATGTATCTCTGCTGCCTTGTACTTCGTATCTCTTCACTCTGTCTATGCTGGTTTGTTCAACCCGGAGGATGAACACGAAATTTAGCAGTCTTCTGAAATTCGTGGTCTACCATGGAAGTGTCTAACTGTGTTGTTGGCCTACTGGTTTTGCATCACGTAATTTTTCTTGGGTTTTGTTGAGTTCTCGTCTCTCATCTTCTTGTTGTATTTGCCTCCGTGCAGTTTAACGCTCTCTATGTGTTGCGTTGATGTCACCCTATGTGCTCCCTCACTATTTGTTTTTACACCTGATGATGATCGCTTGTGTTGCGTTCGAAACGTCGTGATTTATTTCAATATAATATTGTCATATTTCTACATTCGTGACTTTACCGAAAAAAACAATGAGTAATTTATGCAGTCACGAAAGCTTCAATTCTATATTCATTGCAGAGCGCTTAACTCAGGTGTGTTGCGGGTTGACGCCACAATCTTCATGGTCATACAAAATACAAAAGTCTATTTTTATACTTGTTTCATTGTGCACGGTATGGAACCTACCCACATGCCAAATTTCAAGTGTGTAGCATGTTGGGAAGTATGCTAAACATTTCTAACAGACACACACACACGTATCCACACATTTCCCTTTTATATATAGACTGGCTTTACTACCCGGCTTTGCCCGGGACTTTGATTCTTGTCTTGGATTAAAACACGACCTTCGCGGAGTGTTGGTGGGGGGGTGTGCGTGACGTCAGCAGGCACACTGCATAACGATGCCGCATAGGGTGACATCTCAGATATGATGGCTATTTTAATACTTTGTGCATTGTGTCCAGTCTGGAAGCTACCCACGTGCCAAATTTCCAGTTTGTGTTGCATGTCGGGAAGTATGCTGAACATTTCAAACAGACACACATTCCCAAATTTCCCTTTTATAAATATAGATGAATCAGCATTGTGCAACCCCCACTGCCACCGCGTGACATATTATTACGTGCCAGGGACTCTATGAGAGGACAACATTCCGCGTTCATAATTGGCAATAAGTAATGGCAAAGCAGTTACAAGCGACTCTTAGAATTGTGCGCAGTTGTGTATACAGTACACGACTTCCCTGAAGGCAAACACCTTCAGCGAGCGCGATGCCTTTCACACGCGTCGAATTAAAAGCATAGGACAACTCCTTACTTAGTAACAACTCCTGACTAACAACTCCTTATTTACTAACAACTCCTGACTAACAACTCCTTACTTACTAACAACTCCTGACTAACAACTCCTTACTTAGTAACAACTCCTTACTAACAACTCCTTACTTACTAACAACTCCTGACTAACAACTCCTTACTTCCTAACAACTCCTTACTAATAACTCCTTACTTACTAACAACTCCTGACTAACAACTCCTTACGTCCTAACAACTCCTTACTAATAACTCCTTACCAACAACTCCTTACTAACAACTCCTTACTAATATCTCCTTACTAACAACTTCTTACTTACTAACAACTCCTATCAATTTCATTGCTGAAAGGGGCTACCCCCCCCCTACCTGAATATCCTGGCTCTACCTCTGAGTGTGTGAAAGGGTCAAGTTTGTATTTGCAGTCAAGTCTATTAACTCTATTGAGCACGGAGGTTATATCAAAACAGTAGTTTATTTTTGTTTTCCTCTGCAACTCTTTGTAAGAATGTAGTCAGGAAGTTATCACAGCACACGTGCAGCTGAAGTCGGAACTGTTCATCCCAGCATTCAATGACATCTGTGCCTGGCTTTCACACCTCTACGTTGCGATTGAACATTAATTTATGCATTTCTGCATAACACAAATAGTATTATTTTCAACACCCTTTGCTACGTCAGCTGAATTTAGCTTTCATAAATATTCCTTTTGAAGCAAGACATTCAAAATCATGTGCTCGGAGTTTTGGGTTAACGTTTATTTTGAAGATACGAGGGCTTCCAGGCACGTTTATGACCATTTGCCCTCTCATTGTGTGCCATAACAGCCCGTGTGATGAATTTGGGACACGTTTTCACTATATCATGAATATATGAATAAGTATAGACGTGTAAGTCACGTGTGACTGTATAAATGGATTCCTCTGTGCATCGATACTGACGTGTAGATGGTGTGGATATTCTTTTTGTCTGTCTGCAGCTGTCGCTTCCTCTGCAGAATTGGTCTGATGGAGCAAAGGCACTCGGCGCAGCTCGGTGCAAAAAGGCATCAATGCGACCGGTGTGCATACAGCACGGATAGTACTGCACATTTCACGTGGCACCAGAGAACCCACACGGGAGAGAAACCCTTCAAGTGCAATGTGTGTGGGAAGGCGTTTGCACAGTCACCAAATCTTTATGTACACCAGAGAACACACACGGGAGAGAAACCCTTCAAGTGCAGTGTGTGTGGGAAGGCGTTTGCACTGTCACCACATCTTCATGTACACCAGAGAACACACACGGGAGAGAAACCCTTCAAGTGCAGTGTGTGTGGGAAGGCGTTTTCACAGTCACCAAGTCTTCATGTACACCAGAGAACACACACGGGAGAGAAACCCTTCAAGTGCAGTGTGTGTGGGAAGGCGTTTGCACGTTCACAAAATCTTCATGGACACCAGAGAACACACACGGGAGAGAAACCCTTCAAGTGCAGTGTGTGTGGGAAGGCGTTTTCACATTCATCACATCTTCATGTACACCAGAGAACACACACGGGAGAGAAACCCTTCAAGTGCAGTGTGTGTGGGAAGGCGTTTTCACAGTCACCAAGTCTTCATGCACACCAGAGAACACACACGGGAGAGAAACCCTTCAAGTGCAGTGTGTGTGGGAAGGCGTTTTCACAGTCACAAAATCTTCATCTACACCAGAGAGCACACACGGGTGAGAAACCCTTCAAGTGCAGTATGTGTGGGAAGGCGTTTTCACAGTCACCAAGTCTTCAAGTACACCTGAGAACACACACGGGAGAGAAACCCTTCAAGTGCAGTATGTGTGGGAAGGCGTTTTCACAGTCACCAAGTCTTCAAGTACACCTGAGAACACACACGGGAGAGAAACCCTTCAAGTGCAGTGTGTGTGGGAAGGCGTTTTCACAGTCACAAAATCTTCATCTACACCAGAGAGCACACACGGGTGAGAAACCCTTCAAGTGCAGTATGTGTGGGAAGGCGTTTTCACAGTCACCAAGTCTTCAAGTACACCTGAGAACACACACGGGAGAGAAACCCTTCAAGTGCAGTATGTGTGGGAAGGCGTTTTCACAGTCACCAAGTCTTCAAGTACACCTGAGAACACACACGGGAGAGAAACCCTTCAAGTGCAGTGTGTGTGGGAAGGCGTTTTCAAAGTCACCACATCTTCATGTACACCAGAGAACACACACGGGAGAGAAACCCTTCAAGTGCAGTGTGTGTGGGAAGGCGTTTGTACAGTCATCACATCTTAATGTACACAAGAGAACACACGAGCATCAGAAGATCCACAAGGAGTGGAGTCTGAAATCAGCTTGTGAAAGTCAAAGTGCCGGAATGAGCCCATCCCTCATGAAACAAGAACCGGAAGAAAATCCCAGCTTGGACACTTTTAAAGGTATAGAGGTGAAATATGAAGAGGTGAAGGTGAAATGTGAAGAAGTGATGGTGAAGAGCGAAGAAGTGAGGGTAAAATGTGAAGATGAAGATTCAACTCCAAAATCAGACCTTCACATCGATGGAGGCAACGTGAAGCAGGAGGAGAATTCTGACTGTGAGGCAGAGCGAGGCAACTCCCAGCAGTTTGTGGAAGTGGAGGTGTGGGTGGACTTCCTCCGAGACAATACAAAGTCAAATGGAGACCTGGTAGATATGTAAGCTTGAGACGATGTCGCTCCAATAGATGCACCTTTGTCACAGGCCTTTAATGACAAGAATGTGAAGTTGAACACTCAATTCCTAGGTTCAACCTGCAGGGTCAGAGCGGCCAGTCTTTGTGGACCTGTGGGTTGCGTAGATCTCTAACCATGAGCGAGAGCCAATAAGCTTCCAAGCAATCACAAGGTTCTAATAATTCCATTTATATGGTGCTTGCTTAATCGCCTCTGGCAATTTGGAGTGTTGTGTTATATCTCGTCTCAAACACTCGAAGAGCACCCCCAAGTAGCAGCTGCCCCTGTGTGCTACAAGATGGTGGCCCTGCACCGGCCTGCATGTGGACAAGAGCCTGTCAGTAGAGGGCGATGGTTGATGTGGCATCTCAGTTGTGGAGTTTGTAGGTGTAGGGGTGTTATGGGAAAGAAACACTCGGTGTGGGAAGGTGAGGCACAACCACACCTTGGTGGCTACAACCACGTCCGCTATGGCTCCACCCTCAGTGGGTTATGGGTATAAAGGGCGGGGAGCCAGAGAGCTCGGGGCAGTGTGTTGGGGCCAAGACTGAAGAGCCAGTGAAGAAGGAAGGCCTGCTAGGATAGACCCTGGGACTCCTGTGACCGCTGTCCTTTTCAGGGCCGGCACAGCAAGCCAGTGGTGCGGCCCCTGAGCCCCAGAGCCAGAGTCCTTTTAAGGGCCGGTCTGGTTGGTGGAGTGCCGAGATCTGTGTCTGACCAGGCCCAGATCAGATAGCCTCCTCTAGCGCCTATAGCTGGAGGAATCGGGAGCCTAGGCCTTAGGCTAGATAGCCTGGTGTTATCCCTGAGTGTATATGGGTGAAGGGGCCGCTGCCCCTTCCAGTGTGACCCCTTGTTCAATAAATAGTGCTGCCTCTACTCAACCGTCTCCGTGTCCTGGGAACCCACTACAGGAATGTTTAGAATAGGCTCAATTTTGACCGAGACGCCAGCATGCAATGGCCTACTCGTTTTTGAATGGCGCAATAGTATGTTGTACATACACTGTTAAGCGTATTTTTTTAAAAAATGCTTCTTGTTAGTACGATGTAACCTGATGCAGTATATTTCACTGCAGTAATTCAATTTTGTTAATATGCCTGTCAATAATTTAGAATGAATACTCGTCCGATTGTGTGCGTACATGTAACATTGTCTATAAGGGTCAAACATTGAATAAGTGATGTTAGGACGAAGTGTGTGTTTTGGAAGTAACCTGTACAGATAACTCAGGTGAGACTCATTGTTCTTGTGATACAGGTCAAGGGTATTTTTGTGTTTTCAGGAAGCATCTCCCTCTGGAGCAACTCATTGTCTTTAAAATACGGAGCACACTCGGATCATTCATCAGTTACAAGGCATACCACTCAAAAGTTACACACAGAGGAGATACATTCTCTACAACACGAATTATAATTTTGTATTACGTGTTGACGTAGATTTTGTCGAACTAGGACGTGAAATGGTCCTTGCTGATTAACGTCTGGATGTTCACAACCGAGGGCTTGAAGCAAACCTGACTGCCTGCGGTGCCCCTCACAAACATTTACGGCCTTGGGCCAGGAAAGTCACGAGAAACATTGCACACACAAGCACCTGATGCTTCGTTTTGAAGTTTGAAAATGAAACAACTTTGAATTGTGTTATGTTTTGAATTGGATAATTGTATTTCTTCATTAAAAGCTTCTCCATTGAAAACAAAATTTCGTCTTCTTGGTTCTTTCGGTAAAGTCACGTAGGATGGAAACAAAGTATTAAAACAAAATAACATTCTCACGACGTTTTGGCCACAACACAAGTAGCCTTCATCAGGTGAAGAAACAGGTCTGTCCAGAGGACAGCGCTTGAGTGAACGCTGCCAAGCAAAGACGGCGTCTTTATTAAAGGTGTGTGGGCGGAGTTAATTAGCATGTTACCCAGCCCCCACCTCCTCAGGAGCGGAGGAGGGTGGCGGCTGGGCACAGGAAAACACCAAAGCAGAGCAACCAAGGTGCGTTGCTCTGTCCTGTGCTGCACCATAAGCATGTTATAAACTAGACTAATATACAATGCAATATTATACCTTCCAAGCTAAGAAACATGGCATAATATATCCATAGACAAATTCCACTTTTGAATTATATAATGCGTTACTTTACACTATATTTCGTGTGAAGTTTCTCTAGCTAAGTGGATGGCCTTGCCGGGGGTTCGATCCGATGCGGACTTTCACCTGGTTGGGATCGCGGGATTGAGACGAGGCGACACAGAGCTGCTGGCCGTGCGAGAAGACCGCCGTCTGCAGATCGATTCCAACGCGATCGAACGTCTGTCCCTGCGCCTCCGTCGTTCATGCAGGGGGCGCGTAGAGGTCTGCAGCGCCCCCTGCATGAAAACGACGGAACGTGCAGCGTGAGTCACGTAAAGTTGTGCGTAAGCGCCATAACAAGGCGCTGTCAGCTGACCTGCCGCTACGTTCACGGGTCAGCAGGGGGCAGCCGAGAGAGAGCGCGAGGTGCGTAGGGGTCGACCAAAGTAAACCCCTGCCCCCCCCCCCCCCCCCCCCGTGACCGGAGACTCACACCCCTGACCCCCACCCATCCCTAAGGCCCCTTAAGATAAGACCTTCCAGAAGCTTCTGGGAGGGGGGGGGGGGGAGGTCAGGAGTGGAGGGGTGACCCCGACCTGGGGATAAAAGGCCGGCCCTCTGGACGGGCCGAGGCAGTGTTCAACAACTCAAGCCTGAAGACATCCAAAGACCTGAAGACTGGACCAGCACCCGGGAACCCTCAACCGAGGCTCTTGTTAGAGCCAGGTTGTAGCGGACCAGAGGTGGCTCGGACAACCTGGGACCCTCGCCGGGCTCTAGCCAGAGCCGGGTTGTAGCGGACCAAAGGTGAGCTCCCGTACCCGGGCTGGGACGGGTCATCCAGTCCTCCCTAAACGCTGGGCTAAGGGATCCCGTGGGTAGCAGAGCCCGGATTGTGCAGGCTGTGGTACAAGGGAGGCTGTCGCTCCCGGAGGCTATCGGGTGGAAGGGGTCGTACCCCTGTCGTGTTACGGTAGTGTGTAGAGCTGAGTTCAAAAGAGTTGTTATATTTCGATTTAAAGCTTCCGTGACTGCAAGGGTTCATCTTCTTTGGTTCTTTCGGTAAAGTCACGTAGAATGAGAATAAAATAATAAAATAACACAATAAAATTCTCACGACGTTTTGGCCACAACGCAAGTGGCCGTCTTCAGGTGAAATGAACAGACCTGTCGGGACGACAGTGTGTGTACACACACACATAGTGTACACAAACACACACAGTGTACAAACACACAGTGTACACACAGAGTACACCCACACTGTGTACACACACACATTGTGTACACACACAGTGTGTACACAAACACACACAGTGTACACACACACAGTGTACACACACACACAGTGTACACACACCCAAGTGGTCTCTGTTCAAGGGAGGGAACAATGGAAAATGAATCTCAATCAACTTAAACTCCAACCCCTCTCTGTGACGTCACCACGCACCATTACCTAATCGGCGTGAAACGCTAGGGGAATGTGTACCTCGCTAGTGACGTCATGTCACCAAGGTGTTCACCCCACCCCGTCCAAGGCGCCCTTGAACGTGACGTCACCTCTGCCTGGGTCCCTGCCGTTTTCTGTTCAAGTAGAATCCATATTTGGGCAAGGCCACGCCCAGTGACTGGCGGATCATTAACATAATGAATTCGTGAAAGCCGTTGCGACGGGTTGAGCACCCACGCCCCAGACCTCTACATATGGGCCGGGCTCATTAACATAATATTTTCACATACGGAGCCGCTCATTGTGGGAGGGGTGTTGTACGTCACGCGGCAGCAGAAGGTGACACAACGTCATGTCACCTCCTGCTGCTGCGTGACGTCACGAGAAAACAGGAAGTTGCTGCTCTGCCCGTGCACTAAATTCCGAGGTGAGAAATTCTCATCGCGGTTGTGGTGGTGGTTTTTGTGGTGGTTGTTGTGGTGGTGGTTGTTGTTGTGGTGGTTGTTGTTGTGGTGGTGGTTGTTGTGGTGGTGGTTGTTGTTTACCGAGGTAGAGCCTCGCTCTCTCTCGTAGGGATGTCAATTGAGTAGCAGCGAGCATGGAAGCGATCTCCAGGTTGCAACTTTACAGCGCGGGGCCTAACCACGCGGGGCCTTGCCTCCTGCCATCGCCTGATCGCGTTTGCTTCAATTATCTCGCTTAAGTTTAATTTGTCTTCAGGCGGCTCGCCACTTTGTCACTTTGTTTTACTTTTAAATATTCACGCGGTTTTTTTTTTCATTTTTTTTTTACACCAGGCCAAGCCCGCTTGAGCTGCTGTGCCGCTTTTTGTTTTCAGAAGCGACCTGCCCACAACACAACACAAGGTGAGGCTCCTCAACAGCGTGGCGGTGTTCACTCTGGATGTGTGGCGGTGTTCACTCTGGACGCGTGGCGGTGTTCACTCTGGACGCGTGGCGGTGTTCAATCTGGACGCGTGGCGGTGTTCACTCTGGACGCGTGGCGATGTTCACTCTGGACGCGTGGCGGTGTTCACTCTAAACGTGTGGCGGTGTTCACTCTGGACGCGTGGCGATGTTCACTCTGGACGCGTGGCGGTGTTCACTCTACTTGGTGGAGTGAGGGAGCATGAATTCTGAGCAGGTGAAGGTGGCCAGGCATGGGTCTGGACACACCACCACCTGTGAACCGTGCCAGTGTGTGACAGTGGTGGAGCCAGTGGGGGTGGGGTAGGCACGTGCCCCCCAACGATCCGATCGAAATCCCTAATTTCGATAGGATCATTGGGGCTTATTAGTAACTAGCTTCACTACCCGGCTTCGCCCGGGACTTGGATTCTTGTCTTGGATAAATTTCATATCCCTTATATTTCACTGAAAAACCCTTAAAAATGTTGATGCTTGCGAGAAAGAAAAAAAGGCGAAACAAATCAAGTTACCTAAATCGGATGTTTTCACTCAAGGAAATTTTACCTTAATCCACTACTACGCAAGGTCGATTTTGGCCACTCGGGAAGGGAATAATGACGTGGCGAGCTGAAAATATTCGCGTTCACTTAGAAATTCCAAACGGCATAAGCTGTGAAAATTTCACGACGCCAGAGCTCAGCGTTGGAGAGGTTTTGCTGCTTCACACAAACAAACAGATGTAATGTTCTGCTTCATATTTAAGATAGCAGTTCTACCCGTTCTTCGCACGGAGGATATGTATTGAAACTCCGAGAAACCAATGGCTTCATCGGCCAGGAGCGAAGCGCCACCTAAAATCTCCCGGCACGCTGTTAACAGCCCTATCTGTGCTGCCAAATACATCTTTCCCTGGATGTTCTTCCCTGTGTATGTATCTCTGCTGCCTTGTACCTCGTATCTGTTCACTCTGTCTATGCTGGTATGTTCAACCCGGAGGATGAACACGAAATTTAGCAGTCTTCTGAAATTCTTGGTCTACCAGGCAAGTGTCTAACTGTGTTGTTGGCCTACTGGTTTTGCATCACGTAATTTTTCTTAGGTTTGTTGAGTTCTCGTCTCTCATCTTCTTGTTGTATTTGCCTCCGTGCAGTTTAACGCTCTCTATGTGTTGCGTTGATGTCACCCTATGTGCTCCCTCGCTATTTGTTTTTTTACACCTGATGATGATCGCTTGTGTTGCGTTCAAAACGTCGTGATTTATTTTAATATAATTTTATTATATTTCTACATACGGGACTTTACCGAAAAAACCAATGGGTAATTTACGCAGTCACGAAAGCTTCAATTCTATATTCATTGCAGAGTGCTTAACTCAGGTGTGTTGCGGGTTGACGCCACAAACTTCATGGTCATACAAAATACAAAAGTTTATTTTTATACTTTTTTCATTGTGCACAGTATGGAACCTACCAACCTGCCAAATTTCAGGTGTGTAGTATGTCGGGAAGTATGCTAAATATTTCGAACAGACACGCACACACACGTATCCACACATTTCCATTTTATATATAGACTAGCTTTACTACCCGGCTTTGCCTGGGACTTTGATTCTTGGATTTAAACACGGCCTTTGTGGAGTGTTGGGGGGGGGGGTGTGCGTGACGTCAGCAGGCACACTGCGTAACGATGCCGCATAGGGTGACATCTCAGATATGATGGCTATTTTAATACTTTGTGCATTGTGTCCAGTCTGGAAGCTACCCACATGCCAAATTTCCAGTTTGTATTGCATGTTGGCAAGTATGCTGAACATTTCAAACAGACACACATTCACAAATTTCCCTTTCATAGTTATAGATGAATCAGCATTTTGCAACCCCCACTGCCACCGCGTGACATATTATTACGTGCCAGGGACTCTATGAGAGGACAACAGTCCGTGTTCATAATTGGCAATAAGTAACGGCAAAGCTGTTACAAGCGACTCACAGAATTGTGCGCAGTTGCGTATGCAGTACACGACTTCCCTGAAGCGAGCGCGATGCCTTTCACACGCGTCGAATTAAAAGCATAGGACAAGTCCTTAGTAACAACTCCTTACTAATAACTCCTTACTTACAACTCCTTACTAACAACTCTTTACTTACTAACAACTCCTTACTAACAACTCCTATCATTTTTCATTGCTGAAAGGGGTTGCCCCCCCCTACCTGAAAATCCTGGCTCCGCCTCTGAGTGTGTGAAAGGGTCAAGTTTGTATTTGCAGTAAAGTTTATTAACTCTATTGAGCACGGAGGTTATATCAAAACAGTAGTTTATTTTTGTTTTCCTCTGCAACTCTTTGTAAGAATGTAGTCAGGAAGTTATCACAGCACACGTGCAGCTGAAGTCAGAACTCTTCATCCCAGCATTCAAGAACATCTGTGCCTGGCTTTCACACCTCTGTTGCGATTGAACATCAATTTATGCATTTCTGCATAACACAAATAGTATTATTTTCAACACCCTTTGCTACGTCCGCTGAATTTAGCTTTCGTAAATATTCCTTTTGAATCCAGACAGCCGAAATTGTGTGCTCGGAGTTTTGGGTTAACATTCATTTTGAAGATACAAGGGCTTCGAGGCACGTTTATGACCATTTGCCCTCTCATTGTGTGCCATAACAGCCCGTGTGATGAATTTGGGACACGTTTTCACTATAACATGAATATATGAATAAGTATAGACGTGTGAGTCACGTGTGACTGTATGAATGCATTCCTCTGTGCATCGATACTGACGTGTAGATGGTGTGGATATTCTTTTTTTCTGTCTGCAGCTGTCGCTTCCTCTGCAGGATTGGTCTGATGGAGCAAAGGCACTCGGCGCGGCTCGGTGCATATGGCACGGATCGTCCTGCACATTTGAAATGGCACCAGAGAACCCACACGGGAGAGAAATCCTTCAAGTGCAGTGTGTGTGGGAAGGCGTTTGCACAGTCATCAAATCTTAATGTACACCAGAGAACCCACACGGGAGAGAAACCCTTCAAGTGCAGTGTGTGTGGGAAGGCGTTTGCACAGTCACCAAATCTTCATGTACACCAGAGAACCCACACGGGAGAGAAACCCTTCAAGTGCAGTGTGTGTGGGAAGGCGTTTTCAGATTCATCTCCTCTTGTAGCACACCGGAGAACACACACAGGAGAGAAACCCTTCAAGTGCAGTGTGTGTGGGAAGGCGTTTGCACAGTCACCAAGTCTTCATATACACCAGAGATCACACACGGGAGATAAACCCTTCAAGTGCAGTGTGTGTGGGAAGGCGTTTGCACAGTCACCAAGTCTTAATGTACACCAGAGAACACACACAGGAGAGAAACCCTTCAAGTGCAGTGTATGTGGGAAGGCGTTTGCACATTCATCAAGTCTTCATGTACACCAGAGAACACACACAGGAGATAAACCCTTCAAATGCGGTGTGTGTGGGAAGGCGTTTGCACAGTCACCACATCTTCATGTACACCAGAGAACACACAAGCATCAGAAGGTCCACAAGGAGTGGAATCTGAAATCAGCTTGTGAAAGTCAAAGTGCCGCAATGAGCCCATCCCTCATGAAACAAGAACCGGAAGAAAATCCCAGCTTGGACACTTTTAAAGGTATCGAGGTGAAATATGAAGAGGTGAAGGTGAAATGTGAAGAAGTGACGGTGAAGAGCGAAGAAGTGAGGGTAAAATGTGAAGATGAAGATTCAACTCCAAAATCAGACCTTCACATCGATGGAGGCAACGTGAAGCAGGAGGAGAATTCTGACTGTGAGGCAGAGCGAGGCAACTCCCAGCAGTTTGTGGAAGTGGAGGTGTGGGTGGACTTCCTCCGAGACATTACAAAGTCAAATGGAGACCCGGTAGATATGTAAGCTTGAGACGATGTCGCTCCAATAGATGCACCTTTGTCACAGGCCTTTAATGACAAGAATGAGAAGTTGAACACTCAATTCCTAGGTTCAACCTGCAGGGTCAGAGCGGCCAGTCTTTGTGGACCTGTGGGTTGCGTAGATCTCTAACCATGAGCGAGAGCCAATAAGCTCCCAAGCATTCACAAGCTTCTAATAATTCCATTTATATGGTTCTTGCTTAATCGCCTCTGGCAATTCGGAGTTTTGTGGCGTATCTTGTCTCAAACACTCGAAGAGCACCCCCAAGTAGCAGCTGCCCCTGTGTGGTACAAGGTGGTGGCCCTGCACCGGCCTGCATGTAGACAAGAACCTGTCAGTAGGGGGCGATGGTTGATGTGGCATCTCAGTTGTGGAGTTTGTAGGTAATGTTTAGAATTTGATACATTTTGACCCAGACGCCAGCATGCAATGGCCTACTCGTTTTTGAATGGCGCAATAGTGTGTTGTACATACACTGTTAAGCGTATTTGTAAAAAAAATAGCTTGTTAGTACGATATAACCTGATGCAGTATATTTCACTGCAGTAATTCAATTTTGTTAAAATGCCTGTCAATAATTGAGAATTGTTGTATATGAGACTTTTCTAAAATTGATATTAACAATAATATTTACCGTTATATATCATTTTTTTAAACAAACGAAAAAAAATTAATCAATAAAACCCGTAAGCCAGGCACACGAAAAACCAGATGTCGATCATAAACAGGCCATTAATAAATAAAGAAATAATAAAACTCTCGAGGCGATGATGTTAGCAGCTATCTGCGAAGATCTCCAGTTGAACAAGAGTTTGATGTGCCCTAAGGGAGGTCACCCAGAGGGAGCCCTCCGCAAGCCAGAAACGAGGACGCCCACGGGTTAAACCATTTATATTTTTTTTCCTTTGTCATTAAAACAACGGTTAAAATTTAAAATGCAATAACAAGAATAAGCTAAAGTTAGCGGTCCTCGCTCTCACTCCAATTAAGACCAGATACATCAGTGAATTATTATCCAATGATTAATTCGCTATCAAATTATTTTCACCTTCAATACTTTTACTGTTAAAACAAAGCTTGGAGACAAAATACAGAGTCACATCAAAGGTTTTCGAGAAGGAATGAGACAACGGGCAAACTTGCGAAAGAGTTTAAACAATATCCCAATCAACCCCGACCACCTTTGTCTCTCTCGCAGCGCGGAGAAGCAGGAACCACACGTTATCACAAGGGGCCATCTGGAGCTAGCCAGACGGGTTAATGAGAAAACACACAACAGTCAGCGAACACGTTTTTAAGTTAAAGAAGTGGCTACACATCAGTCACACATAAAATTAAGAACAACGTGTTCACCTTACACGACATTCCATTATAGAACCTTACAGAACCAAGGGATATGGATTCCAACAATCAAGAAACGGACCTCTTAAACTCAGGAAGAAAATTATTTTTCTTTTTAATAATTCCATCGTAACAATGCGAACCTCGGTAAACCGAGAGGGGTGTCGGGAGGACGTAGTTACAAGCACGAGTCTTGGCGAACATGGGACCAAATGGTATTTGAGAAATATAAAGTCGAAAGTATAAAGAGATAGGTACTCCCGACCACCTTTGTCTCTCCCGCAGAGCGCGAGAGAGGAATTTCACGCCAGGGCAAACAGATCGTTATCGCAGGAGCCATCTGTACACACACACGAACTCACACACACACACAGACCACGCCCCCTCCCCCCCTTCACTGCACAGAGAGAAGAATGTCTTTGAATATAACGGTCAACGCATTTTCAAAAAGTTAAGTCAGTCAAGACAGATCAGTGATTCAAGACGTCCACAAGACGAGCAGTCGCATGGAGTGGCTGGCTCCGAGCCTCGCTGAGTAGCGAGGATCGCTGAGTCGCGATGTATCAACGAGATTGAGTCATACAGCAGTGGAGAGAAACTGCTGTCAGCGAACCAGCGCGGGCGCGTTCGCGCACTTCAACAGAGAGAGCACGTGCGACTGAACTCACTCAACAGAAGAAAACGCTTGGCCAGCCGCCAACAAAGTATCAGCGAATTAGCGCTGAGAGCGCTCGAGCATCTCCACAGAGGAAGCACGTGCAACGTGGCTCAACCAGCAGCGGAAAAGCTTGGGCAGCCGCCAACAACTTCAGCAAACCAGTGACCAAGCGCGTGCGACTTGAGTCATACAGCAGTGGAGGAAACCTGCTGTCAGAGAGCCGCCATCAACCTCAACAAAGAGAGCACGTGCGACTCGGCTCACTCAGCAGAAGAAAAACTTGACCTATCGCCCGCGAGCGCAGCGTCAGATACTACAGCAGCGGAAAGAGCGCGGCCAGCAACGCCAAGCAAGAGCGTGCAGCAGCTCAGCCAGCAGTGGAGAGAAACTGCTGTCAGCGAACCAGCACGGGCGCGTTCGCGCATCTTCAAGGAGAGGGAGCGCGTGCCAACAGCGTGCCACCAGCACCAGCATCGGCACCAGCGCGTGCCAACAGCGTGCCATCAGCACCAGCATCAGCACCAGCGCGTGCCAACAGCGTGCCAACAGCGTGCCACCAGCGTGCTACAGCGCGCAACTTCGCGTCACCAGCCGCTGAGAGGGCAGCGGCCCCGCACTCAACACCCATCGGCGCGACGACGGCGAGCGTCGTGCTGACTCATCCAGCCAGCGGTGGACAGAAACTGTGACGAGCCGTTCGTATTCAACCCCTCCCCCACACTCTCCCCCTCACTCCCCCACCGCGCCGCAACACACAGGAAACACATTTTGGACACCAGAGATGCTAACCTCGGCGTCTGCTTTACGCAAAGAATTGAACCGGTGATAAAGAAGACGCACGATACGCATATCGGGATAATCAAGAAGGGTTGCCACTCCAAGGTGGTGCATTAAAAATAAATTAATAACGAAAAATACTGCTGTCATTGACTTGCATAATAACCAATCGTCCTACTGTTAACAGCGTGATAAGAATTGACTTGAAGGTCTATGAATGGATGTGGTACTGTTTGGGCGATGTTTAAATACGAATTTACATTATAAGGTTAAGGTTTTGATAGAATAGTTTGCATGTATTAATCTCTCCCTCAACAACCGATCGATTGCGTTACGCGTCGGGAATTAACCACAGGTGCCGTTATCAAAGTGAAACGACGCAATCGTGATGGTATCATGTTAACGCTGTGTTGAAATTCCAAGATCGAGAGTTTTCATATTATTAAAAAATTAAAGTTAGCTAGAAAATAACATTTATTAAAGCGTAAAGGTTGCGTGTGATTCTTCCTGAAATTCTGCGTAATATTGTTCTGCGTATGAGATCTGAATCCTGGGGACCTATCATAAGCACACTATCACCACACATAATCCATAACACACATAATTCATAATGTTCAATCGAGAGTAATCGTATCCTTATCGATAATACGGAATTAAATAGCAGAGTCGAATCGAATCTCTCTCATTCATGCTCACAAGACCTACAGAACTGCATACGATCAATTGCGTTATTCCAATTCATAACACAATCCTCGTCACCAAGGCTCGACCTGCATTATCATAACCACGCCCACTCGCATAAATTAATACAATTATCTCTCGAATCGGCATAATTTATGCACATAATTACAACAATTAACATAATTTAGGATAAATTATGCAAATTTCATTTAATTTGTATTATTTTCGTCAATTTTCATAACACCTATATATACAACAGAATGAGTACTTGTCTGTGTGTGTACATGTAACATTTTGTCTATAAGGGTCAAACATTGAATAAGTGATGTTAGGACAAAGTGTGTGTTTTGGAAGTAACCCAGGAGAGACGCATTGTTCTTGTGATACAGGTCAAAGGGTATTTTTGTGTTTTCAGGAAGCATCTCTCTCTGGAGCAACTCATTGTCTTTAAAATAGGGAGCACACTCGGATCATTCATCAGTTACAAGGCATACCACTCAAAAGTTACACGTAGAGGAGATACATTCTCTACAACACAAATTATAATTTTGTATTACGTGTTGACGTAGATTTTGTCGAACTAGGACGTGAAATGGTCCTTGCTGATTAACGTCTGGATGTTCACAACCAAGGGCTTGAAGCAAGCCTTACTGCCTGCAGTGTCCCTCACAACCATTTACGGCCTTGGGCCAGGAAAGTCACGAAAAAAAATACACACGAACGACGTCTCCACACAAGCACCCGATGCTCCGTTTTGAAGTTTGAAAATGAAACAACTTTGAATTGTGTTATGTTTTGAATTGGATCATTGCATTTCTTCATTAAAAGCTTCTTCATTGAAAATAATATTTCGTCTTGGTTCTTTCGGTAAAGTCACGTAGAATGGAAACAAAGTAATAAAACAAGATAACATTCTCACGACGTTTTGGCCACAACACAAGTAGCCTTCATCAGGTGAAGAAACAGGTCTGTCCAGAGGACAGCGCTTGAGTGAACGCTGCCAAGCAAAGACCGCGTCTTTATTAAAGGTGTGTGGGCGGAGTTAATTAGCATGTTACCCAGCCCCCACCTCCTCAGGAGTGGAGGAGGGTGGCGGCTGGGCACAGGAAAACACCAAAGCAGAGCAACCAAGGTGCGTTGCTCTGTCCTGTGCTGCACCATAAGCATGTTATAAACTAGACTAATATACAATACAATATACCTTCCAAGCTAAGAAACATGGCATAATATATCCATAGACAAATTCCACCTTTGAATTATACAATTCATTACTTTACACTATATTTCGTGTGAAGTTTCTCTAGTTAAGTGGATGGTCTTGCCGGGGGTTCGGTTCGATGCGGACTTTCACCTGGTTGGGATCGCGGGATCGAGACGAGGCGACACAGAGCTGCTGGCCGTGCGAGAAGACCGCCATCTGCAGATCGATTCCAACGCGATCCAACGTCTGTCCCTGCGCCTCTGTCGTTCATGCAGGGGGCGCGTAGAGGTCTGCAGCGCCCCCTGCATGAAAACGACGGAACGTGCAGCGTTAGTCACAAAGTTGTGCGTAAGGGCCATAACAAGGCGCTGTCAGCTGACCTGCCACCACGTTCACGGGTCAGCAGGGGGCAGCCGAGAGAGAGAGAGCGAGGTGCGTAGGGGTCGACCAAAGTAAACCCCTGGCCCTCCCCCGTGAGCGGAGACTAACACCCTGACCCCCACCCGTCCTTAAGGCCCCTTAAGATAAGACTTTCCAGAAGGTTCTGGGAGGGGGGGGGGGGGAGGTCAGGAGTGTAGGGGTGACCCCGACCTGGGGATAAAAGGCCGGCCCTCTGGATGGGCCGAGGCAGTGTTCACCAACTCAAGCCTGAAGACATCCGAAGACCTGAAGACTGGACCAGCACCCGGGAACCCTCAACCGAGGCTCTTGTTAGAGCCGGGTTGTAGTGGACCAGAGGTGGCTCGGACACCCTGGGACCCTCCCCGAGCTCTAGCCAGTGCCGGGTTGTAGCAGACCAGAGGTGAGCTCCCGTACCCGGGCTGGGACGGGTCGTCCAGTCCTCCCTTAACGCCGGGCTAAGGGATCCCGTGGGTAGCAGAGCCCGGATTGTGCAGGCTGCGGTAGAAGGGAGGCTGTCGCTCCCGGAGGCTATCGGGTGGAAGCGGCCGTACCCCTGTCGTGTTACGGCAGTGTGTAGAGCCGAGCTCAAAAGAGTTGTTATAATAAACGCGTTGCCTCAACCAGACGTCTCCGTGTGATTAGTTAAGGACACAACACTTGTATAAAAGAGAATAGCCAGTGGGTTTTAAAAGTACCTTCGTCTTACTGAAATCAATTTCGCGTGAGCCCACCACATTAAAACGATGCTCAGCTGAGCAGGGCGAGCCACGTTGGGAGGTGGGGGGGGTCACCTTATCTTTGTCAAGTGCCTTAGCTCACGTGACTTCTGCCGCGACAATGTCTGGATGTTTTCGCCTGAGGACGACCGCTGGTGTTGCAATCGAAACGTCGCGATTTATTTTTTTCGTTTATTTCTACCTGCGTGAATTTACCGAAAGAACCAAAGGATATGAAAGACGTCTTGTCTGCTGAGCTTGTTCATATCCGTGTACATCGATGTCCCACATTGCTTACACGGACACACCACACACAATGAAATAAATATAAACTAGAACGACTTAATTCTGGGGATGGGCAAAGATTGAGGAATCTCTTTCAATGGAGTGAGTTAAGTTTGTGCTCGATTCAACATCTCTCTGTCCGTCTGTGTCTCTGTTCCCCTCTGTGTCTCTCTCTCACTGACTGTGTCTCTGTCGTCTCTGTATCTTTGTTTCTGTCTTGCTCTTGTCTGTGTCTGTCCACCTCTCTCTCTTGTCAGTCTCTGTGTGTGTCTCTATCAGCGACTTTCCCACCGTATTCAACTACCGACAGTAGCAACATGCGCCCGTTCAACTTTCACGGGCCCACGACTGCACGCGACTCAAACTTGCTCCGAGTCTGTGTGTACGTGGAACTTATTTCGCACCGTACGTAGCCAACCATGCTAATCTGTGGGTCTCTCTGTGTGTGAGTCTCTGTGTGTATCTGGAACTTCTTTCGCACCGTACGTAGCCGAACCTGCACAGGAGGAGCGGCTGGTATCTGTGGAGCTGTGGGCTGGGTACCATCTGTCGGCGGGAGCGAGAGACGATAAAGCTCCCAAGCATTTCACTACGTTACCAACATCATATTTGCACGCATAAGTCGCTTGCCTAATTGTGTGTTTCGTATCGAATCTCATCTCAAACAATCGAAGGACGCCTCCCCCTAAGTGGCAGCTGCCCCTGTGTGGCACAAGGTGGCCTTGCACCGGCCTGCACGTGGACATGAGTCTGTCGGTAGGGGGCGATCATTGACGCGCCGTCTCCGTTGTGTAGTTTCTGGATAATGTTTGGAATTGCCACAATTTTGACCGTGACACCGACATGCAATGACCTGTGCGTCGTGAATGACACAACGCTATGTTTTTACATCTGCCGTGAAGCAGACTGCGCATATTGTGGTGCATGTTACTGGGGTAGCCAGGTGTGCCTGTCTGATTTGAACCTTGAACCTCTGCAATAAATAGAGAATGCACTACCATATTGTTGGTTCTTTCGGTAAAGTCACGTAAATAGAAAACAAAAATGAAGATAGAAAAAGCGTTATTTTTATTTAAATTGCCATTATTTTTTTCTTTAATGTAACATTTTTTTTATTTACGTGCCTTTACCGAAAGAACCCAATAATTTTAATTCCTGCCAGTCACGAAAGTTTTAAGTCAAAATAAAATGCACCACCAACTCGGCTCGCGTCAATCTGCGTGGAGGCGTGGGGGGGCCTGAGAGAGTTTCTCACCGGCGCAGAACTTCCATGCAGAGGGCTCCACGCAGCTTCGTGCGGAGCGACAGGCCAGGTAGCTCCCACACAGCGTGGCGCAGCTGATTAACATTTATATTGTTGGTTCTTTCGGTAAAGTCACGTAGATAGAAAATAACAAAAACATTGGAAAATAATAAATTGATGAAAAGATGCCATTTGTCGACTGACTGAGATGACTGTGCCCACCACAGTGTACACGCACACATAGTGTACACACACACAGTGTACACACACACAGTGTACACACACACACACACAGTGTACACACACACTGTGTACAAACACAAACACGGTGTACACACACAGTGTACAGACACACGCAGTGTACACACACACACAGTGTACACACACACACTGTGTACACACACACAGTGTACACACACACACTGTGTACACACAGTGTACACACACACAGTGTACCCACACATTGTAGAAACACACAGTGTGTACACACACACACTGTGTACACACACAGTGTACAAACACACACAAAGTGTACAAACACACACGCAGTGTGCACACACAGTGTACACACACACACAGTGTACAAACACACACAGTGTGCACACACACACAGTGTACACACAGTGTGTGTGTACACACACAGTGTACACACACACAGTGTGTACACGCACACAGTGTACATAAACACACAGTGTACACACACAGTGTACACATAGTGTACACACACTATGTACACACACAGTGTACACACACACACAGTGTACACACACACACAGTGTACACAAACACACAGTGTACACACACACAGTGTACACACACACACAGTGTACACACACAGTGTACACACACCGTGTACACACACAGTGTACACAAACACACACAGTGTACACACATACACACAGTGTGTACACACACACAGTTTACACACAGTGTACACACACACAGTGTACACACACACAGTGTACACACACACAGTGTACACACACACACACAGTGTACACAAACCCAAGGGGTCTCTGTTCAAGGGAGGGAGCAATGGAAAATGAATCTAAATCAACTTAAACTCCAACCCCTCTCTGTGACGTCACCACTCAGCAGTACCTCATCGGCCTGAAACGCCAGGGGGAGGTGTACCTCTCTAGTGACGTCATGTCACCAAGGTGTTCACCCCACCCCGTCCAAGGCGCTCTTGAACGTGACGTCACCTCTGCCTGGGTCGCCGTTTACTGTTCAAGTAGAATCCATATATGGGCATGGCCACGCCCAGTGACTGGCGGATCATTAACATAATTAATTCGTGAAAGCCGTTGCGACGGGTTCAGCACCCACTCCCCAGCCCTCTACATATGGGCCGGGCTCATTAACATAATATTTTCACATACGGAGCCGCTCATTGTGGGAGGGGTGTGGTACGTCGCGCGGCAGTAGGTGACATGACGTCATATCACCTCCTGCTGCCGCGTGACGTCACGAGATAACAGGAAGTTGCTGCTCTGCCCGTGCACTAAATTCCGAGGTGAGAAATTCTCATCACGGTTGTGGTGGTTGTTGTTGTGGTGGTTCTGGTGGTTGTTGTGGTGGGTGTTGTGGTGGTGGTTGTTGTTTACCGAGGTAGAGTCTCGCTCTCTCTCGTAGGGATGTCAATTGAGTAGCAGCGAGCATGGAAGCGATGTCCAGGTTGAAACTTCACAGCGCGGGGCCTAACCACGCGGGGCCTTGCCTCCTGCCATCGCCTGAATGCTGTTGCTTCAATTATCTCGCTTAAGTTTAATTTGTCTTCAGGCGGCTCGCCACTTTGTCACTTTGTTTTACTTTTAAATATTCACGCGGTTTGTATTTATTTTTCTTTTTTACACCAGGCCAAGCCCGCTTGAGCTGCTGTACCGCTTTTAGTTTTCAGAAGCGACCTGCACACAACACAAGGTGAGGCTCCTCAACAGCGTGGCGGTGTTCACTCTGGACGCGTGGCGGTGTTCACTCTGGACGCGTGGCGGTGTTCACTCTGGACGCGTGGCGGTGTTCACTCTGGACGCGTGGCGGTGTTCACTCTGGACGCGTGGCGGTGTTCACTCTAGACGCGTGGCGGTGTTCACTCTAGACGCGTGGCGGTGTTCACTCTAGACGCGTGGCGGTGTTCACTCTACTTGGTGGAGTGAGGAAGCATGAATTCTGAGCAGGTGAAGGTGGCCAAGCGTGGGTCTGGACACACCACCACCTGTGAACCGTGCCAGTGCGTGACAGTGGTGGAGCCAGTGGGGGTGGGGTAGGCACGTGCCCCCCAACGATCCGATCGAAATCTCTCATTTCGATAGGATCATTGGGGCTTATTAGTGACTAGCTTCACTACCCGGCTTCGCCCGGGACTTGGATTCTTGTCTTGGATAAATTTCATATCCCTTATATTTCACTGAAAAACCCTTAAAAATGTTGATGCTTGCGAGAAAGAAAAAAGGCGAAATAAATCAAGTTACCTAAATCGGATGTTTTCACTCAAGGAAATTTAACCTTAATCCACTTCTACGCAAGGTCGATTTTGGCCACTCGGGAAGGGAATAATGACGTGGCGAGCTGAAAATAGTCGCGTTCACTTAGAAATTCCAAACGGCATAAGCTGTGAAAATTTCACGACGCCAGAGCTCAGTGTTGGGAGAGGTTTTTGCTGCTTCACACAAACAAACAGATGTAATGTTCTTCTTCATATTTAAGATAGCAGTTCTACCCGTTCTTCGCACGGAGGATATGTATTGAAACTCCGAGAAACCAATGGCTTCATCGGCCAGGAGCGAAGCGCCACCTAAAATCTCCCGGCACGCTGTTAACAGCCCTATCTGTGCTGCCAAATACATCTTTCCCTGGGTGTTCTTCCCTGTGTATGTATCTCTGCTGCCTTGTACCTCGTATCTGTTCACTCTGTCTATGCTGGTTTGTTCAACCCGGAGGATGAACACGAAATTTCGCAGTCTTCTGAAATTCGTGGTCTACCATGGAAGTGTCTAACTGTGTTGTTGTCCTACTGGTTTTGCATCACGTAATTTTTCTTAGGTTTTGTTGAGTTCTCGTCTCTCATCTTCTTGTTGTATTTGCCTCTTTGCAGTTTAACGCTGTCTATGTGTTGCGTTGATGTCACCCTGTGTGCTCCCTCGCTATTTGTTTTTAACACCTGATGATGATCGCTTGTGTTGCTTTCGAAACGTCGTGATTTATTTTAATATAATTTTATTATATTTCTACATACGGGACTTTACCGAAAAAACCAATGAGTAATTTATGCATTCACGAAAGCTTCAATTCTATATTCATTGCAGAGCGCTTAACTCAGGTGTGTTGCGGGTTGACGCCACAATCTTCATGGTCATACAAAATACAAATGTCTATTTTTATACTTGTTTCATTGTGCACGGTATGGAACCTACCCACATGCCAAATTTCAAGTGTGTAGTATGTCGGGAAGTATGCTAAACATTTCTAACAGACACACACACACGTATCCACACATTTCCATTTTATATGTAGACTAGCTTTACTACCCGGCTTTGCCCGGTACTTTGATTCTTGGATTAAAACACGGCCTTCGCGGAGTGTTGGTGGGGGGGTGTGCGTGACGTCAGCAGGCACACTGCGTAACGATGCCGCATAGGGTGACATCTCAGATATGACGGCTATTTTAATACTTTGTGCATTGTGTCCAGTCTGGAAGCTACCCACGTGCCAAATTTCAAGTTTGTGTTGCATGTTGGCAAGTATGGTGAACATTTCAAACAGACACACATTCACAAATTTCCCTTTTATAATTATAGATGAATCAGCATTTTGCAACCCCCACTGCCACCGCGTGACATATTATTACGTGCCAGGGACTCTATGAGAGGACAACAGTCCGTGTTCATAATTGGCAATAAGTAACGGCAAAGCAGTTACAAGCGACTCACAGAATTGTGCGCAGTTGCGTATACAGTACACGACTTCCCTGAAGGCAAACACCTTCAGCGAGCACGATGCCTTTCACACGCGTCGAATTAAAAGCATAGGACAACTCCTTACTTAGTAAAAACTCGTGACTAACAACTCCTTATTTACTAAAAACTCCTGACTAACAACTCCTTACTTACTAACAACTCCTGACTAACAACTCCTTACTTCCTAACAACTCCTTACTAATAACTTCTTACTTACTAACAACTATCATTTTTCATTGCTGAAAGGGGTTGCCCCCCCCCCTACCTGAAAATCCTGGCTCCACCTCTGAGTGTGTGACAGGGTCAAGTTTGTATTTGCAGTAAAGTCTATTAACTCTATTGAGCACGGAGGTTATATCAAAACAGTAGTTTATTTTTGTTTTCCTCTGCAACTCTTTGTAAGAAATTAGTGCAGCTGAAGTCGGAACTGTTCATCCCAGCATTCAAGGACATCTGTGCCTGGCTTTCACACCTCTACGTTGTGATTGAACATTAATTTATGCGTTTCTGCATAACACAAATAGTTTTATTTTCAACACTTTTTGCTACGTCAGCGGAATTTAGCTTTCATAAATATTCCTTTTGAAGCCAGACAGCCGAAATTATGTGCTCGGAGTTTTGGGTTAACATTCATTTTGAAGATACGAGGACTTCCAGGCACGTTTATGACCATTTACCCTCTCATTGTGTGCCATAACAGCCCGTGTGATGAATTTGGGATACATTTTCACTATAACATGAATATATGAATAAGTATAGACGTGTGAGTCACGTGTGACTGTATGTATGCATTCCTCTGTGCATAGATACTGACGTGTAGATGGTGTGGATATTCTTTTTTTCTGCCTGCAGCTGTCGCTTCCTCTGCAGAATTGGTCTGATGGAGCAAAGGCACTCGGCGCAGCTCGGTGCAAAAAGGCATCAATGCGACCGGTGTGTATACAGCACGGATAGTACTACACATTTCACGTGGCACCAGAGAACCCACACGGGAGAGAAACCCTTCAAGTGCAATGTGTGTGGGAAGGCGTTTGCACAGTCACCAAATCTTTATGTACACCAGAGAACACACACGGGAGAGAAACCCTTCAAGTGCAGTGTGTGTGGGAAGGCGTTTGCACTGTCACCACATCTTCATGTACACCAGAGAACACACACGGGAGAGAAACCCTTCAAGTGCAGTGTGTGTGGGAAGGCGTTTTCACAGTCACCAAGTCTTCATGTACACCAGAGAACACACACGGGAGAGAAACCCTTCAAGTGCAGTGTGTGTGGGAAGGCGTTTTCACGGTCACCAAGTCTTCATGTACACCAGAGAACACACACGGGAGAGAAACCCTTCAAGTGCAGTGTGTGTGGGAAGGCGTTTGCACGTTCACAAAATCTTCATGTACACCAGAGAACACACACGGGAGAGAAACCCTTCAAGTGCAGTGTGTGTGGGAAGGCGTTTTCACAGTCACCAAGTCTTCATGTACACCAGAGAACACACACGGGAGAGAAACCCTTCAAGTGCAGTGTGTGTGGGAAGGCGTTTGCACGTTCACAAAATCTTCATGTACACCAGAGAACACACACGGGAGAGAAACCCTTCAAGTGCAGTGTGTGTGGGAAGGCGTTTTCACATTCACCACATCTTCATGTACACCAGAGAACACACACGGGAGAGAAACCCTTCAAGTGCAGTGTGTGTGGGAAGGCGTTTTCACAGTCACCAAGTCTTCATGCACACCAGAGAACACACACGGGAGAGAAACCCTTCAAGTGCAGTGTGTGTGGGAAGGCGTTTTCACAGTCACAAAATCTTCATCTACACCAGAGAGCACACACGGGTGAGAAACCCTTCAAGTGCAGTATGTGTGGGAAGGCATTTTCACAGTCACCAAGTCTTCAAGTACACCTGAGAACACACACGGGAGAGAAACCCTTCAAGTGCAGTGTGTGTGGGAAGGCGTTTTCAAAGTCACCACATCTTCATGTACACCAGAGAACACACACGGGAGAGAAACCCTTCAAGTGCAGTGTGTGTGGGAAGGCGTTTTCACATTCACCACATCTTAATGTACACCAGAGAACACACACAGGAGAGAAACCCTTCAAGTGCAGTGTGTGTGGGAAGGCGTTTGCACAGTCATCACATCTTAATGTACACAAGAGAACACAGGAGCATCAGAAGATCCACAAGGAGTGGAGTCTGAAATCCGCTTGTGAAAGTCAAAGTGCCGCAATGAGCCCATCCCTCATGAAACAAGAACTGGAAGAAAATCCCAGCTTGGACACTTTTAAAGGTATCGAGGTGAAATTTGAAGAGGTGAAGGTGAAATGTGAAGAAGTGATGGTGAAGAGCGAAGAAGTTAGGGTAAAATGTGAAGATGAAGATTCAACTCCAAAATCGGACCTTCACATCGATGGAGGCAACGTGAAGCAGGAGGAGAATTCTGACTGCGAGGCAGAGCGAGGCAACTCCCAGCAGTTTGTGGAAGTGGAGGTGTGGGTGGACTTCCTCCGAGACAATACAAAGTCAAATGGAGACGCGGTAGATATGTAAGCTTGAGACGATGTCACTCCAATAGATGCACCTTTGTCACAGGCCTTTAATGACAAGAATGTGAAGTTGAACACTCAATTCCTAGGTTCAACCTGCAGGGTCAGAGCGGCCAGTCTTTGTGGACCTGTGGGTTGCGTAGATCTCTAACCATGAGCGAGAGCCAATAAGCTCCCAAGCATTCACAAGCTTCTAATAATTCCATTTATATGGTGCTTGCTTAATCGCCTCTGGCAATTTGGAGTGTTGTGTTATATCTCGTCTCAAACACTCGAAGAGCACCCCCAAGTAGCAGCTGCCCCTGTGTGGTACAAGGTGGTGGCCCTGCACCGGCCTGCATGTAGACAAGAACCTGTCAGTAGGGGGCGATGGTTGATGTGGCATGTCAGTTGTGGAGTTTGTAGGTAATGTTTAGAATTTGATACATTTTGACCCAGACGCCAGCATGCAATGGCCTACTCGTTTTTGAATGGCGCAATAGTATGTTGTACATACACTGTTAAGCGTATTTGTAAAAAAATAGCTTGTTAGTACGATATAACCTGATGCAGTATATTTCACTGCAGCAATTCAATTTTGTTAATATGCCTGTCAATAATTGAGAATTGTTGTATATGAGCCTTTTCCAAAATTGATATTAACAATAATATTTGCCGTTATATATCATATTTTTTTAAACAAACGAAAAAAAATTAATCAATAAAACCCGTAAGCCAGGCACACGAAAAACCAGATGTCAATCATAAGCAGGCCATTAATAAATAAATAAATAATAAAACTCTCGAGGCGAGGATGTTAGCAGCTATCTGCGAAGATCTCCAGATGAACAAGAGTTTGATGTGCCCTAAGGGAGGTCACGCAGAGGGAGCCCTCCGCAAGCCAGAAACGAGGACGCCCACGGGTTAAACCATTTATATTTTTTTCCTTTGTCATTAAAACAACGGTTAAAATTAAAAATGCAATAACAAGAATAAGCTAAAGTTAGCGGTCCTCGCGCTCACTCCAATTAAGACCAGGCCACCAGATACAGCAGTGAATTATTATCCAATGATTAATTCACTATCAAATGATTTTCACCTTTAATACTTTTACTGTTAAAACAAAGCTTGGAGACAAAATACAGAGTCACATCAAAGGTTTTCGAGAAGGAATGAGACAACGGGCAAACTTGCGAAAGAGTTTAAACAATATCCCAAGCAACCCCGACCACCTTTGTCTCTCTCGCAGCGCGGAGAAGCAGGAACCACACCTTATCACAAGGGGCCATCTGGAGCTAGCCAGACGGGTTAATGAGAAAACACACACAACAGCCAGCGAACACGTTTTTAAGTTAAAGAAGTGGCTACACATCAGTCACACATAAAATTAAGAATAACGTGTTCACCTTACACGACATTCCATTATAGAACCTTACAGAACCAAGGGACATGGATTCCAACAATCAAGAAACGGACCTCTTAAACTCAGGATAAAAATTATTTTTCTTTTTAATAATTCCATCGTAACAATGCGAACCTCGGTAAACCGAGAGGGGTGTCGGGAGGACGTAGTTACAAACACGAGTCTTGGCGAACATGGGACCAAATGGTATTTGTGAAATATAAAGTCGAAAGTATAAAGAGATAGGTACTCCCGACCACCTTTGTCTCTCCCGCAGAGCGCGAGAGAGGAATTTCACGCCAGGGCAAACAGATCGTTATCGCAGGAGCCATCTGTACACACACACGAACTCACACACACACACAGACCACACCCCCCCCCCCCTTCACTGCAAAGAGAGAAGAATGTATTTGAATATAACGGTCAGCGCATTTTCAAAAAGTTAAGTTAAGTCAGTCAAGACAGATCAGCGATTCAAGACGTCCACAAGACGAGCAGTCGCATGGAGCGGCTGGCTCCGAGCCTCGCTGAGTAGCGAGGATCGCTGAGTCGCGATGTATCAACGAGATTGAGTCATACAGCAGTGGAGAGAAACTGCTGTCAGCGAACCAGTGCGGGCGCGTTCGCGCACTTCAACAGAGAGAGCACGTGCGACTCAACTCACTCAACAAAAGAAAACGCTTGGCCAGCCGCCAACAAAGTATCAGCGAATCAGCGCTGAGAGCGCTCGAGCATCTCCACAGAGGAAGCACGTGCAAAGTGGCTCAACCAGCAGCGGAAAAGCACGAGCAGCCTCCAACAACTTCAGCAAACCAGTGACCAAGCGCGTGCGACTTGACTCATACAGCAGTGGAGGAAACCTGCTGTCAGAGAGCCGCCAACAACCTCAACAAAGAGAGCGCGTGCGACTCGGCTCACTCAGCAGAAGAAAAACTTGACCTGTCGCCCGCGAGCGCAGCGTCAGATACTACAGCAGCGGAAAGAGCGCGGCCAGCAAAGCCAAGCAAGAGCGTGCAGCAGCTCATCCAGCAGTGGAGAGAAACTGCTGTCAGCGAACCAGCACGGGCGCGTTCGCGCATCTTCAAGGAGAGGGAGCGCGCGCCACCAGCGTGCCATCAGCACCAGCATCAGCACCAGCGCGTGCCACCAGCACCAGCGCGTGCCAACAGCACCAGCATCAGCACCAGCGCGTGCCAACAGCGTGCCATCAGCACCAGCATCAGCACCAGCGCGTGCCAACAGCATGCCACCAACATCAGCACCAGCGCGTACCCAACAGCGTGCCACCAGCGTGCCACCAGCGTGCCACAGCGCGCAACTTCGCGTCACCAGGGCTGAGAGGGCAGCGGCCCCGCACTCAACACCCATCGGCGCGACGACGGCGAGCGTCGTGCTGACTCATCCAGCCAGCGGTGGACAGAAACTGTGACGAGCCGTTCGTATTCAACCCCTCCCCCACACTCTCCCCCTCACTCCCCCACCGCGCCGCAACACACAGGAAACACATTTTGGACACCAGAGATGCTAACCTCGGCGTCTGCTTTACGCAAAGAATTGAACCGGTGATAAAGAAGACGCACGATACGCATATCGGGATAATCAAGAAGGGTTGCCACTCCAAGGTGGTGCATTAAAAATCAATAACGAAAAATACTGCTGTCATTGAGTTGCATAATAACCAATCGTTCTACATTGTTAACAACGTGATACGAATTGACTTGAAGGTCTATGAATGGATGTGGTACTGTGTGGGCGATGTTCAAATACGAATTTACATTATAAGGTTTTGATAGAATAGTTTGCATGTATTAATCTCTCCCTCAACAACCGATCGATTGCGTTACGCGTCGGGAATTTACCACAGGTGCCGTTATCAAAGTGAAACGACGCAATCGTGATGGTATCATGTTAACGCTGTGTTGAAATTCCAAGATCGAGAGTTTTCATATTATTCAAAAATTAAAGTTAGCTAGAAAATAAAATGTATTAAAGCATAAAGGTTGCGTGTGATTCTTCCTGAAATTCTGCGTAATATTGTTCTGTGTATGAGATCTGAATCCTGGGGACCTATCATAAGCACACTATCACCACACATAATCCATAACACGCATAATTCATAATGTTCAATCGAGAGTAATCGTATCCTTATCGATAATACGGAATTAAATAGCAGAGTCGAATCGACTCTCTCATTCATGCTCACAAGACCTACAGAACTGCATACGATCAATTGCGTTATTCCAATTCGTAACACAATCCTAGTCACCAAGGCTCGACCTGCATTATCATAACCACGCCCACTCGCATAAATTAATACAATTATCTCTCGAATCAGCATAATTTATGCACATAATTACACCAATTAACATAATTTAGGATAAATTATGCAAATTGCAAATTTCATTTAATTTTTATTATTTTGATCAATTTTCATAAAACCTATATATACAACAGAATGAATACTTGTCTGTGTGTGTACATGTAACATTTTGTCTATAAGGGTCAAACATTGAATAAGTGATGTTAGGACAAAGTGTGTGTTTTGGAAGTAACCTGTACAGATAACTCAGGTGAGACTCATTGCTCTTGTGATACAGGTCAAAGGGTATTTTTGTGTTTTCAGGAAGCATCTCCATCTGGAGCAACTCATTGTCTT
The DNA here is from genome assembly GCF_048934315.1 of Petromyzon marinus. Lineage (NCBI taxonomy): Eukaryota > Metazoa > Chordata > Hyperoartia > Petromyzontiformes > Petromyzontidae > Petromyzon > Petromyzon marinus. The sequence goes on along the minus strand of NC_133739.1, from coordinate 8,988,140 downwards.
TGAAATAGGGAGCACACTCGGTTCATTAATCAGTTACAAGGCATACCACTCAAAGGTTACACTTAGAGGAGATATATTCTCTACAACACGAATTATAATTTTGTATTACGTGTTGATGTAGATTTTGTCGAACTAGGACATGAAGTGCTCCTTGCTGATTAACGTCTGGATGTTCACAACCAAGGGCTTGAAGCAAGCCTGACTGTCTGCGGTGCCCCTCATTTACGGCCTTGGGCCAGGAAAGTCACGAAAAAAAATGCACACGAACGACGTCTCCACGCAAGCACCCGATGCTCCGTTTTGAAGTTTGAAAATGAAACAACTTTGAATTGTGTTATGTTTTGAATTAGATAATTGTATTTCTTCATTAAAAGCTTATTCATTGAAAACGATATTTCGCGTGAATTTTCTCTCATCGTTAAGTAGATGGCCTTGCCGGGGGTTTGGTTCGATGCGGACTTTCACCTGGTTGGGATCGCGGGATCGAGACGAGGCTGAGCTTGTTCATATCCGTGTACATCGATGTCCCACATTGCTTACACGGACACACCACACACAATGAAATAAATAGAAACTAGAACGACTTAATTCCGGGGATGGGCAAAGATTGAGTTATCTCTTTCAATGGAGCGAGTTAAGTTTGTGTTCGATTCAACAACTCTCTGTCCGTCTGTGTCTCTGTTCCCCTCTGTGTCTGTCTCTCGCTGACTGTGTCTCTGTCGTCTCTGTATCTTTATTTCTGTTTTCTTCTTGTCTGTGTCTGTCCACCTCTCTCTCTCTTGTCAGTCTCTGTGTGTGTCTCTATCAGCGTCTTTCCAACCGTATTCAACTACCGCCAGTAGCAACATGCGCCCATTCAACTTTCACGGGCCCACGACTGCACGCGACTCAAACGTGCTCCGAGTCTCTGTGTGTACGTTGAACTTAATTCGCACCGTACGTAGCCAACCATGCTAATCTGTGGATCTCTCTGTGTGTGAGTCTCTGTGTGTATCTGGAACTTCTTTCGCACCGTACGTAGCCAACCATGCTAATCTGTGGGTCTCTCTGTGTGCGAGTCTCTGTGTGTATCTGGAACTTCTTTCGCACCGTACGTAGCCGACCATGCTAATCTGTGGGTCTCTCTGTGTGTGAGTCTCTGTGTGTGCGTTGAACTTCTTTCGCACCGTACGTAGCCAACCATGCTAATCTGAGGGTCTCTGTGTGTGAGTCTCTGTGTGTATCTGGAACTTATTTCGCACCGTACGTAGCCGAACCTGCACAGGAGGAGCGGCTGTTATCTGTGGAGCTGTTGGCTGGGTACGATCTGTCAGCGGGAGCGAGAGATGATGAAGCTCCCAAGCATTTCACTACGTTACCAACATCATATTTGCACGCATAAGTCGCTTGCCTATTTGTGTGTTTCGTATCGAATCTCATCTCAAACAATCAAAGGACGCCTCCCCCTAAGTGGCAGCTGCCCCTGTGTGGCACAAGGTGTCCCTGCACCGGCCTGTGGACATGAGTCTGTCAGTAGGGGGCGATCATTGACGCGCCATCTCCGTTGTGTAGTTTCTGGATAATATTTGGAATTGCTACAATTTTGACCGTGACACCGACATGCAATGACCTGTGCGTCGTGAATGACACAACGCTATGTTTTTACATCTGCCGTGAAGCAGACTGCGCATATTGTGGTGCATGCTACTGGGGTAGCCAGGTGTGCCTGTTCGATTTGATCCTTGAACCTCTGCAATAAATAGAGAATGCGCATCCATATTCTTGGTTCTTTCGGTAAAGTCACGTAGATAGAAAACAAAAATGAAGATAAAAACAGCGTTTATTTTTATTTAAATTGCCATTATTTGTTTTCTTTAATATAACATTTTTTTTATTTACGCGACTTTACCGAAAGAACCCAAGAATATGAATTCCTGCCAGTCACGAAAGTTTCAAGTCAAAATAGAATGCACCACCAACTCGGCTCGCGTCAATCTGCGTGGAGGCGTGGGGGGGCCTGAGAGAGTTTCTCACCGGCGCAGAACTTCCATGCAGAGGGCTCCACGCAGCTTCGTGCGGAGCGACAGGCCAGGTAGCTCCCACACAGCGTGGCGCAGCTGATTAACATTTATATTGTTGGTTCTTTCGGTAATGTCACGTAGATAGAAAATAACAAAAAAAATTGAAAATATTAAATTGATGAAAAGTTACCATTTGTCGACTGAGATGACCGTGCCCACCACAGTGTACACACACACACAGTGTACACACACACAGTGTACACACACAGTGTACACACACACACAGTGTACACACACACACAGTGTACACACACACAGTGTACTAACACAGTGTACACACACAGTGTACACACACACACAGTGTACACACACACACAGTGTACACACACACAGTGTACACACACACAGTGTACACACACACACACACAGTGTACACACACACACAGTGTACACAGTGTACACACACACAGTGTACACACACACACAGTGTACACACACACAGTGTACACACACACAGTGTGTGTGTACACAGTGTGTACACACACACAGTGTACACACACACAGTGTGTACACTGTGTGTGTGTACACACAGTGTACACACACACAGTGTACACACACACACAGTGTACACACACACACAGTGTGTACACACACACACAGTGTACACACACACACAGTGTACACACACACAGTGTAAACACACAGTGTACACACAGTGTAAACACACTGTACACACAGTGTACACACACACAGTGTACACACACACACAGTGTACACACACACACAGTGTGTACACACACACACAGTGTACACACACACAGTGTACACACACACACAGTGTACACACACACAGTGTAAACACACACAGTGTACACACAGTGTAAACACACAAAGTGTACACACAGTGTAAACACACACAGTGTACACACACACACAGTGTACACACACACACACAGTGTACACACACACACAGTGTACACACAGTGCACACACAGTGTACACACAGTGTAAACACACACAGTGTACACACAGTGTAAACACACACAGTGTACACACAGTGTACACAAACACACACTGTATACACACAGTATACACGCACAGTGTACACAAACACACAGTGTACACACACACATAGTGTGCACACTCACAGTTTACACAAACACACAGTGTGTACACAAACACACAGTGTGTACACACACACATACACACAGTGTACACACACCTAAGGGGTCTCTGTTCAAGGGAGGGAACAATGGAAAATGAATATAAATCAACTTAAACTCCAACTCCTCTCTGTGACGTCATCACTCAGCATCACCTCATCGGCGTAAAACGCCAGGGGGAGGTGTACCTCGCTCGTGACGTCATGTCACCAAGGTGTTCACCCCACCCCGTCCAAGGCGCCCTTGAACGTGACGTCACCTCTGCCTGGGTCGCTGCCGTTTTCTGTTCAATTAGAATCCATATTTGGGCAAGGCCACGCCCAGTGACCTGCGGTTCATTAACATAATTATTTCGTGAAAGCCGTCGCGACGGGTGAGCACCCACGCCCCATCCCTCTTCATATGGGCCGGGCTCATTAACATAATCTATTCACGTACGGAGCCGCTCATTGTGGAAGGGGAGTGTTATCGTTCCCCACAAGTGATGTCATGTCACCTCCTGCTGCTGCGTGACGTCACGAGATTATAGGAAGCTGCTGCTCCGCCCTTGCACTGAAATCCGAGGTAAGAAATTCTCATCGCCGTTGTTGTTGTGGTTGTTGTGGTGGTGGTTGTTGTGGTTGGAACTTTACAGCGCGGGGCCTAGCCTGATCGCGGGGCCTAGCCTGATCGCGGGGCCTAGTCTGATCGCGGGACCTAGCCTGATAGCGGGGCCTAGCCTGATCGCGGGGCCTAGTCTGATCGCGGGACCTAGCCTGATCGCGGGGCCTAGACTGATCGCGGGGCCTAGCTTGATCGCGGGGCCTAGCCTGATAGCGGGGCCTAGCCTGATCGCGGGACCTAGCCTGATCGCGGGGCCTAGCCTGATAGCGGGGCCTAGCTTGATCGCGGGGCCTAGCTTGATCGCGGGTCCTAGTCTGATCGCCGGGCCTAGTCTGATCGCCGGGCCTAGACTGATCGCGGCGCCTAGCTTGATCGCGGGGCCTAGCCTGATAGCGGGGCCTAGCCTGATAGCGGGGCCTAGCCTGATAGCGGGGCCTAGCCTGATCGCTGGGCCTAGCCTGATAGCGGGGCCTAGCTTGATCGCGGGGCCTAGCTTGATCGCGGGTCCTAGTCTGATCGCGGGGCCTAGCCTGATAGCGGGGCCTAGCCTGATCGCGGGGCCTAGCCTGATCGCGAGGCCTAGCCTGATCGCGAGGCCTAGCCTGATCGCGAGGCCTAGCCTGATCGCGAGGCCTAGCCTGATCGCGAGGCCTAGCCTGATCGCGAGGCCTAGCCTGATCGCGTTTAAGTTTAATTTGTCTTCATGCGGCTCGCCACTTTGTCACGTTGTTTTAGTTGTAAATATTCACGCGTCTTCTTTGGTTCTTTCGGTAAAGTCACGTAGAATGAGAATAAAATAATAAATTGATAAAATAAAATAACACAATCATATTCTCACGACGTTTCGGCCACAACACAAGCGGCCTTCATCAGGTGAAGGGACGAGACTGTCTGGTAGGACAGCGCTGGACAGTCTCGTCCCTTCACCTGATGAAGGCCGCTTGTGTTGTGGCCGAAACGTCGTGAGAATATTATTGTGCTATTTTATTTTATCAATTTATTATTTTATTCTCATTCTACGTGACTTTACCGAAAGAACCAAAGAAGATGAATCCTTGCAGTCACGAAAGCTTTAAATCGAAATATTCACGCGGTTTATTTATTTATTTTTTATTTTTTACACCAGGCCAAGCCCGCTTGAGCTGCTGTGCCGCTTTTGTTTTCAGAAGCGACCTGCCCACAACACAACACAAGGTGAGGCTCCTCAACAGCGTGGCGGTGTTCACTCTGGATGTGTGGCGGTGTTCACTCTGGACGCGTGGCGGTGTTCACTCTAGACGCATGGCGGTGTTCACTCTGGACGCGTGGCGGTGTTCACTCTGGACGCGTGGCGGTGTTCACTCTGGACGCGTGGCGGTGTTCACTCTAGACGCGTGGCGGTGTTCAATCTGGACGCGTGGCGGTGTTCACTCTGGACGCGTGGCGGTGTTCACTCTGGACGCGTGGCGGTGTTCACTCTAGACGCATGGCGGTGTTCACTCTGGACGCGTGGCGGTGTTCAATCTGGACGCGTGGCGGTGTTCACTCTGGACGCGTGGCGGTGTTCACTCTAGACGCGTGGCGGTGTTCAATCTGGACGCGTGGCGGTGTTCACTCTAGACGCGTGGCGGTGTTCAATCTGGACGCGTGGCGGTGTTCACTCTGGACGCGTGGCGGTGTTCACTCTGGACGCGTGGCGGTGTTCACTCTAGACGCATGGCGGTGTTCACTCTGGACGCGTGGCGGTGTTCAATCTGGACGCGTGGCGGTGTTCACTCTGGACGCGTGGCGGTGTTCACTCTAGACGCGTGGCGGTGGTCACTCTGGACGCGTGGCGGTGTTCACTCTGGACGCGTGGCGGTGTTCACTCTACTTGGTGGAGTGAGGAAGCATGAATTCTGTGCAGGTGAAGGTGGCCAGGCGTGGGTCTGGACACACCACCACCTGTGAACCGTGCCAGTGTGTGACAGTGGTGGAGCCAGTGGGGGTGGGGTAGGCACGTGCCCCCCAACGATCCGATCGAAATCCCTAATTTCGATAGGATCATTGGGGTTTATTAGTGACTAGCTTCACTACCCGGCTTCGCCCGGGACTTGGATTCTTGTCTTGGATAAATTTTATATCCCTTATATTTCACTGAAAAACCCTTTAAAATGTTGATGCTTGCGAGAAAGAAAAAAGGCGAAACAAATCAAGTTACCTAAATCGGATGTTTTCACTCAAGGAAATTTAACCTTAATCCACTACTACGCAAGGTCGATTTTGGCCACTCGGGAAGGGAATAATGACGTGGCGAGCTGAAAATAGTCGCGTTCACTTAGAAATTCCAAACGGCATAAGCTGTGAAAATTTCACGACGCCAGAGCTCAGTGTTGGGAGAGGTTTTTGCTGCTTCACACAAACAAACAGATGTAATGTTCTGCTTCATATTTAAGATAGCAGTTCTACCCGTTCTTCGCACGGAGGATATGTATTGAAACTCCGAGAAACCAATGGCTTCATCGGCCAGGAGCGAAGCGCCACCTAAAATCTCCCGGCACGCTGTTAACAGCCCTATCTGTGCTGCCAAATACATCTTTCCCTGGATGTTCTTCCCTGTGTATGTATCTCTGCTACCATGTACTTCGTATCTGTTCACTCTGTCTATGCTGGTTTGTTCAACCCGGAGGATGAACACGAAATTTAGCAGTTTTCTGAAATTCTTGGTCTACCAGGCAAGTGTCTAACTGTGTTGTTGTCCTACTGGTTTTGCATCACGTAATTTTTCTTAGGTTTGTTGAGTTCTCGTCTCTCATCTTCTTGTTGTATTTGCCTCTGTGCAGTTTAACGCTCTCTATGTGTTGCGTTGATGTCACCCTATGTGCTCCCTCGCTATTTGTTTTTAACACCTGATGATGATCGCTTGTGTTGCGTTCGAAACGTCGTGATTTATTTCTATATAATTTTATTATATTTCTACATACGTGACTTTACCGAAAAAACCAATGAGTAATTTATGCATTCACGAAAGCTTCAATTCTATATTCATTGCAGAGCGCTTAACTCAGGTGTGTTGCGGGTTGACGTCACAAACTTCATGGTCATACAAAATACAAATGTCTATTTTTATACTTTTTTCATTGTGCACGGTATGGAACCTACCCACATGACAAATTTCAAGTGTGTAGCATGTTGGGAAGTATGCTAAACATTTCTAACAGACACTCACACACACACACGTATCCACACATTTCCATTTTATATATACGCTAGCTTTACTACCCGGCTTTGCCCGGGACTTTGATTCTTGTCTTGGATTAAAACACGGCCTTCGCGGAGTGTTGGGTGGGGGGGTATGCGTGACGTCAGCAGGCACACTGCATAACGATGCCGCATAGGGTGACATCTCAGATATGACGGCTATTTTAATACTTTGTGCATTGTGTCCAGTCTGGAAGCTACCCACGTGCCAAATTTCAAGTTTGTGTTGCATGTCGGGAAGTATGCTGAACATTTCAAACAGACACACATTCACAAATTTCCCTTTTATAATTATAGATGAATCAGCATTTTGCAACCCCCACTGCCACCGTGTGGCATATTATTACGTGTCAGGGACTCTATGAGAGGACAACAGTCCGTGTTCATAATTGGCAATAAGTAACGGCAAAGCTGTTACAAGCAACTCTTAGAATTGTGCGCAGTTGCGTATACAGTACACGACTTCCCTGAAGGCAAACACCTTCAGCGAGCGCGATGGGTTGAATAAAAAGCATTGGACAAGTCCTTGCTTAGTAACAACTCCTGACTTACAACTCCTTACTTACTAACAACTCCTTACTAACAACTCCTTGCTTACTAACAACTCCTTACTAATAACTCCTTACATACTAACAACTATAATTTTTCATTGCTGAAAGGGGTTGCCCCCTCCCCCTACCTGAAAATCCTGGCTCCACCCCTGAGTGTGTGAAAGGGTCAAGTTTGTATTTGCAGTAAAGTCTATTAACTCTATTGGGCACGGAGGTTATATTAAAATAGTAGTTTATTTTTGTTTTCCTCTGCAACTCTTAGTAAGAATGTAGTCAGGAAGTTATCACAGCACACGTGCAGCTGAAGTCGGAACTGTTCATCCCAGCATTCAAGGACATCTGTGCCTGGCTTTCACACCTCTACGTTGCGATTGAACATTAATTTATGCATTTCTGCATAACACAAGTAGTATTATTTTCAACACCCTTTGCTACGTCAGCTGAATTTAGCTTTCATAAATATTCCTTTGGAAGCCAGACAGCCGAAATTGTGTGTTCGGGAGTTTTGGGTTAACATTCATTTTGAAGACACGAGGGCTTCCAGGCACGTTTATGACCATTTGCCCTCTCATTGTGTGCCATAACAGCCCGTGTGATGAATTTGGGACACGTTTTCACTATAACATGAATATATGAATAAGTATAGACGTGTGAATCACGTGTGACTGTATAAATGTATTCCTCTGTGCATCGATACTGACGTGTAGATGGTGTGGACATTCTTTTTTTCTGTCTGCAGCTGTCGCTTCCTCTGCAGAATTGGTATGATGGAACAAAGGCACTCGGCGCGGCTCGGTGCATATGGCACGGATCGTCCTGCACATTTGAAATGGCACCAGAGAACCCACACGGGAGAGAAACCCTTCAAGTGCAGTGTGTGTGGGAAGGCGTTTGCACAGTCATCAAATCTTAATGTACACCAGAGAACCCACACGGGAGAGAAACCCTTCAAGTGCAGTGTGTGTGGGAAGGCGTTTGCACAGTCACCAAATCTTCATGTACACCAGAGAACCCACACGGGAGAGAAACCCTTCAAGTGCAGTGTGTGTGGGAAGGCGTTTTCAGATTCATCTCCTCTTGTAGCACACCGGAGAACACACACAGGAGAGAAACCCTTCAAGTGCAGTGTGTGTGGGAAGGCGTTTGCACAGTCACCAAGTCTTCATGTACACCAGAGAACACACACAGGAGAGAAACCCTTCAAGTGCAGTGTGTGTGGGAAGGCGTTTGCACATTCAGCAAGTCTTCATATACACCAGAGATCACACACGGGAGATAAACCCTTCAAGTGCAGTGTGTGTGGGAAGGCGTTTGCACAGTCACCAAGTCTTAATGTACACCAGAGAACACACACAGGAGAGAAACCCTTCAAGTGCAGTGTATGTGGGAAGGCGTTTGCACATTCATCAAGTCTTCATGTACACCAGAGAACACACACAGGAGATAAACCCTTCAAATGCGGTGTGTGTGGGAAGGCGTTTGCACAGTCACCACACCTTCATGTACACCAGAGAACACACAAGCATCAGAAGGTCCACAAGGAGTGGAATCTGAAATCAGCTTGTGAAAGTCAAAGTGCCGCAATGAGCCCATCCCTCATGAAACAAGAACCGGAAGAAAATCCCAGCTTGGACACTTTTAAAGGTATCGAGGTGAAATATGAAGAGGTGAAGGTGAAATGTGAAGAAGTGATGGTGAAGAGCGAAGAAGTGAGGGTAAAATGTGAAGATGAAGATTCAACTCCAAAATCAGACCTTCACATCGATGGAGGCAACGTGAAGCAGGAGGAGAATTCTGACTGCGAGGCAGAGCGAGGCAACTCCCATCAGTTTGTGGAAGTGGAGGTGTGGGTGGACTTCCTCCGAGACAATACAAAGTCAAATGGAGACCTGGTAGATATGTAAGCTTGAGATGATGTCGCTACCAATAGATGCACCTTTGTCACAGGCCTTTAATGACAAGAATGTGAAGTTGAACACTCAATTCCTAGGTTCAACCTGCAGGGTCAGAGCGGCCAGTCTTTGTGAACCTGTGGGTTGCGTAGATCTCTAACCATGAGCGAGAGCCAATAAGCTTCCAAGCAATCACAAGGTTCTAATAATTCCATTTATATGGTGCTTGCTTAATCGCCTCTGGCAATTCGGAGTGTTGTGTTATATCTCGTCTCAAACACTCGAAGAGCATCCCCAAGTAGCAGCTGCCCCTGTGTGGTACAAAGTGGTGGCCCTGCACCGGCCTGCATGTGGACAAGAACCTGTCAGTAGGGGGCGATGGTTGATGTGGCATCTCAGTTGTGGAGTTTGTAGGTAATGTTTAGAATTTGATCATTTTTGACCCAGACGCCAGCATGCAATGGCCTACTCGTTTTTGAATGGCGCAATAGTATGTTGTACATACACTGTTAAGCGTATTTGTAAAAAAAATAGCTTGTTAGTACGATATAACCTGATGCAGTATATTTCACTGCAGTAATTCAATTTTGTTAATATGCCTGTCAATAATTGAGAATTGTTGTATATGAGCCTTTTCCAAAATTGATATTAACAATAATATTTGCCGTTATATATATCATATTTTTTTTAAACAAACGAAAAAAATTAATCAATAAAACCCGTAAGCCAGGCACACGAAAAACCAGATGTCGATCATAAACAGGTCATTAATAAATAAAGAAATAATAAAACTCTCGAGGCGAGGATGTTAGCAGCTATCTGCGAAGATCTCCAGATGAACAAGAGTTTGATGTGCCCTAAGGGAGGTCATGCAGAGGGAGCCCTCCGCAAGCCAGAAACGAGGACGCCCACGGGTTAAACCATATATTTTTTTCCTTTGTCATTAAAACAACGGTTAAAATTTAAAATGCAATAACAAGAATAAGCTAAAGTTAGCAGTCCTCGCGCTCACTCCAATTAAGACCAGGCCACCAGATACATCAGTGAATTATTATCCAATGATTAATTCGCTATCAAATTATTTTCACCTTTAATACTTTTACTGTTAAAACAAAGCTTGGAGACAAAATACAGTCACATCAAAGGTTTTCGAGAAGGAATGAGACAACGGGCAAACTTGCGAAAGAGTTTAAACAATATCCCAAGCAACCCCGACCACCTTTGTCTCTCTCGCAGCGCGGAGAAGCAGGAACCACAGGTTATCACAAGGGGCCATCTGGAGCTAGCCAGACGGGTTAATGAGAAAACACACAACAGCCAGCGAACACGTTTTTAAGTTAAAGAAGTGGCTACACATCAGTCACACATAAAATTAAGAATAACGTGTTCACCTTACACGACATTCCATTATAGAACCTTACAGAACCAAGGGATATGGATTCCAACAATCAAGAAATGGACCTCTTAAACTCAGGATGAAAATTCTTTTTCTTTTTAATAATTCCATCATAACAATGCGAACCTCGGTAAACCGAGAGGGGTGTCGGGAGGACGTAGTTACAAACACGAGTCTTGGCGAACATGGGACCAAATGGTATTTAAGAAATATAAAGTCGAAAGTATAAAGAAATAGGTACTCCCGACCACCTTTGTCTCTCCCGCAGAGCGCGAGAGAGGAATTTCACGCCAGGGCAAACAGATCGTTATCGCAGGAGCCATCTGTACACACACACGAATTCACACACACACAGACCACGCCCCCTTCACTGCAAAGAGAGAAGAATGTCTTTGAATATAACGGTCAGCGCATTTTCAAAAAGTTAAGTTAAGTCAGTCAAGACAGATCAGCGATTCAAGACGTCCACAAGACGAGCAGTCGCATGGAGCGGCTGGCTCCGAGCCTCGCTGAGTAGCGAGGATCGCTGAGTCGCGATGTATCAACGAGATTGAGTCATACAGCAGTGGAGAGAAACTGCTGTCAGCGAACCAGCGCGGGCGTGTTCGCGCACTTCAACAGAGAGAGCACGTGCGACTCAACTCACTCAACAGAAGAAAACGCTTGGCCAGCCGCCAACAAAGTATCAGCGAATCGGCGCTGAGAGCGCTCGAGCATCTCCACAGGGGAAGCACGTGCAACGTGGCTCAACCAGCAGCGGAAAAGCACGAGCAGCCTCCAACAACTTCAGCAAACCAGTGACCAAGCGCATGCGACTTGAGTCATACAGCAGTGGAGGAAACCTGCTGTCAGAGAGCCGCCATCAACCTCAACAAAGAGAGCGCGTGCGACTCGGCTCACTCGGCAGAAGAAAAACTTGACCTGTCGCCCGCGAGCGCAGCGTCAGATACTACAGCAGCGGAAAGAGCGCGGCCAGCAACGCCAAGCAAGAGCGTGCAGCAGCTCAGCCAGCAGTGGAGAGAAACTGCTGTCAGCGAACCAGCACGGGCGCGTTCGCGCATCTTCAAGGAGAGGGAGCGCGCGCCACCAGCGTGCCATCAGCACCAGCATCAGCACCAGCGCGTGCCACCAGCGTGCCATCAGCACCAGCGTGCCACCAGCACCAGCGTGCCACCAGCACCAGCGCGTGCCACCAGCGTGCCATCAGCACCAGCGTGCCACCAGCACCAGTGCGTGCCAACAGCGTGCCACCAGCACCAGCACCAGCGCGTGCCAACAGCGTGCCATCAGCACCAGCGTGCCACCAGCACCAGCGTGCCATCAGCACCAGCGCGTGCCACCAGCGTGCCATCAGCACCAGCGTGCCATCAGCACCAGCGCGTGCCAACAGCGTGCCACCAGCGTGCTACAGCGCGCAACTTCGCGTCACCAGCGCTGAGAGGGCAGCGGCCCCGCACTCAACACCCATCGGCGCGACGACGGCGAGCGTCGTGCTGACTCATCCAGCCAGCGGTGGACAGAAACTGTGACGAGCCGTTCGTATTCAACCCCTCCCCCACACTCTCCCCCTCACTCCCCCACCGCGCCGCAACACACAGGAAACACATTTTGGACACCAGAGATGCTAACCTCGGCGTCTGCTTTACGCAAAGAATTGAACCAGTGATAAAGAAGACGCACGATACGCATATCGAAGCGTTGCCACTCCAAGGTGGTGCATTAAAAATCAATTCACAACGAAAAATACTGCTGTCATTGAGTTGCATAATAACCAATCGTCCTACTGTTAACAGCGTGATAAGAATTGACTTGAAGGTCTATGAATGGATGTGGTACTGTGTGGGCGATGTTTAAATACGAATTTACATTATAAGGTTAAGGTTTTGATAGAATAGTTTGCATGTATTAATCTCGTCCTCAACAACCGATCGATTGCGTTATGCGTCGGGAATTAACCACAGGTGCCGTTATCAAAGTGAAACGACGCAATCGTGATGGTATCATGTTAACGCTGTGTTGAAATTCCAAGATCGAGAGTTTTCATATTATTCAAAAATTAAAGTTAGCTAGAAAATAAAATTTATTAAAGCATAAAGGTTGTGTGTGATTCTTCCTGAAATTCTGCGTAATTTTGTTCTGCGTATGAGATCTGAATCCTGGGGACCTATCATAAGCACATTATCACCACACATAATCCATAACACACATTAATAATGTTCAATCGAGAGTAATCGTATCCTTATCGATAATACGGAATTAAATAGCAGAGTCGAATCGAATCTCTCTCATTCATGCTCACAAGACCTACAGAACTGCATACGATCAATTGCGTTATTCCAATTCATAACACAATCCTCGTCACCAAGGCTCGACCTGCATTATCATAACCACGCCCACTCGCATAAATTAATACAATTATCTCAAATCAGCATAATTTATGCACATAATTACACCAATGAAGATAATTTAGGATAAATTATGCAAATTTCAAATTTCATTTAATTTTTATTATTTTTGTCAATTTTCATAACACCTATATATATACAACAGAATGAATACTTGTCTGTGTGTGTACATGTAACATTTTGTCTATAAGGGTCAGACATTGAATAAGTGATGTTAGGACGAAGTGTGTGTTTTGGAAGTAACCTGTACAGATAACTCAGGTGAGACTCATTGCTCTTGTGATACAGGTCAAAGGGTATTTTTGTGTTTTCAGGAAGCATATCTCTCTGGAGCAACTCATTGTCTTTGAAATAGGGAGCACACTCGGATCATTAATCAGTTACAAGGAATACCACTCAAAGGTTGCACGTAGAGGAGATACATTCTCTACAACACAAATTATAATTTTGTATTACGTGTTGATGTACATTTTGTCGAACTAGGACATGAAATGCTCCTTGCTGATTAACGTCTGGATGTTCACAACCAAGGGCTTGAAGCAAGCCTGACTGCCTGCGGTGCCCCTCACAACCATTTACGGCCTTTGGCCAGGAAAGTCACGGAAAAAAATGCACACGCAAGCACCTGATGCTTCGTTTTGAAGTTTCAAAATGAAACAACTTTGAATTGTGTTATGTTTTGAATTGGATAATTGCATTTCTTCATTAAAATCTTATTCATTGAAAACAATATTTCGTCTTCTTGGTTCTTTCGGTAAAGTCACGTAGGATGGAAACAAAGTAATAAAACAAAATAACATTCTCACGACGTTTTGGCCACAACACAAGTAGCCTTCATCAGGTGAAGAAACGGGTCTGTCCAGAGGACAGCGCTTGAGTGAACGCTGCCAAGCAAAGACCGCGTCTTTTTAAAGGTGTGTGGGCGGAGTTAATTAGCATGTTACCCAGCCCCCACCTCAGGAGCGGAGGAGGGTGGCGGCTGGGCACAGGAAAACACCAAAGCAGAGCAACCAAGGTGCGTTGCTCTGTCCTGTGCTGCACCATAACCATGTTATAAACTAGACTAATATACGATGCAATATTATACCTTCCAAGCTAAGAAACATGGCATAATATATCCATAGACAAATTCCACCTTTGAATTATACAATGCGTTACTTTACACTATATTTCGTGTGAAGTTTCTCTAGTTAAGTGGATGGCCTTGCCGGGGGTTCGGTTCGATGCAGACTTTCACCTGGTTGGGATCGCGGGATCGAGATGAGGCGACACAGAGCTGCTGGCCGTGCGAGAAGACCGCCGTCTGCAGATCGATTCCAACGCGATCCAACGTCTGTCCCTGCGCCTCCGTCGTTCATGCAGGGGGCGCGTAGAGGTCTGCAGCGCCCCCTGCATGAAAACGACGGAACGTGCAGCGTGAGTCACGTGAAGTTGTGCGTAAGCGCCATAACAAGGCGCTGTCAGCTGACCTGCCACCACGTTCACGGGTCAGCAGGGGGCAGCCGAGAGAGCGCGAGGTACGTAGGGGTCGACCAAAGTAAACCCCTGCCCCCCCCCCCCGTGACCGGAGACTTACACCCCTGACCCCCCACCTGTCCCTAAGGCCCCTTAAGATAAGACCTTCCAGAAGGTTCTGGGAGGGGGGGGGTGGGGAGGTCAGGAGTGTACGGGTGACCCCGACCTGGGGATAAAAGCCCGGCCCTCTGGACGGGCTGAGGCAGTGTTCACCAACTCAAGCCTGAAGACATCCGAAGACCTGAAGACTGGACCAGCACCCGGGAACCCTCAACCGAGGCTTTTTTTAGAGCTGGGTTGTAGCGGACCAGAGGTGGCTCGGACACTCTGGGACCCTCCCCGAGCTCTAGCCAGAGCCGGGTTGTAGCGGACCAGAGGTGAGCTCCCGTACCCGGGTTGGGACGGGTCGTCCAGTCCTCCCTTAACGCCGGGCTAAGGGATCCCGTGGGTAGCAGAGCCCGGATTGTGCAGGCTGTGGTAGAAGGGAGGCTGTCGCTCCCGGAGGCTATCGGGTGGAAGGGGCCGTACCCCTGTCGTGTTACGGTAGTGTGTAGAGCCGAGTTCAAAAGAGTTGTTATATTTCGATTTAAAGCTTTCGTGACTGCAAGGGTTCATCTTCTTTGGTTCTTTCGGTAAAGTCACGTAGAATGAGACTAAAATAATAAAATAACAATAAAATCCTCACGACGTTTCGGCCACAACGCAAGTGGCCGTCTTCATGTGAAATGAACAGACCTGTTGGGACGACAGAGCTTCAATGAACACTGATAAGATTCGTAGCGACTTTAAGCTGGTTGGGCGAATTGAGGCACCTTGACAAAGGGGGTTTACATATCAAATATCTGAGGGATTAGCTTGTGACTGGTCACAGAAATGGCTATGTTAATGTCAAAACCTACACATCCACAGAGGCAACTAGTAATTTAGCATTGAAATAGCTAAGGGATTAGCTTGTGACTGGTCACAGAAATAGATGTTAAAGTAAAGGCCTACACATCCACAGAGCTTCAATGAACGCTGTTAAGATTCGTAGCAACTTTAAGCTGGTTGGGAGAAGTGAGGCCCTTGACAAAAGGGGGGTTTACATATCAAATAGCTGAGGGATTAGCTTGTGACTGGTCACGGAAATGGCTATGTTGAAGTCAAAACCTACACATCCACAGAGGCAACTAGTAATTTACCATTGAAGTAGCAAAGGGATTAGCTTGTGACTGGTCACAGAAATCGCTATGTTAAAGTCAAGACCTACACATCCACAGAGGCAACTAGTAATTTAGCATTGAAATAGCTAAGGGATTAGCTTGTGCAAATATCTGAGGGATTAGCTTGTGACTGGTCACAGAAATGGCTATGTTAATGTCAAATCCTACACATCCACAGAGGCAACTAGTAATTTAGCATTGAAATAGCTAAGGGATTAGCTTGTGACTGGTCACAGAAATAGATGTTAAAGGCCTACACATCCACAGAGTTTCAATGAACGCTGTTAAGATTCGTAGCGACTTTAAGCTGGTTGGGAGAAGTGAGGCCCTTGACAAAAGGGGGGTTTACATATCAAATAGCTGAGGGATTAGCTTGTGACTGGTCACGGAAATGGCTATGTTAAAGTCAAAGCCTACACATCCACAGAGGCACCTCGTACATGGACGCCAAAGGGGGCTGCAACAACTCAACTGTCATACAGTAAACCGATGTGAAAAAAAATCGTTCATGAGGCCATCCACATATACAAACACAGAGACAATTTCAACCGAGAAGATAGATTCTGGCTTAGTAACCATTGGAAAGATGTTTTAAACCATTTCGGTTCTTAATTAATTGTATTTTACGAGGACCTTCAGACCGCAGCTCTTTCGCTGGCACTGACTCTTAATACCTCTCACACCACGGTTAATGGTATGGTTTATAACATGGAGCATAACAGCGCCTCGCAGCTGTTTCTCCCCTCCTTCCTCCTCCGCTCCGACCATGGATGGACTCGTCCGTCTGAACGGGGCTCGTAGTTGTCCGTGGTGCTGAAGTGGAAGGTAAGAATCCACCTGTCTTTTTAAACCATATAACATTGTGATACAACATTGAGGTAGTTTATATTTTCGTTTTTTATTGGTTTACTTTATGGGATTCATTATATAGTGTAGTGTATACCCAGTTAATGTTAATAGCTCAGCTTATTGAAGAATATATTGAGTGCATTTATTATATTGACGTTATTTAGAATTAGGTTGTTCACATCGGTTTACTGTATGACAGTTGAGTTGTTGCAGCCCCCTTTGGCGTCCATGTACGAGGTGCCTCTGTGGATGTGTAGGCTTTGACTTTAACATAACCATTTCCGTGACCAGTCACAAGCTAATCCCTCAGCTATTTGATATGTAAACCCCCCTTTTGTCAAGAGCCTTATTTCTCCCAACCATCTTAAAGTCGCTACGAATCTTAACAGCGTTCATTGAAGCTCTGTGGATGTGTAGGCCTTTACTTTAACATCTATTCTGTGACCAGTGACAAGCTAATCCCTTAGCTATTTCAATGCTAAATTACTAGTTGCCTCTGTGGATGTGTAGGTTTTGACTTTAACATAGCTATTTCTACGACCAGTCACAAGCTAATCCCTCAGCTATTTCATATGTAAACCCCCTTTGTCAAGGTGCCTCACTTCTCCCAACCAGCTTAAAAGTCGCTACGAATCTTAACAGCGTTCATTGAAGCTCTGTCGTCCCGACAGGTCTGTTCATTTCACCTTAAGACGGCCACTTGCGTTGTGGCCGAAACGTCGTGAGAATTTTATTGTGTTATTTTATTACTTTATTCTCATTCTACGTGACTTTACCGAAAGAACCAAAGAAGAAGAGTTGTTATAATAAACGCGTTGCCTCAACCAGACGTCTCCGTGTGATTAGTTAAGGACACAACACTTGTATAAAAGAGAATAGCCAGTGGGTTTTCAAAGTACCTTCGTCTTACAGAAATCAATTTCGCGTGAGCCCACCGCATTAAAACGATGCTCAGCTGAGCAGGGCGAGCCACGTTGGGGGGTGGGGGGGGGTCACCTTATCTTTATCACGTGACGTAGCTCACGTGACTTCTGCCGCGACAATGTCTGGATGTTTTCGCCTGAGGACGACCGCTGGTGTTGCGATCGAAACGTCGCGATTTATTTTTTTCGTTTATTTCTACCTGCGTGAATTTACCGAAAGAACCAAAGGATATGAAAGACGTCTTGTCTGCTGAGCTTGTTCATATCCGTGTACATCGATGTCCCACATTGCTTACACGGACACACCACACACAATGAAATAAATAGAAACTGGAACGACTTAATTCTGGGGATGGGAAAAGATTGAGGAATCTCTTTCAATGGAGCGAGTTAAGTTTGTGTTCGATTCAACATCTCTCTGTCCGTCCGTGTCTCTGTTCCCCTCTGTGTCTCTCTCTCGCTGACTGTGTCTCTGTGGTCTCTGTATCTTTCTTTCTGTCTTCCTCTTGTCTGTGTCTGTCCACCTCTCTCTCTTGTCAGTCTCTGTGTGTGTCTCTATCAGCGTCTTTCCAACCGTATTAAACTACCTCCACTAGCAACATGCGCTAGTTCAACTTTCACGGGCCCACAACTGCACGCGACTCAAACTTGCTCCGAGTCTCTGTGTGTACGTTGAACTTCTTTCGCACCGTACGTAGCCCACCATGCTAATCTGTGGGTCTCTCTGTGTGTGAGTCTCTGTGTGTACGTTGAAATTATTTAGCACCGTACGTAGCCAACCATGCTAATCTGTGGGTCTCTCTGTGTGTGAGTATCTGTGTATCTGGAACTTCTTTCGCACCGTACGTAGACAACCATGCTAATCTGTGGGTCTCTCTGTGTGTGAGTCTCTGTGTGTATCTAGAACTTCTTTCGCACCGTACGTAGCTGAACCTGCACAGGAGGAGCGGCTGGTATCTGTGGAGCTGTGGGCTGGGTACCATCTGTAGGCGGGAGCGAGAGACGATGAAGCTTCCAAGCATTTCACTACGTTACCAACATCATATTTGCACGCATAAGTCGCTTGCCTATTTGTGTGTTTCGTATCGAATCTCATCTCAAACAATCAAAGGACGCCTCCCCCTAAGTGGCAGCTGCCCCTGTGTGGCACAAGGTGTCCCTGCACCGCCCTGCACGTGGACATGAGTCTGTCAGTAGGGGGCGATCATTGACGCGCCATCTCCGTTGTGTAGTTTCTGGATAATGTTTGGAATTGCCACAATTTTGACCGTGACACCGACATGCAATGACCTGTGCGTCGTGAATGACACAACGCTATGTTTTTACATCTGCCGTGAAGCAGACTGCGCATATTGTGGTGAATATTACTGGGGTAGCCGAGTGTGCCTGTCTGATTTGAACCTTGAACCTCTGCAATAAATAAAGAATGCGCTACCATATTCTTGGTTCTTTCGGTAAAGTCACGTAAATAGAAAACAAAAATGAAGATAAAAACAGCGTTATTTTTATTTAAATTGTCATTTAATCTTTTTCTTTAACGTAACAGGTTTTTTTAATTTACGCGACTTTACCGAAAGAACCCAAGAATATGAATTCCTGCCAGTCACGAAAGTTTTAAGTCAAAATAGAATGCACCACCAACTCGGCTCGCGTCAATCTGTGTGGAGGCGTGGAGGGGCCTGAGAGAGTTTCTCACCGGCGCAGAACTTCCATGCAGAGGGCTCCACGCAGCTTCGTGCGGAGCGACAGGCCAGGTAGCTCCCACACAGCGTGGCGCAGCTGATTAACATTTATATTGTTGGTTCTTTTGGTAAAGTCACGTAGATAGAAAATAACAAAAAAATTGGAAAATGATAAATTGAAGAAAAGATGCCATTTGTCGACTGACTGAGATGACTGTGCACACCTATGTGCACACGCACACACAGTGTACACACACAGTGTACACACAGTGTACACACACACAGTGTACACACACACACAGTGTTCAAACACTGTGTACAAACACACACACAGTGTACAAACACACACACCGTGTATACACAGTGTACACACACAGTGTACGCACACACACAGTGTACACAAACACAGTGTGTACACACAAAGTGCACACACACATACACAGTGTAAGCACACACAGTGTGTACACACACGCAGTGTACACACAGTGTGCACACAAACAGTGTACAAACACACAATGTACAAACACACACACAGTGTACACACACAGTGTACAAACACACACAAAGTGTACAAACACACACACAGTGTACACAAACAGTGTACACAAACACAGTGTACACACAGTGTACACACAATATGTACACACACACAGTGTACACACACAGTTTACACACACACACACAGTGTGTACACACACAGTATATACACACAGTGTACACACACACACAGTGTGTGTACACGTACACACACAGTGTGTACGTGTACACACACAGTGTGTACACACACACACAGTGTATACACACACAGTGTACACACACACACAGTGTACACACACAGTGTACACACACACAGTGTACACACACCCAAGTGGTCTCTGTTCACGGGAGGGAGCAATGGAAAATGAATCTAAATCAACATAAAATCCAACCCCTCTCTGTGACGTCACCACTCAGCGTTACCTCATCGGCGTGAAACGCCAGGGGGAGGTGTACCTCTCTAGTGACGTCATGTCACCAAAGTGTTCACCCCACCCTGTCCAAGGCGCCCTTGAACGTGACGTCACCTCTGCCTGGGTCGCCGTTTACTGTTCAAGTAGAATCCATATATGGGCATGGCCACGCACAGTGACTTGGCGCTTCATTAACATAATCTATTCACGTACGGAGGCGCTCATTGTGGGAGGGGAGTGTTATCGTCCCCACAAGTGACGTCATGTCACCTCTTGCAGCCGCGTGACATCACGAGATAACAGGAAGCTGCTGCTCCGCCCGTGCACTGAAATCCGAGGTGAGAAATTCTCATCGCGTTGTGGTGGTTTTTGTGGTTGTTGTGGTGGTGGTTGTTGTGGTTGTTGTGGTGGTGGTGGTGGTTGTTGTGGTGGTTGTTGTGGTGGTTGTTGTGGTGGTTGTTGTTGTTTACTGAGGTAGAGCCTCGCTCTCTCTCGTAGGGATGTCAATTGAGTAGCAGCGAGCATGGAAGCGATGTCCAGGTTGCAACTTTACAGCGCGGGGCCTAGCCACGCGGGGCCTTGCCTCCTGCCCTCGCCTGATCGCGTTTGCTTCAATTATCTCGCTTAAGTTTAATTTGTCTTCAGGCGGGTCGCCACTTTGTCACTTTGTTTTACTTTTAAATATTCACGCGGTTTTTATTTATTTTCTTTTTTTACACCAGGCCAAGCCCGCTTGAGCTGTTGTACCGCTTTTTGTTTTCAGAAGCGACCTGCCCACAACACAACACAAGGTGAGGCTCCTCAACAGCGTGGCGGTGTTCACTCTGGACGCGTGGCGGTGTTCACTCTGGACGCGTGGCGGTGTTCACTCTGGACGCGTGGCGGTGTTCACTCTGGACGCGTGGCGGTGTTCACTCTGGACACGTGGCGGTGTTCACTCTAGACGCGTGGCGGTGTTCACTCTGGACGTGTGGTGGTGTTCACTCTGGACGCGTGGCGGTGTTCACTCTGGACGCGTGGCGGTGTTCACTCTGGACGCGTGGCGGTGTTCACTCTACTTGGTGGAGTGAGGAAGCATGAATTCTGGGCAGGTGAAGGTGGCCAGGCGTGGGTCTGGACACACCACCACCTGTGAACCGTGCCGGTGTGTGACAGTGGTGGAGCCAGTGGGGGTGGGGTAGGCACGTGCCCCCCAACGATCCGATCGAAATCCCTCATTTCGATAGGATCATTGGGGTTTATTAGTAACTAGCTTCACTACCCGGCTTCGCCCGGGACTTGGATTCTTGTCTTGGATAAATTTCATGTCCCTTATATTTCACTGAAAAACCCTTTAAAATGTTGATGCTTGCAAGAAAGCAAAAAGCCGGAACAAATCAAGTTACCTAAATGGGATGTTTTCACTCGAGGAAATTTAACCTTAATCCACTTATACGCAAGGTCGATTTTTGCCACTAGGGAAGGGAATAATGACGTGGCGAGCTGAAAATAGTCACGTTCACTTAGAAATTCCAAACGGCATAAGCTGTGAAAATTTCACGACGCCAGAGCTCAGTGTTGGGAGAGGTTTTGCTGCTTCACACAAACAAACAGATGTAATGTTCTGCGTCATATTTAAGATAGCAGTTCTACCCGTTCTTCGCACGGAGGATATGTATTGAAACTCCGAGAAACCAATGGCTTCATCGGCCAGGAGTGAAGCGCCACCTAAAATCTCCCGGCACGCTGTTAACAGCCCTATCTGTGCTGCCAAATACATCTTTCCCTGGATGTTCTTCCCTGTGTATGTATCTCTGCTGCCTTGTACCTCGTATCTCTTCACTCTGTCTATGCTGGTTTGTTCAACCCGGAGGATGAACACGAAATTTAGCAGTCTTCTGAAATTCGTGGTCTACCATGGAAGTGTCTAACTGTGTTGTTGGCCTACTGGTTTTGCATCACGTAATTTTTCTTGGGTTTTGTTGAGTTCTCGTCTCTCATCTTCTTGTTGTATTTGCCTCCGTGCAGTTTAACGCTCTCTATGTGTTGCGTTGATGTCACCCTATGTGCTCCCTCACTATTTGTTTTTTACACCTGATGATGATCGCTTGTGTTGCGTTCGAAACGTCGTGATTTATTTCAATATAATATTGTCATATTTCTACATTCGTGACTTTACCGAAAAAAACAATGAGTAATTTATGCAGTCACGAAAGCTTCAATTCTATATTCATTGCAGAGCGCTTAACTCAGGTGTGTTGCGGGTTGACGCCACAATCTTCATGGTCATACAAAATACAAAAGTCTATTTTTATACTTGTTTCATTGTGCACGGTATGGAACCTACCCACATGCCAAATTGTGCTCCCTCACTATTTGTTTTTTACACCTGATGATGATCGCTTGTGTTGCGTTCGAAACGTCGTGATTTATTTCAATATAATATTGTCATATTTCTACATTCGTGACTTTACCGAAAAAAACAATGAGTAATTTATGCAGTCACGAAAGCTTCAATTCTATATTCATTGCAGAGCGCTTAACTCAGGTGTGTTGCGGGTTGACGCCCCAATCTTCATGGTCATACAAAATACAAAAGTCTATTTTTATACTTGTTTCATTGTGCACGGTATGGAACCTACCCACATGCCAAATTTCAAGTGTGTAGCATGTTGGGAAGTATGTTAAACATTTCTAACAGACACACACACACGTATCCACACATTTCCCTTTTATATATAGACTGGCTTTACTACCCGGCTTTGCCCGGGACTTTGATTCTTGTCTTGGATTAAAACGCGGCCTTCGCGGAGTGTTGGTGGGGGGGTATGCGTGACGTCAGCAGGCACACTGCGTAACGATGCCGCATAGGGTGACATCTCAGATATGATGGCTATTTTAATACTTTGTGCATTGTGTCCAGTCTGGAAGCTACCCACATGCCAAATTTCAAGTTTGTGTTGCATGTCGGCAAGTATGCTGAACATTTCAAACAGACACACATTCACAAATTTCCCTTTTATAAATATAGATCAATCAGCATTGTGCGACCCCCCCCCCCCACTGCCACCGCGTGGCATATTATTACCTGCCAGGGACTCTATGAGAGGACAACAGTCCGTGTTCATAATTGGCAATAAGTAACGGCAAAGCAGTTACAAGCGACTCTTAGAATTGTGCCCAGTTGCGTATACAGTACATGACTTCCCTGAAGGCAAACACCTTCAGCGAGCGCGATGCCTTTCACACGCGTCGAATTAAAAGCATAGGACAACTCCTTACTTACTAACAACTCCTGACTAACAACTCCTTACTTACTAACAACTCCTAACTAACAACTCCTTACTTCCTAACAACTCCTTACTAATAACTCCTTACCAACAACTCCTTACCAACAACTCCTTATCCTATCATTTTTCATTGCTGAAAGGGGCTACCCCCCCCCCCTACCTGATTATCCTGGCTCTACCTCTGAGTGTGTGAAAGAGTCAAGTTTGTATTTGCAGTAAAGTCTATTAACTCTATTGGGCACGGAGGTTATATTAAAATAGTAGTTTATTTTTGTTTTCATCTGCAACTCTTTGTAAGAATGTAGTCAGGAAGTTATCACAGCACACGTGCAGCTGAAGTCGGAACTGTTCATCCCAGCATTCAAGGACATCTGTGCCTGGCTTTCACACCTCTAAGTTGCGATTGAACATTAATTTATGCATTTCTGCATAACACAAATAGTATTATTTTCAACACCCTTTGCTACGTCAGCTGAATTTAGCTTTCATAAATAGTCCTTTTGAAGCCAGACAGCCGAAATTGTATGCTCGGAGTTTTGGGTTAACATTCATTTTGAAGATACGAGGGCTTCCAGGCACGTTTATGACCATTTGCCCTCTCATTGTGTGCGATAACAGCCCGTGTGATGAATTTGGGACACGTTTTCACTATATCATGAATATATGAATAAGTATAGACGTGTAAGTCACGTGTGACTGCATAAATGCATTCCTCTGTGGGTGTGGATATTCTCTTTTTTCTGTCTGCAGCTGTCGCTTCCTCTGCAGAATTGTTCTGATGGAGCAAAGGCACTCGGGGCAGCTCGGTGCAAAAAGGCAACAATGCGACCGGTGTGCATACAGCACGGATCGTCCTGCACATTTGACACGGCACCAGAGAACCCACACGGGAGAGAAACCCTTCAAGTGCAGTGTGTGTGGGAAGGCGTTTGCACATTCAACACATCTTCATGTACACCAGAGAACACACACGGGAGAGAAACCCTTCAAGTGCAATGTGTGTGGGAAGGTGTTTGCACAGTCACCAAATCTTCATGTACACCAGAGAACACACACGGGAGAGAAACCCTTCAAGTGCAGTGTGTGTGGGAAGGCGTTTTCACATTCACCACATCTTCATGTACACCAGAGAACACACACGGGAGAGAAACCCTTCAAGTGCAATGTGTGTGGGAAGGCGTTTGCACAGTCACCAAATCTTCATGTACACCAGAGAACACACACAGGAGAGAAACCCTTCAAGTGCAGTGTGTGTGGGAAGGCGTTTTCACATTCACCACATCTTCATGTACACCAGAGAACACACACGGGAGAGAAACCCTTCAAGTGCAGTGTGTGTGGGAAGGCGTTTGCACAGTCACCAAGTCTTAATGTACACCAGAGAACACACACAGGAGAGAAACCCTTCAAGTGCAGTGTATGTGGGAAGGCGTTTGCACATTCATCAAGTCTTCATGTACACCAGAGAACACACAAGCATCAGAAGGTCCACAAGGAGTGGAATCTGAAATCAGCTTGTGAAAGTCAAAGTGCCGCAATGAGCCCATCCCTCATGAAACAAGAACCGGAAGAAAATCCCAGCTTGGACACTTTTAAAGGTATCGAGGTGAAATATGAAGAGGTGAAGGTGAAATGTGAAGAAGTGATGGTGAAGAGCGAAGAAGTGAGGGTAAAATGTGAAGATGAAGATTCAACTCCAAAATCAGACCTTCACATCGATGGAGGCAACGTGAAGCAGGAGGAGAATTCTGACTGAGGCAGAGCGAGGCAACTCCCAGCAGTTTGTGGAAGTGGAGGTGTGGGTGGACTTCCTCCGAGACATTACAAAGTCAAATGGGGACCCGGTAGATATGTAAGCTTGAGACGATGTCGCTCCAATAGATGCACCTTTGTCACAGGCCTTTAATGACAAGAATCAGAAGTTGAACACTCAATTCCTAGGTTCAACCTGCAGGGTCAGAGCGGCCAGTCTTTGTGAACCTGTGGGTTGCGTAGATCTCTAACCATGAGCGAGAGCCAATAAGCTTCCAAGCAATCACAAGGTTCTAATAATTCAATTTATATGGTGCTTGCTTAATCGCCTCTGGCAATTCGGAGTGTTGTGTTATATCTCGTCTCAAACACTCGAAGAGCATCCCCAAGTAGCAGCTGCCCCTGTGTGGTACAAAGTGGTGGCCCTGCACCGGCCTGCATGTGGACAAGAACCTGTCAGTAGGGGGCGATGGTTGATGTGGCATCTCAGTTGTGGAGTTTGTAGGTAACGTTTAGAATTTGATACATTTTGACCCAGACGCCAGCATGCAATGGCCTACTCGTTTTTGAATGGCGCAATAGTATGTTGTACATACACTGTTAAGCGTATTTGTAAAAAAATAGCTTGTTAGTACGATATAACCTGATGCAGTATATTTCACTGCAGCAATTCAATTTTGTTAATATGCCTGTCAATAATTGAGAATTGTTGTATATGAGCCTTTTCCAAAATTGATATTAACAATAATATTTGCCGTTATATATCATATTTTTTTTAAACAAACGAAAAAAATTAATCAATAAAACCCGTAAGCCAGGCACACGAAAAACCAGATGTCAATCATAAACAGGCCATTAATAAATAAAGAAATAATAAAACTCTCGAGGCGAGGATGTTAGTGCTATCTGCGAAGATCTCCAGATGAACAAGAGTTTGATGTGCCCTAAGGGAGGTCACGCAGAGGGAGCCCTCCGCAAGCCAGAAACGAGGACGCCCACGGGTTAAACCATTTATATTTTTTCCTTTGTCATTAAAACAACGGTTCAAATTAAAAATGCAATAACAAGAATAAGCTAAAGTTAGCGGTCCTCGCGCTCACTCCAATTAATACCAGGCCACCAGATACATCAGTGAATTATTATCCAATGATTAATTCGCTATCAAATGATTTTCACCTTTAATACTTTTACTGTTAAAACAAAGCTTGGAGACAAAACACAGAGTCACATCAAAGGTTTTCGAGAAGGAATGAGACAACGGGCAAACTTGCGAAAGAGTTTAAACAATATCCCAAGCAACCCCGACCACCTTTGTCTCTCGCAGCGCGGAGAAGCAGGAACCACACGTTATCACAAGGGGCCATCTGGAGCTAGCCAGACGGGTTAATGATAAAACACACAACAGCCAGCGAACACGTTTTTCAGTTAAAGAAGTGGCTACACATCAGTCGCACATAAAATTTATAATAACGTGTTCACCTTACACGACATTCCATTATAGAACCTTACAGAACCAAGGGATATAGATTCCAACAATCAAGAAACGGACCTCTTAAACTCAGGATGAAAATTATTTTTCTTTTTAATAATTCCATCGTAACAATGCGAACCTCGGTAAACCGAGAGGGGTGTCGGGAGGACGTAGTTACAAGCACGAGTCTTGGCGAACATGGGACCAAATGGTATTTGAGAAATATAAAGTCGAAAGTATAAAGAGATAGGTACTCCCGACCACCTTTGTGTCTCCCGCAGAGCGCGAGAGAGGAATTTCACGCCAGGGCAAACAGATCGTTATCGCAAGAGCCATCTGTACACAAACACGAACTCACACACACAGACCACGCCCCCCCCCCCCTTCACTGCAAAGAGAGAAGAATGTCTTTGAATATAACGGTCAGCGCATTTTCAAAAAGTTAAGTCAGTCAAGACAGATCAGCGATTCAAGACGTCCACAAGACGAGCAGTCGCATGGAGCGGCTGGCTCCGAGCCTCGCTGAGTAGCGAGGATCGCTGAGTCGCGATGTATCAACGAGATTGAGTCATACAGCAGTGGAGAGAAACTGCTGTCAGCGAACCAGCGCGGGCGCGTTCGCGCACTTCAACAGAGAGAGCACGTGCGACTCAACTCACTCAACAGAAGAAAACGCTTGGCCAGCCGCCAACAAAGTATCAGCGAATCAGCGCTGAGAGCGCTCGAGCATCTCCACAGAGGAAGCACGTGCAACGTGGCTCAACCAGCAGCGGAAAAGCACGAGCAGCCGCCAACAACTTCAGCAAACCAGTGACCAAGCGCGTGCGACTTGAGTCATACAGCAGTGGAGGAAACCTGCTGTCAGAGAGTCGCCAACAACCTCAACATAGAGAGCGCGTGTGACTCGGCTCACTCAGCAGAAGAAAAACTTGACCTGTCGCCCGTGAGCGCAGCGTCAGATACTACAGCAGCGGAAAGAGCGCGGCCAGCAACGCCAAGCAAGAGCGTGCAGCAGCTCATCCAGCAGTGGAGAGAAACTGCTGTCAGCGAACCAGCACGGGCGCGTTCGCGCATCTTCAAGGAGAGGGAGCGCGCGCCACCAGCGTGCCATCAGCACCAGCATCAGCACCAGCGCGTGCCACCAGCGTGCCATCAGCACCAGCGTGCCACCAGCACCAGCGCGTGCCAACAGCGTGCCACCAGCGTGCTACAGCGCGCAACTTCGCGTCACCAGCGCTGAGAGGGCAGCGGCCCCGCACTCAACACCCATCGGCGCGACGACGGCGAGCGTCGTGCTGACTCATCCAGCCAGCGGTGGACAGAAACTGTGACGAGCCGTTCGTATTCAACCCCTCCCTCACACTCTCCCCCTCACTCCCCCACCACGCCGCAACACACAGGAAACACATTTTGGACACCAGAGATGCTAACCTCGGCGTCTGCTTTACGCAAAGAATTGAACCAGTGATAAAGAAGACGCACGATACGCATATCGGGATAATCAAGAAGGGTTGCCACTCCAAGGTGGTGCATTAAAAATCAATTCATAACGAAAAATACTGCTGTCATTGAGTTGCATAATAACCAATCGTCCTACTGTTAACAGCGTGATAAGAATTGACTTGAAGGTCTATGAATGGATGTGGTACTGTGTGGGCAATGTTTAAATACGAATTTACATTATAAGGTTAAGGTTTTGATAGAATAGTTTGCATGTATTAATCTCGTCGTCAACAACCACTCGATTGCGTTACGCGTCGGGAATTAACCACAGGTGCCGTTATCAAAGTGAAACAACGCAATCGTGATGGTATCATGTTAACGCTGTGTTGAAATTCCAAGATCGAGAGTTTTCATATTTCTCAAAAATTAAAGTTAGCTAGAAAATAAAATTTATTAAAGCATAAAGGTTGTGTGTGATTCTTCCTGAAATTCTGCATAATATTGTTCTGCGTATGAGATCTGAATCCTGGGGACCTATCATAAGCACACTATCACCACAAATAATCCATAACACACATAATTCATAATGTTCAATCGAGAGTAATCATATCCTTATCGATGATACGGAATTAAATAGCAGAGTCGAATCGAATCTCTCTCATTCATGCTCACAAGACCTACAGAACTGCATACGATCAATTGCGTTATTCCAATTCATAACAATCCTCGTCACCAAGGCTCGACCTGCATTATCATAACCAAGCCCACTCGCATAAATTAATACAATTATATCTCGAATCCGCATAATTTATGCACATAATTACACCAATTAACATAATTTAGGATAAATTATGCAAATTTCATTTAATTTTTATTATTTTCGTCAATTTTCATAACACCTATATATACAACAGAATGAATACTTGTCTGTGTGTGTACATGTAACATTTTGTCTATAAGGGTCAAATATTGAATAAGTGATGTTAGGACGAAGTGTGTGTTTTGGAAGTAACCTGTACAGATAACTCAGGTGAGACTCATTGCTCTTGTGATACAGGTCAAAGGGTATTTTTGTGTTTTCAGGAAGCATCTCTCTCTGGAGCAACTCATTGTCTTTGAAATAGGGAGCACACTCGGATTATTAATCAGTTACAAGGCATACCACTCAAAGGTTACACGTAGAGGAGATACATTCTCTACAACACGAATTGTAATTTTGTATTACGTGTTGACGTAGATTTTGTCGAACTAGGACGTGAAATGGTCCTTGCTGATTAACGTCTGGATGTTCACTACCAAGGGCTTGAAGCAAGCCTGACTGCCTGCGGTGCCCCTCACAACCATTTACGGCCTTGGGCCAGGAAAGTCACGGAAAAAATTGCACACGAACGACGTCTCCACGCAAGCATCCGATGCTCCGTTTTGAAGTTTGAAAATGAAACAACTTTGTATTGTGTTATGTTTTTAATTAGATAATTGTATTTCTTCATTAAAAGCTTATTCATTGAAAACGATAATTCGTGTGAATTTTCTCTCGTCGTAAAGTAGATGGCCTTGCCGGGGGTTCGGTTTGATGCGGACTTTCACCTGGTTGGGATCGCGGGATCGAGACGAGGCGACAAAGAGCTGCTGGCCGTGCGAGAAGACCGCCATCTGCAGATCGATTCCAACGCGATTGAACGTCTGTCCCTGCGCCTCCGTCGTTCATGCAGGGGGCGCGTAGAGGTCTGCAGCGCCCCCTGCATGAAAACGACGGAACGTGCAGCGTTAGTCACGTAAAGTTGTGCGTAAGCGCCATGACAAGGCGCTGTCAGCTGACCTGCCACCACGTTCACGGGTCAACAGGGGGCAGCCGAGAGAGAGAGCGAGGTGTGTAGGGGTCGACCAAAGTAAACCCCTGCCCCCCCCCGTGACCGAAGCCTCACACCCCTGACCCCCCACCCATCCCTAAGGCCCCTTAAGATAAGACCTTCCAGAAGCTTCTGGGAGGGGGGGTGGGGAGGTCAGGAGTGGAGGGGTGACCCTGACCTGGGGATAAAAGGCCGGCCCTCTGGACGGGCCGAGGCAGTGTTCACCAACTCAAGCCTGAAGACATCCGAAGACCTGAAGACTGGACCAGCACCCGGGAACCCTCAACCGAGGCTCTTGTTAGAGCCGGGTTGTAGCGGACCAGAGGTGGCTCGGACACCCTGGGACCCTCCCCGAGCTCTAGCCAGAGCCGGGTTGTAGCGGACCAGAGGTGAGCTCCCGTACACAGGCTGGGACGGGTCGTCCAGTCCTCCCTTAACGCCGGGCTAATGGATCCCGTGGGTAGCAGAGCCCGGATTGTGCAGGCTGCAATAGAAGGGAGGCTGTCGCTCCCGGAGGCTATCGGGTGGAAGCGGCCATACCCCTGTCGTGTTACAGTAGTGTGTAGAGCCGAGTTCAAAAGAGTTGTTATATTTCGATTTAAAGCTTTCGTGACTACAAGGGTTCATCTGCTTTGGTTCTTTCGGTAAAGTCACGTAGAATGAGAATAAAATAATAAAATAACACAATAAAATTCTCACGACGTTTCGGCCACAACGCAAGTGGCCGTCTTCAGGTGAAATGAACAGACCTGTCGGGATGACAGCGCTTCAATGAATGCTGTTAAGATTCGTAGCGACTTTTAAGCTGGTTGGGCGAAGTGAGGCACCTTGACAAAGGGGGTTTACATATCAAATAGCTGAGGGATTAGCTTGTGACTGGTCACAGAAATCGCTATGTTAAAGTTAAAACCTACACATCCACAGAGGCAACTAGTAATTTACCATTGAAATAGCTAAGGGATTAGCTTGTGCAAATAGCTGAGGGATTAGCTTGTGACTGGTCACAGAAATGGCTATGTTAAAGTCAAAACCTACACATCCACAGAGGCAACTAGTAATTTAGCATTGAAATAGCTAAGGGATTAGCTTGTGACAGGTCACAGAAATAGATGTTAAAGTAAAGTCCTACACATCCACAGAGCTTCAATGATCGCTGTTAAGATTCGTGGCGACTTTAAGCTGGTTGGGAGAAGTGAGGCCCTTGACAAAAGGGGGGTTTACATATCAAATAGCTGAGGGATTAGCTTGTGACTGGTCACAGAAATGGCTATGTTAAAGTCAAAACCTACACATCCACAGAGGCAACTAGTAATTTAGCATTGAAATAACTAAGGGATTAGCTTGTGACTGGTCACAGAAATAGATGTTAAAGTAAAGGCCTACACATCCACAGAGCTTCAATGAACGCTGTTAAGATTCGTAGCGACTTTAAGCTGGTTGGGAGAAGTGAGGCCCTTGACAAAAGGGGGGTTTACATATCAAATATCTGAGGGATTAGCTTGTGACTGGTCACGGAAATGGCTATGTTAAAGTAAAAGCCTACACATCCACAGAGGCACCTCGTACATGGACGCCAAAGGGGGCTGCAACAACTCAACTGTCATACAGTAAACCGATGTGAAAAAAAAAATCGTTCATGAGGCCATCCACATATACAAACACAGAGACAATTTCAACCGAGAAGATGGATTCTGGCTTAGTAACCATTGGAAAGATGTTTTTAACCATTTCGGTTCTTAATTAATCGTATTTTACGAGGACCTTCAGACCGCAGCTCTTTCGCTGGCACTGACTCTTAATACCTCTCACACCACGGTTAATGGTATGGTTTATAACATGGAGTATAACAGCGCCTCGCAGCTGTTTCTCCCCTCCTTCCTCCTCCGCTCCGACCATGGATGGACTCGTCCGTCTGAACGGGGCTCGTAACTGTCCGTGGTGCTGAAGTGGAAGGTAAGAATCCACCTGTTTTTTCACCATATAACATTGTGATATGACATTGAGGTAGTTTATATTTTCGTTTTTTATTGGTTTACTATATGGTATTCATTATATAGTGTAGTGTATACCCAGTTACTGTTAATAGCTCAGCTTATTGAAGAATATATTGAGTACATTTATTATATTGATGTAATTTAGAATTAGGTTGTTCACATCGGTTTACTGTATGGCAGTTGAGTTGTTGCAGCCCCCTTTGGCGTCCATGTTCGAGGTGCCTCTGTGGATGTATAGGCTTTGACTTTAACATCTATTTCTGTGACCAGTCACAAGCTAATCCCTTAGCTATTTCAATGTTAAATTACTAGTTGCCTCTGTGGATGTGTAGGTTTTGACTTTAACATAGCCATTTCCGTGACCAGTCACAAGCTAATCCCTCAGCTATTTGATATGTAAACCCCCTTTGTCAAGGTGCCTCACTTCTCCCAACCAGCTTAAAAGTCGCTACGAATCTTAACAGCGTTCATTGAAGCTCTGTGGATGTGTAGGCCTTTACTTTAACATCTATTCTGTGACCAGTCACAAGCTAATCCCTCAGCTATTTGCACAAGCTAATCCCTTAGCTATTTCAATGCTAAATTACTAGTTGCCTCTGTGGATGTGTAGGTTTTGACTTTAACATAGCCATTTCTACGACCAGTCACAAGCTAATCCCTCAGCTATTTAATATGTAAACCCCCTTTGTCAAGGTGCCTCACGTCTCCCAACCAGCTTAAAAGTCGCTACGAATCTTAACAGCGTTCATTGAAGCTCTGTCGTCCCGACAGGTCTGTTCATTTCACCTGAAGACGGCCGCTTGCGTTGTGGCCGAAACGTGGTGAGAATTTTATTGTGTTATTTCATTATTTTATTCAAATTCTACGTGACTTTACCGAAAGAACCAAAGAAGAAGAGTTGTTATAATAAACGCGTTGCCTCAACCAGACGTCTCCGTGTGATTAGTTAAGGAAACAACACTTGTATAAAAGAGAATAGCCAGTGGGTTTTCAAAGTACCTTCGTCTTACAGAAATCAAATTCTACCTGCGTGAATTTACCGAAAGAACCAAAGGATAAGAAAGACGTCTTGTCTGCTGAGCTTGTTCATATCCGTGTACATCGATGTCCCACATTGCTTACACGGACACACCACACACAATGAAATAAATAGAAACTATAACGACTTAATTCCGGTGATGGGCAAAGATTGAGGAATCTCTTTCAATGGAGCGAGTTAAGTTTTTGTTCGATTCAACATCTCTCTGCCCGTCTGTGTCTCTGTTCCCCTCTGTGTCTCTCTCTCGCTGACTGTGTCTCTGTGGTCTCTGTATATTTCATTCTGTTTTCTTCTTGTCTGTGTCTATCCACCTCTCTTGTCAGTCTCTGTGTGTGTCTCTATCAGCGTCTTTCCAACTGTATTCAACTACCGCCAGTAGCAACATGCGCCCGTTCAACTTTCACAGGCCCACGACAGCACGCGACTCAAACTTGCTCCGAGTCTCTGTGTACATTGAACTTATTTTGCACCGTACGTAGCCAACCATGCTAATCTGTGGGTCTCTGTGTGTGAGTCTCTGTGTGTACGTTGAACTTATTTCGCACCGTACGTATCTAACCATGCTAATCTGTGGGTCTCTCTGTGTGTGAGTCTCTGTGTGTATATCTGGAACTTCTTTCGCACCGTGCGTAGCCGAACCTGCACAGGAGGAGCGGCTGGTATCTGTGGAGCTGTGGGCTGGGTACCATCTGTCGGCGGGAGCGAGAGACGACGACGCTCCCAAGCATTTCACTACGTTACCAACATCATATTTGCACTCATAAGTCGTTTGCCTATTTGTGTGTTTCGTATCGAATCTCATCTCAAACAATCGAAGGACTCCCCCCCACCCTAAGTGGCAGCTGCCCCTGTGTGGCACAAGGTGGCCCTGCACCGCCCTGCACGTGGACATGAGTCTGTCGGTAGGGGACGATCATTGACGCGCCATCTCCGTTGTGTAGTTTCTGGATAATGTTTGGAATTGCCACAATTTTGACCGTGACAACTACATGCAATGACCTGTGCGTCGTGACTGACACAACGCTATGTTTTTACATCTGCCGTGAAGCAGACTGCGCACATTGTGGTGAATGTTACTGGGGTAGCCAGGTGTGCCTGTCGGATTTGAACCTTGAACCTCTGCAATAAATAAAGAATGCGCGTCCATATTCTTGGTTCTTTTGATAAAGTCACGTAGATAGAAAACAAAAATAAAGGGAAAAAACGCGTTTATTTTTATTACTTAAATTGTCATTTAATTTTTTTCTTTAATGTAACATGTTTTTTTTAATTCACGCGACTTTACCGAAAGAACCCAAGAATATGAATTCCTGCCAGTCACGAAAGTTTTAAGTCAAAATAGAATGCACCACCAACTCGGCTCGCGTCAATCTGCGTGGAGGCGTGGGGGGGCCTGAGAGAGTTTCTCACTGGCGCAGAACTTCCATGCAGAGGGCTCCACGCAGCTTCGTGCGGAGCGACAGGCCAGGTAGCTCCCACACAGCGTGGCGCAGCTGATTAACATTTATATTGTTGGTTCTTTCGGTAATGTCACGTAGATGGAAAATAACAAAAAAATTGGAAAATAATACATTGATGAAAAGATGCCATTTGTCGACTGACTGAGATGACTGTGCCCACCTATGTCCACACGCACACAGTGTACACACACACACAGTGTACACACACACAGTGTACACACACACAGTGTACACACACACACAGTGTACACACACACAGTGTACACACACACTGTACACACACACACAGTGTACACACACACAGTGCGCACACACACACACAGTGTACACACACAGTATGTATGTACACACACACAGTATGTACGTACACACACAGTGTACAAACACGCACACAGTATACAAACACACACACAGTGTACACACACACAATTTTAACACACACACACAGTGTGTACACACACACAGTGTACATACACACAGTGTACATACACACAGTGTACATACACACAGTGTACACACACCCAAGGGGTCTCTGTTCAGGGAGGGAGCAATGGAAAATGAATCTAAATCAACTTAAACTCCAACGCCTCTCTGTGACGTCACCACTCAGCATCACCTTATCGGCGTGAAACGCCAGGGGGAGGTGTACCTTGCTAGTGACGTCATGTCATCAAGGTGTTCACCCCACTCCGTCCAAGGCGCCCTTGAACGTGACGTCACCTCTGCCTGGGTCCCTGCCGTTTTCTGTTCAAGTAGAATCCATATTTGGGCAAGGCCACGCCCAGTGACTGGCGGATCATTAACATAATTAATTCGAGAAAGCCTTTGCGACGGGTTCAGCACCCACGCCCCAGCCCTCTACATATGGGCCGGGGTCATTAACATAATATTTTCACATACGGAGCCGCTCATTGTGGGAGGGGTGTGGTACGTCACGCGGCAGCAGAAGGTGACATGACGTCATGTCACCTTCTGCTGCGTGACGTCACGAGAAAACAGGAAGTTGCTGCTCTGCCCGTGCACTAAATTCCGAGGTGAGAAATTCTCATCGCGGTTGTGGTGGTGGTTATTGTGGTGGTGGTGGTTGTTGTTGTGGTGGTGGTTGTTGTGGTGGTGGTTGTTGTGGTGGGTGTTGTGGTGGTGGTTGTTGTTTACCGAGGTAGAGCCTCGCTCTCTCTCGTAGGGATGTCAATTGAGTAGCAGCGAGCATGGAAGCGATGTCCAGGTTGTAACTTTACAGCGCGGGGCCTAACCACGTGGGGCCTTGCCTCCTACCCTCGCCTGATTGCGTTTGCTTCAATTATCTCGCTTAAGTTTAATTTGTCTTCAGGCGGCTCGCCACTTTGTCACTTTGTTTTACTTTTAAATATTCACGCGGTTTTTATTTTCATTTTTTACACCAGGCCAAGCCCGCTTGAGCTGCTGTACCGCTTTTAGTTTTCAGAAGCGACCTGCCCACAACACAACACAAGGTGAGGCTCCTCAACAGCGTGGCGGTGTTCACTCTAAACGTGTGGCGGTGTTCACTCTGGACGCGTGGCGGTGTTCACTATGGACGCGTGGCGGTGTTCACTCTACTTGGTGGAGTGAGGGAGCATGAATTCTGAGCAGGTGAAGGTGGCCAGGCATGGGTCTGGACACACCACCACCTGTGAACCGTGCCAGTGCGTGACAGTGGTGGAGCCAGTGGGGGTGGGGTAGGCACGTGCCCCCCAACGATCCGATCGAAATCCCTAATTTCGATAGGATCATTGGGGTTTATTAGTAACTAGCTACACTAGCGGCTTTGCCTGGGACTTGGATTCTTGTCTTGGATAAATTTCATATCCCTTATATTTCACTGAAAAACCCTTAAAAATGTTGAGGCTTGCGAGAAAGAAAAAAGGCGAAACAAATCAAGTTACCTAAATCGGATGTTTTCACTCAAGGAAATTTTACCTTAATCCACTACTACGCAAGGTCGATTTTGGCCACTCGGGAAGGGAATAATGACGTGGCGAGCTGAAAATAGTCGCGTTCACTTAGAAATTCCAAACGGCATAAGCTGTTAAAATTTCACGACGCCAGAGCTCAGTGTTGGGAGAGGTTTTTGCTGCTTCACACAAACAAACAGATGTAATGTTCTGCTTCATATTTAAGATAGCAGTTCTACCCGTTCTTCCCACGGAGGATATGTATTGAAACTCCGAGAAACCAATGGCTTCATTTGACCAGGAGCGAAGCGCCACCTAGAATCTCCCGGCACGCTGTTAACAGCCCTATCTGTGCTGCCAAATACATCTTTCCCTGGATGTTCTTCCCTGTGTATGTATCTCTGCTACCATGTACTTCGTATCTGTTCACTTTGTCTATGCTGGTTTGTTCAACCCGGAGGATGAACACGAAATTTAGCAGTCTTCTGAAATTCGTGGTCTACCAGGCAAGTGTCTAACTGTGTTGTTGTCCTACTGGTTTTGCATCACGTAATTTTTCTTAGGTTTGTTGAGTTCTCGTCTCTCATCTTCTTGTTGTATTTGCCTCCGTGCAGTTTAACGCTCTCTATGTGTTGCGTTGATGTCACCCTATGTGCTCCCTCGCTATTTGTTTTTTACACCTGATGATGATCGCTTGTGTTGTGTTCGAAACGTCGTGATTTATTTTAATATAATTTTATTATATTTCTACATCCGTGACTTTACCGAAAAAACCAATGGGTAATTTATGCAGTCACGAAAGCTTCAATTCTATATTCATTGCAGAGCGCTTAACACAGGTGTGTTGCGGGTTGACGCCACAAACTTCATGGTCATACAAAATACAAAAGTCTATTTTTATACTTTTTTCATTGTGCACGGTATGGAACCTCTACCCACATGCCAAATTTCAGGTGTGTAGTATGTCGGGAAGTATGCTAAACATTTCTAACAGACACACACACACGTATCCACACATTTCCATTTTATATATAGGCTAGCTTTACTACCCGGCTTTGCCCGGGACTGATTCTTGTCTTGGATTAAAACACGGCCTTCGCGGAGTGTTGGGTGGGGGGGTGTGCGTGACGTCAGCAGGCACACTGCGTAACGATGCCGCATAGGGTGACATCTCAGATATGACGGCTATTTTAATACTTTGTGCATTGTGTCCAGTCTGGAAGCTACCCACATGCCAAATTTCAAGTTTGTGTTGCATGTTGGCAAGTATGCTGAACATTTCAAACAGACACACATTCACAAATTTCCCTTTTATAATTATAGATGAATCAGCATTGTGCGACCTCCACTGCCACCGCGTGGCATATTATTACGTGCCAGGGACTCTATGAGAGGACAACAGTCCGTGTTCATAATTGGCAATAAGTAACGGCAAGCTGTTACAAGCGACTCACAGAATTGTGCGCAGTTGCTTATACAGTACACGACTTTCCTGAAGGCAAACACCTTCAGCGATCGCGATGGGTGGAATAAAAAGCATTGGACAAGTCCTTACTTACAACTCCTGACTAACAACTCATTACTAACAACTCCTTACTAACAAGTCCTTGCTTACTAACAACTCCTTACTTACTAACAACTCCTT
The DNA here is from genome assembly GCF_048934315.1 of Petromyzon marinus. Taxonomy (NCBI): domain Eukaryota; kingdom Metazoa; phylum Chordata; class Hyperoartia; order Petromyzontiformes; family Petromyzontidae; genus Petromyzon; species Petromyzon marinus. The sequence goes on along the minus strand of NC_133739.1, from coordinate 8,949,954 downwards.
AATAACAACTCATTACTAACAACTCCTTAATACCAACTCCTTACTTATTAACAACTCCTATCATTTTTCATTGCTGAAAGGGGTTGCCCCCCCCCTACCTGAAAATCCTGGCTCCACCTCTGAGTGTGTGACAGGGTCAAGTTTGTATTTGCAGTAAAGTCTATTAACTCTATTGGGCACGGAGGTTATATTAAAATAGTAGTTTATTTTTGTTTTCATCTGCAACTCTTTGTAAGCATGTAGTCAGGAAGTTATCACAGCACACGTGCAGCTGAAGTCGGAACTGTTCATCCCAGCATTCAAGGACATCTGTGCCTGGCTTTCACACCTCTACGTTGCGATTGAACATTAATTTATGCATTTCTGCATAACACAAATAGTATTATTTTCAACACCCTTTGCTACGTCAGCTGAATTTAGCTTTCATAAATAGTCCTTTTGAAGCCAGACAGCCGAAATTGTATGCTCGGAGTTTTGGGTTAACATTCATTTTGAAGATACGAGGGCTTCCAGGCACGTTTATGACCATTTGCCCTCTCATTGTGTGCCATAACAGCCCGTGTGATGAATTTGGGACACGTCTTCACTATATCATGAATATATGAATAAGTATAGACGTGTAAGTCACGTGTGACTGTATAAATGCATTCCTCTGTGGGTGTGGATATTATCTTTTTTCTGTCTGCAGCTGTCGCTTCCTCTGCAGAATTGTTCTGATGGAGCAAAGGCACTCGGGGCAGCTCGGTGCAAAAAGGCAACAATGCGACCGGTGTGCATACAGCACGGATCGTCCTGCACATTTGACACGGCACCAGAGAACCCACACGGGAGAGAAACCCTTCAAGTGCAGTGTGTGTGGGAAGGCGTTTGCACATTCAACACATCTTCATGTACACCAGAGAACACACACGGGAGAGAAACCCTTCAAGTGCAATGTGTGTGGGAAGGCGTTTGCACAGTCACCAAATCTTCATGTACACCAGAGAACACACACGGGAGAGAAACCCTTCAAGTGCAGTGTGTGTGGGAAGGCGTTTTCACATTCACCACATCTTCATGTACACCAGAGAACACACACGGGAGAGAAACCCTTCAAGTGCAGTGTGTGTGGGAAGGCGTTTTCACAGTCACCAAGTCTTCATGCACACCAGAGAACACACACGGGAGAGAAACCCTTCAAGTGCAGTGTGTGTGGGAAGGCGTTTTCACAGTCACAAAATCTTCATCTACACCAGAGAACACACACGGGAGAGAAACCCTTCAAGTGCAGTGTGTGTGGGAAGGCGTTTTCACATTCACCAAGTCTTCATGTACACCAGAGAACACACACAGGAGAGAAACCCTTCAAGTGCAGTGTGTGTGGGAAGGCGTTTGCACAGTCATCACATCTTAATGTACACAAGAGAACACACGAGCATCAGAAGATCCACAAGGAGTGGAGTCTGAAATCCGCTTGTGAAAGTCAAAGTGCCGCAATGAGCCCATCCCTCATGAAACAAGAACTGGAAGAAAATCCCAGCTTGGACACTTTTAAAGGTATCGAGGTGAAATTTGAAGAGGTGAAGGTGAAATGTGAAGAAGTGATGGTGAAGAGCAAAGAAGTGAGGGTAAAATGTGAAGATGAAGATTCAACTCCAAAATCGGACCTTCACATCGATGGAGGCAACGTGAAGCAGGAGGAGAATTCTGACTGTGAGGCAGAGCGAGGCAACTCCCAGCAGTTTGTGGAAGTGGAGGTGTGCGTGGACTTCCTCCGAGACATTACAAAGTCAAATGGAGACCCGGTAGATGTGTAAGCTTGAGACGATGTCACTCCAATAGATGCACCTTTGTCACAGGCCTTTAATGACAAGAATGTGAAGTTGAACACTCAATTCCTAGGTTCAACCTGCAGGGTTAGAGCGGCCAGTCTTTGTGAACCTGTGGGTTGCGTAGATCTCTAACCATGAACGAGAGCCAATAAGCTCCCAAGCATTCACAAGGTTCTAATAATTCCATTTATATGGTGCTTGCTTAATCGCCTCTGGCAATTCAGTTTTGTATCGTATCTCGTCTCAAACACTCGAAGAGCACCCCCAAGTAGCAGCTGCCCCTGTGTGGTACAAGGTGGTGGCCCTGCACCGGCCTGCATGTGGACAAGAACCTGTCAGTAGGGGGCGATGATTGATGTGTCATCTCAGTTGTGGAGTTTGTAGGTAATGTTTAGAATTTGATAAATTTTGACCCAGACGCCAGCATGCAATGGCCTACTCGTTTTTGAATGGCGCAATAGTATGTTGTACATACACTGTTAAGCGTATTTGTAAAAAAATAGCTTGTTAGTACGATATAACCTGATGCAGTATATTTCACTGCAGTAATTCAATTTTGTTAATATGCCTGTCAATAATTTAGAATTAATACTTGTCTGATTGTGTGCGTACATGTAACATTGTCTATAAGGGTCAAACATTGAATAAGTGATGTTAGGACAAAGTGTGTTTTGGAAGTAACCTGTACAGATAACTCAGGTGAGACTCATTGTTCTTGTGATACAGGTCAAAGGATAGTTTTGTGTTTTCAGGAACCATCTCCCTCTGGAGCAACTCAGTCTTTAAAATAGGGAGCACACTCGGATCATTCATCAGTTACAAGGCATACCACTCAAAAGTTACACGTAGAGGAGATACATTCTCTACAACACAAATTATAATTTTGTATTACGTGTTGACGTAGATTTTGTCGAACTAGGACGTGAAATGCTCCTTGCTGATTAACGTCTGGATGTTCACAACCAAGGCTTGAAGTAAGCCTGACTGCCTGCGGTGCCCCTCACAACCATTAACGGCCTTGGGCCAGGAAAGTCACGAAAAAAATTGCACACGAACGACGTCTCCACGCAAGCACCTGATGCTCCGTTTTGAAGTTTGAAAATGAAACAACTTTGAATTGTGTTATGTTTTGAATTGGATAATTGCATTTCTTCATTAAAAGCTTCTCCATTGAAAACAATATTTCGTCTTCTTGGTTCTTTCGGTAAAGTCAAGTAGGATGGAAACAAAGTAATAAAACAAAATAACATTCTCACCACGTTTCGGCCACAACACAAGTAGCCTTCATCAGGTGAAGAAACAGGTCTGTCCAGAGGACAGCGCTTGAGTGAACGCTGCCAAGCAAAGACAGCGTCTTTTTTAAAGGTGTGTGGGCGGAGTTAATTAGCATGTTACCCAGCCCCCACCTCCTCAGGAGCGGAGGAGGGTGGCGGCTGGGCACAGGAAAACACCAAAGCAGAGCAACCAAGGTGCGTTGCTCTGTCCTGTGCTGCACCATAACCATGTTATAAACTAGACTAATATACAATACAATATTATACCTTCCAAGCTAAGAAACATGGCATAATATATCCATAGACAAATTCCACCTTTGAATTATACAATGCGTTACTTTACACTATTTCGTGTGAAGTTTCTCTAGTCGTTAAGTGGATTGCCTTGCCGGGGGTTCGGTTCGATGCGGACTTTCACCTGGTTGGGATCGCGGGATCGAGACGAGGCGACACAGAGCTGCTGGCCGTGCGAGAAGACCGCCGTCTGCAGATCGATTCAAACGCGATCGAACGTCTGTCCCTGCGCCTCCGTCGTTCATGCAGGGGGCGCGTAGAGGTCTGCAGCGCCCCCTGCATGAAAACGACGGAACGTGCAGTGTTAGTCACGAAGTTGTGCGTAAGCGCCATATCAAGGCGCTGTCAGCTGACCTGCCACCACGTTCACGGGTCAACAGGGGGCAGCCGAGAGAGAGAGCGAGGTGCGTAGGGGTCGACCAAAGTAAACCCCTGGCCCTCCCCCGTGAGCGGAGACTAACACCCCTGACCCCCCACCCGTCCCTAAGGCCCCTTAAAATATGATCTTCCAGAAAGTTCTGGAAGAGGGGGGGGGTTAGGGAGGTCAGGAGTGGAGGGGTTACCCCGACCTGGGGATAAAAGGCCGGCAAATTGGACGGGCCGAGGCAGTGTTCACCAACTCAAGCCTGAAGACATCCGAAGACCTGAAGACTGGACCAGCACCCGGGAACCCTCAACCGAGGCTCTTGTTAGAGCCGGGTTGTAGCGGACCAGAGGTGGCTCGGACACCCTGGGACCCTCCCCGAGCTCTAGCCAGAGCCGGGTTGTAGCGGACCAGAGGTGAGCTCCCGTACCCGGGCTGGGACGGGTCGTCCAGTCTTCCCTTAACGCCGGGCTAAGGGATCCCGTGGGTAGCAGAGACCGGATTGTGCAGGCTGCGATAGAAGGGAGGCTGTCGCTCCCGGAGGCTATCGGGTGGAAGGGGTCGTACCCCTGTCGTGTTACGGTAGTGTGTAGAGCCGAGTTCAAAAGAGTTATATTTCGATTTAAAGCTTTCGTGACTGCAAGGGTTCATCTTCTTTGGTTCTTTCGGTAAAGTCATGTAGAATGAGAATAAAATAATAAAATAACAATAAAATTCTCACGACGTTTCGGCCACAACGCAAGTGGCCGTCTTCAGGTCAAATTAGCAGACCTGTTGGGACAACAGAGCTGCAATGAACGCTGTTAAGATTCGTAGCGACTTTTAAGCTGGTTGGGCGAAGTGAGGCACCTTGACAAAAGGGGTTTACATATCAAATAGCTGAGGGATTAGCTTGTGATTGGTCACAGAAATCGCTATGTTAAAGTCAACACCTACACATCCACAGAGGCAACTAGTAATTTAGCATTGAAATAGCTAAGGGATTAGCTTGTGCAAATAGCTGAGGGATTAGCTTGTGACTGGTCGCAGAAATGGCTATGTTAAAGTCAAAACCTACACATCCACAGAGGCAACTAGTAATTTAGCATTGAAATAGCTAAGGGATTAGCTTGTGACAGGTCACAGAAATAGATGTTAAAGTAAAGGCCTACACATCCACAGAGCTGTAATGAACGCTGTTAAGATTCGTAGCGACTTTAAGCTGGTTGGGAGAAGTGAGGCCCTTGACAAAAGGGGGTTTACATATCCAATAGCTGATGGATTAGCTTGTGACTGGTCACGGAAATGGCTATGTTAAAGTCAAAACCTACACATCCACAGAGGCACCTCGTACATGGACGCCAAAGGGGGCTGCAACAACTCAACTGTCATACAGTAAACCGATGTGAAAAAAAAAATCGTTCATGAGGCCATCCACATATACAAACACAGAGACAATTTCAACCGAGAAGATGGATTCTGGCTTAGTAACCATTGGAAAGATGTTTTAAACCATTTCGGTTCTTAATTAATTGTATTTTACGAGGACCTTCAGACCGCAGCTCTTTCGCTGGCACTGACTCTTAATACCTCTCACACCACGGTTAATGGTATGGTTTATAACATGGAGTATAACAGCGCCTCGCACCTGTTTCTCCCCTCCTCCGCTCCGACCATGGATGGACTCGTCCGTCTGAACGGGGCTCGTAGCTGTCCGTGGTTCTGAAGTGGAAGGTAAGAATCGACCTGTTTTTTAAACCATATAACATTGTGATATAACATTGAGGTAGTTTATATTTTCGTTTTTTATTGGTTTACTATATGGTATTCATTATATAGTGTAGTGTATACCCAGTTAATGTTAATAGCTCAGCTTATTGAAGAATATATTGAGTACATTTAATATAGTGATGTAATTTAGAATTAGGTTGTTCACATCGGTTTACTGTATGGCAGTTGAGTTGTTGCAGCCCCCTTTGGCGTCCATGTACGAGGTGCCTCTGTGGATGTGTAGGCTTTGACTTTAACATCTATTTCTGTGACCAGTCACAAGCTAATCCCTTAGCTATTTCAATGCTAAATTACTAGTTGCCTCTGTGGATGTGTAGGCTTTGACTTTAACATAGCCATTTCTGTGACCAGTCACAAGCTAATCCCTCAGCTATTTGCACAAGCTAATCCCTTAGCTATTTCAATGCTAAATTACTAGTTGCCTCTGTGGATGTGTAGGTTTTGACTTTAGCATAGCCATTTCTACGACCAGTCACAAGCTAATCCCTCAGCTATTTGATATGTAAACCCCCTTTGTCAAGGTGCCTCACTTCTCTCAACCAGCTTAAAAGTCGCTACGAATCTTAACAGCGTTCATTGAAGTTCTGTCGTCCCGACAGGTCTGTTCATTTCACCTGAAGACGGCCGCTTGCGTTGTGGCCGAAACGTGGTGAGAATTTTATTGTGTTATTTTATTATTTTATTCTCATTCTACGTGACTTTCCCGAAAGAACCAAAGAAGAAGAGTTGTTATAATAAACGCGTTGCCTCAACCAGACGTCTCCGTGTGATTAGTTAAGGACACAACACTTGTATAAAAGAGAATAGCCAGTGGGTTTTCAAAGTACCTTCGTCTTACAGAAATCAATTTCGTGTGAGGCCACCGCATTAAAACGATGCTCAGCTGAGGAGGGCGAGCCACGTTGGGGAGGGGGTGGTCACCTTATCTTTGTCACGTGACGTAGCTCACGTGACTTCTGCCGCGACAATGTCTGGATGTTTTCGCCTGAGGACGACCGCTGGTGCTGCGATCGAAACGTCGCGATTTCTGTTTTTTTACTTCGTTTTTTTTCTACCTGCGTGAATTTACCGAAAGAACCAAAGGATATGAAAGACGTCTTGTCTGCTGAGCTTGTTCATATCCGTGTACATCGATGTCCCACATTGCTTAAATGGACACACCACACACAATGAAATAATTAGAAACTAGGACGACTTAATTTCGGGGATGGGCAAATATTGAGGAATCTCTTTCAATGGAGCGTGTTAAGTTTTTGTTCGATTCAACATCTCTCTGTCCGTCTGTGTCTCTGTTCCCCTCTGTGTCTCTCTCTTGCTGACTGTGTCTCTGTGGTCTCTGTATCTTTCATTCTGTCTTCCTCTTGTCCGTGTCTGTCCACCTCTCTCTCTTGTCAGTCTCTGTGTGTCTCTCTATCAGCGTCTTTCCAACTGTATTCAACTACCGACAGTAGCAACATGCGCCCGTTCAACTTTCACGGGCCCACGACTGCACGCGACTCAAAATTGCTCCGAGTCTGTGTGTATCTGGAACTTCTTTCTCACCGTACGTAGCCAACCATGCTAATCTGTGGGTCTCTCTGTGTGTGAGTCTCTGTGTGTATCTGGAACTTCTTTCGCACCGTACGTAGCCGAACCTGCACAGGAGGAGCGGCTGGTATTTGTGGAGCTGTTGGCTGGGTACCATCTGTCGGCGGGAGCGAGAGATGATGAAGCTCCCAAGCATTTCACTACGTTACCAACATCATATTTGCACTCGTAAGTTGCTTGCCTAATTGTGTGTTTCGTATCGAATCTCATCTCAACCAATCGAAGGACGCCTCCCCCTAAGTGGCAGCTGCCCCTGTGTGGCACAAGGTGTCCCTGCACCGGCCTGCACGTGGACATGAGTCTGTCGGTAGGGGGCGATCATTGACGCGCCATCTCCGTTGTGTAGTTTCTGGATAATATTTGGAATTGCCACAATTTTGACCGTGACACCGACATGCAATGACCTGTACGTCGTGAATGACACAACGCTATGTTTTTACATCTGCCGTGCAGCAGACTGCGCATATTGTGGTGCATGCTACTGGGGTAGCCAGGTGTGCCTGTCGGATTTGAACCTTGAACCTCTGCAATAAATAGAGAATGCGCTACCATATTCTTGGTTCTTTTGGTAAAGTCACGTAGATAGAAAACAAAAATAAAGAAAAAAACGCGTTTATTTTTATTATTTAAATTGTCATTTTATTTTTCTTTAATGTAACATGTTTTTTTTATTTACGCGACTTTACCGAAAGAACCCAAGAATATGAATTCCTGCCAGTCACGAAAGTTTTAAGTCAAAATAGAATGCACCACCAACTCGGCTCGCGTCAATCTGCGTGGAGGCGTGGGGGGGCCTGAGAGAGTTTCTCACCGGCGCAGAACTTCCATGCAGAGGGCTCCACGCAGCTTCGTGCGGAGCGACAGGCCAGGTAGCTCCCACACAGCGTGGCGCAGCTGATTAACATTTATATTCTTGGTTATTTCGGTAAAGTCACGTAGATAGAAAACAAAAATTGGAAAATAATAAATTGATGAAAAGTTGCCATTTGTCGACTGAGATGACTGTGCCCACCTATGTGCACACGCACACAGTGTACACACACACACAGTGTACACACACACAGTGTACACACACAGTGTACACACACACAGTGTACACACACAGTGTACACACACACACAGTGTACACACACACAGTGTACACACACACACAGTGTACACACACACAGTGTACAAACACACAGTGTACACACACACACAGTGTACACACACACAGTGTACACACACAGTGTACACACACACACAGTGTACACACACAGTGTACACACACACAGTGTACACACACACAGTGTACACACACACACAGTGTACCCACACATTGTACAAACGCACAGTGTGTACACACACACACTGTGTACACACACACACTGTGTACACACACACAGTGTACACACACACAGTGTACACACACACAGTGTACACACACCCAAGTGGTCTCCGTTCAAGGGAGGGAGCAATGGAAAATGAATCTAAATCAACTTAAACGTCAACCCCTATCTGTGACGTCACCACTCACCACAACCTCATCGGCAGGGGGATGTGTACCTCGCTAGTGACGTCATGTCACCAAGGTGTTCACCCCCCCCCGTCCAAGGCGCCCTTGAACGTGACGTCACCTCTGCCTGGGTCGCTGCCGTTTTCTGTTCAATTAGAATCCATATTTGGGCAAGGTCACGCCCAGTCACTGCGGCTCATTAACATAATCTATTCACGTACGGAAGCGCTCATTGTGGGAGGGGAGTGTTATCGTTCCCCACAAGTGACGTCATGTCACCTCTTGCTGTCGCGTGACATCACGAGATAACAGGAAGCTGCTGCTACGCCCGTGCACTGAAATCCGAGGTGAGAAATTCTCATCGCGGTTGTGGTTGTTGTGGTGGTTGTGGTGGTTGTTGTTGTTGTGGTGGTTGTGGTTGTTGTGGTGGTTGTTGTGGTTGTTGTTGTGGTGGTTGTTGTTTACCGAGGTAGAGCCTCGCTCTCTCTCGTAGGGATGTCAATTGAGTAGCAGCGAGCATGGAAGCGATGGCCAGGTTGGAACTTTACAGCGCGGGGCCTAGCCTGATCGCGGGGCCTAGCCTGATCGCGGGGCCTAGCCTGATCGCGGGGCCTAGCCTGATCGCGGGGCCTAGCCTGATCGCGGGGCCTAGCCTGATCGCGGGGCCTAGCCTGATCGCGGGGCCTAGCCTGATCGCGGGGCCTAGCCTGATCGCGGGGCCTAGCCTGATCGCGGGGCCTAGTCTGATCGCGGGGCCTAGCCTGATCGCGGGGCCTTGCCTGATCGCGGGGCCTAACCTGATAGCGGGGCCTAGCCTGATAGCGGGGCCTAGCCTGATAGCGGGGCCTAGCCTGATAGCGGGGCCTAGCCTGATCGCGTTTAAGTTTAATTTGTCTTCATGCGGCTCGCCACTTTGTCACTTTGTTTTAGTTGTAAATATTCACGCGGTTTTTTATTTCATTTTTTTTCTGCACCAGGCCAACCCCGCTTGAGCTGCTGTGCCGCTTTTGTTTTCAGAAGCGTCCTGCCCACAACACAACACAAGGTGAGGCTCCTCAACAGCGTGGCGGTGTTCACTCTGGACGTGTGGCGGTGTTCACTCTGGACGCGTGGCGGTGTTCACTTTAGACGCGTGGCGGTGTTCACTCTGGACGCGTGGCGGTGTTCACTCTACTTGGTGGAGTGAGGAAGCATGAATTCTGAGCAGGTGAAGGTGGCCAGGCGTTGGTCTGGACACACCACCACCTTTTGAACCGTGCCAGTGTGTGACAGTGGTGGAGCCAGTGGGGGTGGGGTAGGCACGTGCCCCCCAACGATCCGATCGAAATCCCTAATTTCGATAGGATCATTGGGGTTTATTAGTGACTAGCTTCACTACCCGGCTTTGCCCGGGACTTGGATTCTTGTCTTGGATACATTTCATATCCATTATATTTCACTGAAAAACCCTTAAAAATGTTGATGCTTGCGAGAAAGAAAAAAGGCGAAACAAATCAAGTTACCTAAATCGGATGTTTTCACTCAAGGAAATTTAACCTTAATCCACTACTACGCAAGGTCGATTTTGGTCACTCGGGAAGGGAATAATGACGTGGTGAGCTGAAAATAGTCGCGTTCACTTAGAAATTCCAAACGGCATAACCTGTGAAAATATCACGACGCCAGAGCTCAGTGTTGGGAGAGGTTTTTGCTGCTTCACACAAACAAACAGATGTAATGTTTTGCTTCATATTTAAGATAGCAGTTCTACCCGTTCTTCGCACGGAGGATATGTATTGAAACTCCGAGAAACCAATGGCTTCAGATGCCAGGAGCGAAGCGCCACCTAAAATCTCCCGGCACGCTGTTAACAGCCCTATCTGTGCTGCCAAATACATATTTCCCTGGATGTTCTTCCCTGTGTATGTATCTCTGCTGCCTTGTACCTCGTATCTGTTCACTCTGTCTATGCTGGTTTGTTCAACCCGGAGGATGAACACGAAATTTAGCAGTCTTCTGAAATTCGTGGTCTACCAGGCAAGTGTCTGTCTTGTTGGCCTACTGGTTTTGCATCACGTAATTTTTCTTAGGTTTTGTTGAGTTCTCGTCTCTCATCTTCTTGTTGTATTTGCCTCCGTGCAGTTTAACGCTCTCTATGTGTTGCGTTGATGTCACCCTATGTGCTCCCTCGCTATTTGTTTTTTTACACCTGATGATGATCGCTTGTGTTGCGTTCGAAACGTCGTGATTTATTTTAATATAATTTTATTATATTTCTACATACGGGACTTTGCCGAAAAAAACAATGAGTAATTTATGCATTCACGAAAGCTTCAATTCTATATTCATTGCAGAGCGCTTAACTCAGGTGTGTTGCGGGTTGACGCCACAATCTTCATGGTCATACAAAATACAAATGTCTATTTTTATACTTTTTTCATTGTGCACGGTATGGAACCTACCCACATGCCAAATTTCAGGTGTGTAGTATGTCGGGAAGTATGCACACACACACACACGTATCCACACATTTCCATTTTATATATAGGCTAGCTTTACTACCCGGCTTTGCCCGGGACTTTGATTCTTGTCTTGGATTAAAACACGGTCTTCGCGGAGTGTTGGGTGGGGGGGTGTGCGTGACGTCAGCAGGCACACTGCATAACGATGCCGCATAGGGTGACATCTCAGATATGACGGCTATTTTAATACTTTGTGCATTGTGTCCAGTCTGGAAGCTACCCACGTGCCAAATTTCCAGTTTGTGTTGCATGTCGGGAAGTATGCTGAACATTTCAAACAGACACACATTCACAAATTTCCCTTTTATAATTATAGATGAATCAGCATTGTGCAACCCCCACTGCCACCGCGTGACATATTATTACGTGCCAGGGACTCTATGAGAGGACAACAGTCCGTGTTCATAATTGGCAATAAGTAACGGCAAAGCTGTTACAAGGGACTCACAGAATTGTGCCCAGTTGCGTATACAGTACACGACTTCCCTGAAGGCAAACACCTTCAGCGAGCGCGATGCCTTTCACACGCGTCGAATTAAAAGCGTAGGACAAGTCCTTACTTAGTAACAACTCCTGACTAACAACTCCTTACTTACTAACAACTCCTTACTTCCTAACAACTCCTTACTAATAACTCCTTACCAACAACTCCTTACCAACAACTCCTTATCCTATCATTTTTCATTGCTGAAAGGGGCTACCCCCCCCCCTACCTGATTATCCTGGCTCTACCTCTGAGTGTGTGAAAGGATCAAGTTTGTATTTGCAGTAAAGTCTATTAACTCTATTGGGCACGGAGGTTATATTAAAATAGTAGTTTATTTTTGTTTTCCTCTGCAACTCTTAGTAAGAATGTAGTCAGGAAGTTATCACAGCACACGTGCAGCTGAAGTCGGAACTGTTCATCCCAGCATTCAAGGACATCTGTGCCTGGCTTTCACACCTCTAAGTTGCGATTGAACATTCATTTATGCATGTCTGCATAACACAAGTAGTATTATTTTCAACACCCTTTGCTATGTCAGCTGAATTTAGCTTTCATAAATATTCCTTTGGAAGCCAGACAGCCGAAATTGTGTGTTCGGGAGTTTTGGGTTAACATTCATTTTGAAGACACGAGGGCTTCCAGGCACGTTTATGACCATTTGCCCTCTAATTGTGTGCCATAACAGCCCGTGTGATGAATTTGGGACACGTTTTCACTATAACATGAATATATGAATAAGTATAGACGTGTGAGTCACGTGTGACTGTATGAATGCATTCCTCTGTGCATCGATACTGACGTGTAGATGGTGTGGATATTCTTTTTTTCTGTCTGCAGCTGTCGCTTCCTCTGCAGAATTGGTCTGATGGAGCAAAGGCACTCGGCGCGGCTCGGTGCATACAGCACGGATCGTCCTGCACATTTGAAATGGCACCAGAGAACACACACGGGAGAGAAACCCTTCAAGTGCAGTGTGTGTGGGAAGGCGTTTGCACAGTCATCAAATCTTAATGTACACCAGAGAACCCACACGGGAGAGAAACCCTTCAAGTGCAGTGTGTGTGGGAAGGCGTTTGCACAGTCACCAAATCTTCAAGTACACCAGAGAACCCACACGGGAGAGAAACCCTTCAAGTGCAGTGTGTGTGGGAAGGCGTTTTCAGATTCATCTCCTCTTGTAGCACACCGGAGAACACACACAGGAGAGAAACCCTTCAAGTGCAGTGTGTGTGGGAAGGCGTTTGCACAGTCACCAAGTCTTCATGTACACCAGAGAACACACACAGGAGAGAAACCCTTCAAGTGCAGTGTGTGTGGGAAGGCGTTTGCACATTCAGCAAGTCTTCATATACACCAGAGATCACACACGGGAGATAAACCCTTCAAGTGCAGTGTGTGTGGGAAGGCGTTTGCACAGTCACCAAGTCTTAATGTACACCAGAGAACACACACAGGAGAGAAACCCTTCAAGTGCAGTGTATGTGGGAAGGCGTTTGCACATTCATCAAGTCTTCATGTACACCAGAGAACACACACAGGAGATAAACCCTTCAAATGCGGTGTGTGTGGGAAGGCGTTTGCACAGTCACCACATCTTCATGTACACCAGAGAACACACAAGCATCAGAAGATCCACAAGGAGTGGAGTCTGAAATCGGCTTGTGAAAGTCAAAGTGCCGCAATGAGCCCATCCCTCATGAAACAAGAACCGGAAGAAAATCCCAGCTTGGACACTTTTAAAGGTATCGAGGTGAAATATGAAGAGGTGAAGGTGAAATGTGAAGAAGTGATGGTGAAGAGCGAAGAAGTGAGGGTAAAATGTGAAGATGAAGATTCAACTCCAAAATCAGACCTTCACATCGATGGAGGCAACGTGAAGCAGGAGGAGAATTCTGACTTTGAGGCAGAGCGAGGCAACTCCCAGCAGTTTGTGGAAGTGGAGGTGTGGGTGGACTTCCTCCGAGACATTACAAAGTCAAATGGAGACCCGGTAGATATGTAAGCTTGAGACGATGTCGCTCCAATAGATGCACCTTTGTCACAGGCCTTTAATGACAAGAATGAGAAGTTGAACACTCAATTCCTAGGTTCAACCTGCAGGGTAAGAGCGGCCAGTCTTTGTGAACCTGTGGGTTGCGTAGATCTCTAACCATGAGCGAGAGCCAATAAGCTTCCAAGCAATCACAAGGTTCTAATAATTCCATTTATATGGTGCTTGCTTAATCGCCTCTGGCAATTCGGAGTGTTGTGTTATATCTCGTCTCAAACACTCGAAGAGCACCCCCAAGTAGCAGCTGCCCCTGTGTGGTACAAAGTGGTGGCCCTGCACCGGCCTGCATGTGGACAAGAACCTGTCAGTAGGGGGCGATGGTTGATGTGGCATCTCAGTTGTGGAGTTTGTAGGTAACGTTTAGAATTTGATAAATTTTGACCCAGACGCCAGCATGCAATGGCCTACTCGTTTTTGAATGGCGCAATAGTATGTTGTACATACACTGTTAAGCGTATTTGTAAAAAAAAATAGCTTGTTAGTACGATATAACCTGATGCAGTATATTTCACTGCAGTAATTCGATTTTGTTAATATGCCTGTCAATAATTGAGAATTGTTGCATATGAGCCTTTTCCAAAATTGATATTAACAATAATATTTGCCGTTATATATATTTTTTTAAACGATAAAAATTAATCAATAAAACCCGTAAGCCAGGCACACGAAAAACCAGATGTCGATCATAAACAGGCCATTAATAAATAAAGAAATAATAAAACTCTCGAGGCGAGGATGTTAGCAGCTATCTGCGAAGATCTCCAGATGAACAAGAGTTTGATGGGCCCTAAGGGAGGTCACCCAGAGGGAGCCCTCCGCAAGCCAGAAACGAGGACGCCCACGGGTTAAACCATATATATTTTTTCCTTTGTCATTAAAACAACGGTTAAAATTTAAAATGCAATAACAAGAATAAGCTAAAGTTAGCGGTCCTCGCGCTCACTCCAATTAATACCAGGCCACCAGATACATCAGTGAATTATTATCCAATGATTAATTTGCTATCAAATGATTTTCACCTTTAATACTTTTACTGTTAAAACAAAGCTTGGAGACAAAATACAGAGTCACATTAAAGGTTTTTGAGAAGGAATGAGACAACGGGCAAACTTGCGAAAGAGTTTAAACAATATCCCAAGCAACCCCGACCACCTTTGTCTCTCGCAGCGCGGAGAAGCAGGAACCACACCTTATCACAAGGGGCCATCTGGAGCTAGCCAGACGGGTTAATGAGAAAACACACAACAGCCAGCGAACACGTTTTTCAGTTAAAGAAGTGGCTACACATCAGTCACACATAAAAGTAAGAATAACGAGTTCACCTTACACGACATTCCATTATAGAACCTTACAGAACCAAGGGATATAGATTCCAACAATCAAGAAACGGACCTCTTAAACTCAGGATGAAAATTATTTTTCTTTTTAATAATTCCATCGTAACAATGCGAACCTCGGTAAACCGAGAGGCGTGTCGGGAGGATGTAGTTACAAGCACGAGTCTTGGCGAACATGGGACCAAATGGTATTTGAGAAATATAAAGTCGAAAGTATAAAGAGATAGGTACTTCCGACCACCTTTGTCTCTCCTGCAGAACGCGAGAGAGGAATTTCACGCCAGGGCAAACAGATCGTTATCGCAAGAGCCATCTGTACACACACACGAACTCACACACACACAGACCACGCCCCCCCCTTCACTGCACAGAGAGAAGAATGTCTTTGAATATAACGGTCAGCGCATTTTCAAAAAGTTAAGTTAAGTCAGTCAAGACAGATCAGCGATTCAAGACGTCCACAAGACGAGCAGTCGCATGGAGCGGCTGGCTCCGAGCCTCGCTGAGTAGCGAGGATCGCCGAGTCGCGATGTATCAACGAGATTGAGTCATACAGCAGTGGAGAGAAACTGCTGTCAGCGAACCAGCGCGGGTGCGTTCGCGCATCTTCAACATAGAGAGCACGTGCGACTCAACTCACTCAACAGAAGAAAACGCTTGGCCAGCCGCCAACAAAGTATCAGCGAATCAGCGCTGAGAGCGCTCGAGCATCTCCACAGAGGAAGCACGTGCAACGTGGCTCAACCAGCAGCGGAAAAGCACGAGCAGCCGCCAACAACTTCAGCAAACCAGTGACCAAGCGCGGGCGACTTGAGTCATACAGCAGTGGAGGAAACCTGCTGTCAGAGAGCCGCCAACAACCTCAACAAAGAGAGCGCCTGCGACTCGGCTCACTCAGCAGAATGAAAAACTTGACCTGTCGCCCGCGAGCGCAGCGTCAGATACTACAGCAGCGGAAAGAGCGCGGCCAGCAACGCCAAGCAAGAGCGTGCAGCAGCTCAGCCAGCAGTGGAGAGAAACTGCTGTCAGCGAACCAGCACGGGCGCGTTCGCTCATCTTCAAGGAGAGGGAGCGCGCGCCACCAGTGTGCCATCAGCATCAGCATCAGCACCAGCGCGTGCCAACAGCGTGCCACCAACATCAGCACCAGCACGTGCCACCAGCGTGCCACGAGCACCAGCGTGCCACCAGCGTGCCATCAGCACCAGCATCAGCACCAGCGCGTGCCAACAGCGTGCCATCAGCATCAGCACCAGCACGTGCCACCAGCGTGCCACGAGCACCAGCGTGCCACCAGCGTGCCATCAGCACCAGCATCAGCACCAGCGCATGCCAACACCGTGCCAACAGCGCGCCACCAGCGTGCCACCAGCACCAGCGCGTGCCACCAGCGTGCCACCAGCGTGCCACAGCGCGCAACTTTGCGTCACCAGCGCTGAGAGGGCAGCGGCCCCGCACTCAACACCCATCGGCGCGACGACGGCGAGCGTCGTGCTGACTCATCCAGCCAGCGGTGGACAGAAACTGTGACGAGCCGTTCGTATTCAACCCCTCCCCCACAGTCTCCCCCTCACTCCCCCACCGCGCTGCAACACACACAGGAAACACATTTTGGACACCAGAGATGCTAACCTCGGCGTCTGCTTTACGCAAAGAATTGAACCGGTGATAAAGAAGACACACGATACGCATATCGGGATAATCAAGAAGGGTTGCCACTCCAAGGTGGTGCATTAAAAATCAATTCATAGCGAAAAATACAGCTGTCATTGAGTTGCATAATAACCAATCGTCCTACTGTTAACAGCGTGATAAGAATTGACTTGAAGGTCTATGAATGGATGTGGTACTGTGTGGGCGATGTTCAAATACGAATTTACATTATAAGGTTTTGATAGAATAGTTTGCATGTATTAATCTCTCCCTCAACAACCGATCGATTGCGTTACGCGTCGGGAATTAACCACAGGTGCCGTTATCAAAGTGAAACGACGCAATCGTGATGGTATCATGTTAACGCTGTGTTGAAATTCCAAGATCGAGAGTTTTCATATTATTCAAAAATTAAAGTTAGCTAGAAAATAAAATTTATTAAAGCATAAAGGTTGCGTGTGATTCTTCCTGAAATTCTGCGTAATATTGTTCTGTGTATGAGATCTGAATCCTGGGGACCTATCATAAGCACACTATCACCACACATAATCCATAACACGCATAATTCATAATGTTCAATCGAGAGTAATCGTATCCTTATCGATAATACGGAATTAAATAGCAGAGTCGAATCGACTCTCTCATTCATGCTCACAAGACCTACAGAACTGCATACGATCAATTGCGTTATTCCAATTCGTAACACAATCCTAGTCACCAAGGCTCGACCTGCATTATCACAACCACGCCCACTCGCATAAATTAATACAATTATCTCTCGAATCAGCATAATTTATGCATATAATTACACCAATTAACATAATTTAGGATAAATTATGCAAATTGCAAATTTCATTTAATTTTTATTATTTTGATCAATTTTCATAAAACCTATATATACAACAGAATGAATACTTGTCTGTGTACATGTAACATTTTGTCTATAAGGGTCAAACATTGAATAAGTGATGTTAGGACAAAGTGTGTGTTTTGGAAGTAACCTGTACAGATAACTCAGGTGAGACTCATTGCTCTTGTGATACAGGTCAAAGGGTATTTTTGTGTTTTCAGGAAGCATCTCCATCTGGAGCAACTCATTGTCTTTGAAATAGGGAGCACACTCGGTTCATTAATCAGTTACAAGGCATACCACTCAAAGGTTACACGTAGAGGAGATCCATTCTCTACAACACGAATTATAATTTTGTATTACGTGTTGATGTAGATTTTGTCGAACTAGGACATGAAGTGCTCCTTGCTGATTAACGTCTGGATGTTCACAACCAAGGGCTTGAAGCAAGCCTGACTGCCTGCGGTGCCCCTCATTTACGGCCTTGGGCCAGGAAAGTCACGAAAAAAAATGCACACGAACGACGTCTCCACGCAAGCACCCGATGCTCCGTTTTGAAGTTTGAAAATGAAACAACTTTGAATTGTGTTATGTTTTGAATTAGATAATTGTATTTCTTCATTAAAAGCTTCTTAATTGAAACAGATATTTCGCGTGAATTTTCTCTCGTCAAGTAGATGGCCTTGCCGGGGGTTTGGTTCGATGCGGACTTTCACCTGGTTGGGATCGCGGGATCGAGACGAGGCTGAGCTTGTTCATATCCGTGTACATCGATGTCCCACATTGCTTACACGGACACACCACACACAATGAAATAAATAGAAACTAGAACGACTTAATTCCGGGGATGGGCAAAGATTGAGGAATCTCTTTCAATGGAGCGAGTTAAGTTTGTGTTCGATTCAACAACTCTCTGTCCGTCTGTGTCTCTGTTCCCCTCTGTGTCTGTCTCTCGCTGACTGTGTCTCTGTCGTCTCTGTATCTTTATTTCTGTTTTCTTCTTGTCTGTGTCTGTCCACCTCTCTCTCTCTTGTCAGTCTCTGTGTGTGTCTCTATCAGCGTCTTTCCAACCGTATTCAACTACCGCCAGTAGCAACATGCGCCCATTCAACTTTCACGGGCCCACGACTGCACGCGACTCAAACGTGCTCCGAGTCTCTGTGTGTACGTTGAACTTAATTCGCACCGTACGTAGCCAACCATGCTAATCTGTGGGTCTCTCTGTGTGTGAGTCTCTGTGTGTATCTGGAACTTCTTTCGCACCGTACGTAGCCAACCATGCTAATCTGTGGGTCTCTCTGTGTGCGAGTCTCTGTGTGTATCTGGAACTTCTTTCGCACCGTACGTAGCCGACCATGCTAATCTGTGGGTCTCTCTGTGTGTGAGTCTCTGTGTGCGTTGAACTTCTTTCGCACCGTACGTAGCCAACCATGCTAATCTGAGGGTCTCTCTGTGTGTGAGTCTCTGTGTGTATCTGGAACTTATTTCGCACCGTACGTAGCCGAACCTGCACAGGAGGAGCGGCTGTTATCTGTGGAGCTGTTGGCTGGGTACCATCTGTCAGCGGGAGCGAGAGACGATGAAGCTCCCAAGCATTTCACTACGTTACCAACATCATATTTTCACTCATAAGTCGCTTGCCTAATTGTGTCTTTCTTATCGAATCTCATCTCAAACAATCGAAGGACGCCTCCCCCTAAGTGGCAGCTGCCCCTGTGTGGCACAAGGTGGCCCTGCACCGGCCTGCACGTGGACATGAGTCTGTCGGTAGGGGGCGATCATTGACGCGCCATCTCCGTTGTGTGGTTTCTGGATAATGTTTGGAATCGCCACAATTTTGACCGTGACACCGACATGCAATGACCTGTGCGTCGTGAATGACACAACGCTATGTTTTTACATCTGCCGTGAAGCAGACTGCGCACATTGTGGTGCATGCTACTGGGGTAGCCAGGTGTGCTTGTCGGATTTGAACCTTGAACCTCTGCAATAAATAGAGAATGCACTACCATATTCTTGGTTCTTTCGGTAAAGTCACGTAAATAGAAAACAAAAATTGGAAAATAATAAATTGATGAAAAGATGCCATTTGTCGACTGACTGAGATGACTGTGCCCACCACAGTGCACACACACACAGTGTACACACACACAGTGTACACACACACACAGTGTACACACACACAGTATACAAACACAGTGTGTACACACACACACACAGTGTGTGTGTGTACACACACACAGTGTACACACGCACAGTGTACACACACAGTGTGTACACACACAGTGTACACACACACACAGTGTACACACACACACAGTGTACACACACACAGTATACAAACACAGTGTGTACACACACACACAGTGTGTGTGTGTACACACACACAGTGTACACACACACAGTGTACACACACAGTGTACACACACACACAGTGTACACACACACAGTATACAAACACAGTGTGTACACACACACACACAGTGTGTGTGTGTACACACACACAGTGTACACACGCACAGTGTACACACACAGTGTGTACACACACAGTGTACACACACACAGTGTACACACACACAGTGTGTGTACACACACACTGTGTGTACGTACACACACTGTGTGTGCACACACACAGTGTACACACACACAGTGTACACACACACAGTGTACACACACCCAAGTGGTCTCTGTTCAAGGGAGGGAGCAATGGAAAATGAATCTAAATCAACATAAAATCCAACCCCTCTCTGTGACGTCACCACTCAGCGTTACCTCATCGGAGTGAAACGCCAGGGGGAGGTGTACCTCTCTAGTGACGTCATGTCACCAAGGTGTTCACCCCATCCCGTTCAAGGTGCCCTTGAACGTGACGTCGCCTCTGCCTGGGTCGCCATTTTCTGTTCAAGTAGAATCCATATTTGGGCAAGGCCACGCCCAGTGAATGGCGGCTCATTAACATAATCTATTCACGTACGGAGCCGCTCATTGTGGGAGGGGAGTGTTATCGTCCCCCACAAGTGACGTCATGTCACCTCTTGCTGCCGCGTGACGTCACGGGATAACAGGAAGCTGCTGCTCCGCCCGTGCACTGAATTTCGAGGTGAGAAATTCTCACCGCGGTTGTGGTTGTTGTGGTGGTGGTTGTTGTGGTGGTGGTTGTTGTGGTGGTGGTTGTTGTTTACCGAGGTAGAGCCTCGCTCTCTCTCGTAGGGGTGTCAATTGAGTAGCAGCGAGCATGGAAGCGATGTCCAGGTTGCAACTTTACAGCGCGGGGCCTAGCCACGCGGAGCCTTGCCTCCTGCCCTCGCCTGGTCGCGTTTGCTTCAATTATCTCGCTTAAGTTTAATTTGTCTTCATGCGGCTCGCCACTTTGTCACTTTGTTTTACTTTTAAATATTCACGCGGTTTTTATTTCTATTTTTTTTTACACCAGGCCAAGCCCACTTGAGCTGCTGTACCGCTTTTTGTTTTCAGAAGCGACCTGCCCACAACACAACACAAGGTGAGGCTCCTCAACAGCGTGGCGGTGTTCACTCTGGACGCGTGGCGGTGTTCACTCTGGACGCGTGGCGGTGTTCACTCTGGACGCGTGGCGGTGTTCACTCTGGACGCGTGGCGGTGTTCACTCTGGACACGTGGCGGTGTTCACTCTACTTGGTGGAGTGAGGGAGCATGAATTCTGTGCAGGTGAAGGTGGCCAGGCGTGGGTCTGGACACACCACCACCTGTGAACCGTGCCAGTGTGTGACAGTGGTGGAGCCAGTGGGGGTGGGGTAGGCACGTGCCCCCCAACGATCCGATCGAAATCCCTAATTTCGATAGGATCATTGCGGTTTATTAGTGACTAGCTTCACTACCCGGCTTCGCCCGGGACTTGGATTCTTGTCTTGGATAAATTTCATATTCCCTTATATTTCACTGAAAAACCCTTAAAAATGTTGATGCTTGCGAGAAAGAAAAAAGGCGAAACAAATCTAGTTACCTAAATCGGATGTTTTCACTCGAGGAAATTTTACCTTAATCCACTTCTACGCAAGGTCGATTTTGGCCACTCGGGAAGGGAATAATGACGTGGTGAGCTGAAAATAGTCGCGTTCACTTAGAAATTCCAAACGGCATAAGCTGTGAAAATTTCACGACGCCAGAGCTCAGCGTTGGGAGAGGTTTTTGCTGCTTCACACAAACAAACAGATGTAATGTTCTGCTTCATATTTAAGATAGCAGTTCTACCCATTCTTCGCACGGAGGATATGTATTGAAACTCCGAGAAACCAATGGCTTCATCGGCCAGGAGCGAAGCGCCACCTAAAATCTCCCGGCACGCTGTTAACAGCCCTCTCTGTGCTGCCAAATACATCTTTCCCTGGATGTTCTTCCCTGTGTATGTATCTCTGCTGCCTTGTACCTCGTATCTGTTCACTCTGTCTATGCTGGTTTGTTCAACCCGGAGGATGACCACGAAATTTAGCAGTCTTCTGAAATTCGTGGTCTACCATGGAAGTGTCTAACTGTGTTGTTGGCCTACTGGTTTTGCATCACGTAATTTTTCTTGGGTTTTGTTGCGTTCTCGTCTCTCATCTTCTTGTTGTATTTGCCTCCGTGCAGTTTAACGCTCTCTATGTGTTGCGTTGATGTCACCCTATGTGCTCCCTCGCTATTTGTTTTTTTACACCTGATGATGATCGCTTGTGTTGCGTTCGAAACGTCGTGATTTATTTTAATATAACTTTATTATATTTCTACATACGTGACTTTACCGAAAAAAATAATGGGTAATTTACGCAGTCACGAAAGCTTCAATTCTATATTCATTGCAGAGCGCTTAACTCAGGTGTGTTGCGGGATGACGCCACAAACTTCATGGTCATACAAAATACAAAAGTCTATTTTTATACTTTTTTCATTGTGCACGGTATGGAACCTCTACCCACATGCCAAATTTCAGGTGTGTAGTATGTCGGGAAGTATGCTAAACATTTCTAACAGACACACACACACGTATCCACACATTTCCTTTCTATATATAGGCTAGCTTTACTACCCGGCTTTGCCCGGGACTTTGATTCTTGTCTTGGATTAAAACACGGTCTTCGCGGAGTGTTGGGTGGGGGGGTGTGCGTGACGTCAGCAGGCACACTGCGTAACGATGCCGCATAGGGTGACATCTCAGATATGACGGCTATTTTAATACTTTGTGCATTGTGTCCAGTCTGGAAGCTACCCACGTGCCAAATTTCCAGTTTGTGTTGCATGTCGGGAAGTATGCTGAACATTTCAAACAGACACACATTCACAAATTTCCCTTTCATAGTTATAGATAAATCAGCATTGTGCGACCCCCACTGCCACCGCGTGGCATATTATTACGTGCCAGGGACTCTATGAGAGGACAACAGTCCGTGTTCATAATTGGCAATAAGTAACGGCAAAGCTGTTACAAGCGACTCTTAGAATTGTGCGCAGTTGCGTATACAGTACACGACTTCCCTGAAGGCAAACACCTTCAGCGAGCGCGATGCCTTTCACAGGCGTCGAATGAAAAGCATAGGACAACTCCTTACTTACTAACAACTCCTGACTAACAACTCCTTACTTACTAACAACTCCTGACTAACAACTCCTTACTTACTAACAACTCCTGACTAACAACTCCTTACTTAGTAACAACTCCTTACTAACAACTCCTTACTTACTAACAACTCCTGACTAACAACTCCTTACTTCATAACAACTCCTTACTAATAACTCCTTACCAACAACTCCTTACTAACAGCTCCTTACTAATATCTCCTTACTAACAACTTCTTACTTACTAACAACTCCTATCAATTTCATTGCTGAAAGGAGCTACCCCCCCCCCTACCTGAATATCCTGGCTCTACCTCTGAGTGTGTGAAAGGGTCAAGTTTGTATTTGCAGTCAAGTCTATTAACTCTATTGAGCACGGAGGTTATATCAAAACAGTAGTTTATTTTTGTTTTCCTCTGCAACTCTTTGTAAGAATGTAGTCAGGAAGTTATCACAGCACACGTGCAGCTGAAGTCGGAACTGTTCATCCCAGCATTCAAGGACATCTGTGCCTGGCTTTCACACCTCTACGTTGCGATTGAACATTAATTTATGCATTTCTGCATAACACAAATAGTATTATTTTCAACACCCTTTGCTACGTCAGCTGAATTTAGCTTTCATAAATATTCCTTTTGAAGCAAGACATTCAAAATCATGTGCTCGGAGTTTTGGGTTAACGTTTATTTTTAAGATACGAGGGCTTCCAGGCACGTTTATGACCATTTGCCCTCTCATTGTGTGCCATAACAGCCCGTGTGATGAATTTGGGACACGTTTTCACTATAGACGTGTAAGTCACGTGTGACTGTATAAATGGATTCCTCTGTGCATCGATACTGACGTGTAGATGGTGTGGATATTCTTTTTGTCTGTCTGCAGCTGTCGCTTCCTCTGCAGAATTGGTCTGATGGAGCAAAGGCACTCGGCGCAGCTCGGTGCAAAAAGGCATCAATGCGACCGGTGTGCATACAGCACGGATAGTACTGCACATTTCACGTGGCACCAGAGAACCCACACGGGAGAGAAACCCTTCAAGTGCAATGTGTGTGGGAAGGCGTTTGCACAGTCACCAAATCTTTATGTACACCAGAGAACACACACGGGAGAGAAACCCTTCAAGTGCAGTGTGTGTGGGAAGGCGTTTGCACTGTCACCACATCTTCATGTACACCAGAGAACACACACGGGAGAGAAACCCTTCAAGTGCAGTGTGTGTGGGAAGGCGTTTTCACAGTCACCAAGTCTTCATGTACACCAGAGAACACACACGGGAGAGAAACCCTTCAAGTGCAGTGTGTGTGGGAAGGCGTTTGCACGTTCACAAAATCTTCATGTACACCAGAGAACACACACGGGAGAGAAACCCTTCAAGTGCAGTGTGTGTGGGAAGGCGTTTTCACATTCATCACATCTTCATGTACACCAGAGAACACACACGGGAGAGAAACCCTTCAAGTGCAGTGTGTGTGGGAAGGCGTTTTCACAGTCACCAAATCTTCATGCACACCAGAGAACACACACGGGAGAGAAACCCTTCAAGTGCAGTGTGTGTGGGAAGGCGTTTTCACAGTCACAAAATCTTCATCTACACCAGAGAGCACACACGGGTGAGAAACCCTTCAAGTGCAGTATGTGTGGGAAGGCGTTTTCACAGTCACCAAGTCTTCAAGTACACCTGAGAACACACACGGGAGAGAAACCCTTCAAGTGCAGTGTGTGTGGGAAGGCGTTTTCAAAGTCACCACATCTTCATGTACACCAGAGAACACACACGGGAGAGAAACCCTTCAAGTGCAGTGTGTGTGGGAAGGCGTTTTCACATTCACCACATCTTAATGTACACCAGAGAACACACACAGGAGAGAAACCCTTCAAGTGCAGTGTGTGTGGGAAGGCGTTTGCACAGTCATCACATCTTAATGTACACAAGAGAACACAGGAGCATCAGAAGATCCACAAGGAGTGGAGTCTGAAATCCGCTTGTGAAAGTCAAAGTGCCGCAATGAGCCCATCCCTCATGAAACAAGAACTGGAAGAAAATCCCAGCTTGGACACTTTTAAAGGTATCGAGGTGAAATTTGAAGAGGTGAAGGTGAAATGTGAAGAAGTGATGGTGAAGAGCGAAGAGGTGAGGGTAAAATGTGAAGATGAAGATTCAACTCCAAAATCGGACCTTCACATCGATGGAGGCAACGTGAAGCAGGAGGAGAATTCTGACTGTGAGGCAGAGCGAGGCAACTCCCAGCAGTTTGTGGAAGTGGAGGTGTGGGTGGACTTCCTCCGAGACAATACAAAGTCAAATGGAGACGCAGTAGATATGTAAGCTTGAGACGATGTCACTCCAATAGATGCACCTTTGTCACAGGCCTTTAATGACAAGAATGTGAAGTTGAACACTCGATTCCTAGGTTCAACCTGCAGGGTCAGAGCGGCCAGTCTTTGTGGACCTGTGGGTTGCGTAGATCTCTAACCATGAGCGAGAGCCAATAAGCTCCCAAGCAATCACAAGGTTCTAATAATTCCATTTATATGGTGCTTGCTTATTCGCCTCTGGCAATTCGGAGTGTTGTGTTATATCTAGTCTCAAACACTCGAAGAGCACCCCCAAGTAGCAGCTGCCCCTGTGTGGTACAAGGTGGTGGCCCTGCACCGGCCTGCATGTAGACAAGAGCCTGTCAGTAGGGGGCGATGGTTGATATGGCATCTCAGTTGTGGAGTTTGTAGGTAATATTTAGAATTTGATCAATTTTGACCCAGACGCCAGCATGCAATGGCCTACTCGTTTTTGAATGGCGCAATAGTATGTTGTACATACACTGTTAAGCGTATTTTAAAAAAATGGCTTCTTGTTAGTACGATGTAACCTGATGCAGTATATTTCACTGCAGTAATTCAATTTTGTTAATATGCCTGTCAATAATTTAGAATTAATACTTGTCTGATTGTGTGCGTACATGTAACATTGTCTATAAGGGTCAAACATTGAATAAGTGATGTTAGGACAAAGTGTGTGTTTTGGAAGTAACCTGTACACTTAACTCAGGAGAGACTCATTGTTCTTGTGATACAGGTCAAAGGGTATTTTTGTGCTTTCAGGAAGCATCTCCCTCTGGAGCAACTCATTGTCTTTGAAATAGGGAGCACACTCGGATCATTAATCAGTTACAAGGCATACCACTCAAAGGTTACACATAGAGGAGATACATTCTCTACAACACGAATTGTAATTTTGTATTACGTGTTGACGTAGATTTTGTCGAATTAGGACGTGAAATGCTCCTTGCTGATTAACGTCTGGATGTTCACAACCAAGGGCTTGAAGCAAGCCTGACTGCCTGCGGTGCGCCTCACAACCATTTACGGCCTTGGGCCAGGAAAGTCACGGAAGAAATTGCACACGAACGACGTCTCCACGCAAGCACCCGATGCTCCGTTTTGAAGTTTGAAAATGAAACAACTTTGAATTGTGTTATGTTTTTAATTAGATTATTGTATTTCTTCATTAAAAGCTTCTTAATTGAAACAGATATTTCGCGTGAATTTTCTCTCGTCGTTAAGTAGATGGCCTTGCCTGGGGTTCGGTTCGATGCGGACTTTCACCTGGTTGGGATCGCGGGATCGAGACGAGGCTGAGCTTGTTCATATCCGTGTACATCGATGTCCCACATTACTTACATGGACACACCACACACATTGAAATAAATAGAAACTAGAACGACTTAATTCCGGGGATGGGCAAAGATTGAGGAATCTGTTCCAATGGAGCGAGTTAAGTTTGTGTTCGATTCAACATCTCTCTGGCCGTCTGTGTCTCTGTTGCCCTCTGTGTCTCTCTCTCTCGCTGACTGTGTCTCTGTATCTTTATTTCTGTCTTCCTCTTGTCTCTGTCTGTCCACCTCTCTCTCTCTCTTGTCAGTCTCTGTGTGTGTCTCTATCAGCGTCTTTCCAACCGTATTCAACTACTGCCAGTAGCAACATGCGCCCGTTCAACTTTCATGGGCCCACGACTGCACGCAACTCAAACTTGCTCCGAGTCTCTGTGTGTATCTGGAACTTCTTTCGCACCATACGTAGCGAACCATGCTAATCTGTGGGTCTCTGTGTGTGAGTCTCTGTGTGTTTCTGGAACTTCTTTCTCACCGTACGTAGCCAACCATGCTAATCTGTGGGTCTCTCTGTGTGTGAGTCTCTGTGTGTATCTGGAACTTCTAACGCACCGTACGTAGCCAACCATGCTAATCTGTGGGTCTCTCTGTGTGTGAGTCTCTGTGTGTATCTGGAACTTATTTCGCACCGTACGTAGCCAACCATGCTAATCTGTGGGTCTCTCTGTGTGTGAGTCTCTGTGTGTATCTGGAACTTCTTTCGCACCGTACGTAGCCGAACCTGCACAGGAGGAGCGGCTGGTATCTGTGGAGCTGTGGGCTGGGTACCATCTGTCGGCGGGAGCGAGAGACGATGAAGCTCCCAAGCATTTCACTACGTTACCAACATCATATTTGCACGCATAAGTCGCTTGCCTAATTGTGTGTTTCGTATCGAATCTCATCTCAAACAATCGAAGGACGCCTCCCCCTAAGTGGCAGCTGCCCCTGTGTGGCACAAGGTGGCCTTGCACCGGCCTGCACGTGGACATGAGTCTGTCGGTAGGGGGCGATCATTGACGCGCCGTCTCCGTTGTATAGTTTCTGGATAATGTTTGGAATTGCCACAATTTTGACCGTGACACCGACATGCAACGACCTGTGCGTCGTGAATGACACAACGCTATGTTTTTACATCTGCCGTGAAGCAGACTGCGCACATTGTGGTGAATGTTACTGGGGTAGCCAGGTGTGCCTGTCGGATTTGAACATTGAACCTCTGCAATAAATAGAGAATGCGCTACCATATTGTTGGTTCTTTCGGTAAAGTCACGTAGATAGAAAACAAAAATGAAGATAAAAACAGCGTTTATTTTTATTTAAATTGCAATTATTTTTTTTCTTTAATATCACATTTTTTTTACGCGACTTTACCGAAAGAACCCAAGAATATGAATTCCTGCCAGTCACGAAAGTTTTAAGTCAAAATAGAATGCACCACCAACTCGGCTCGCGTCAATCTGCGTGGAGGCGTGGGGGGGCCTGAGAGAGTTTCTCACCGGCGCAGAACTTCCAGGCAGAGGGCTCCACGCAGCTTCGTGCGGAGCGACAGGCCAGGTAGCTCCCACACAGCGTGGCGCCGCCGATTAACATTTATATTGTTGGTTCTTTCGGTAAAGTCACGTAGATAGAAAATAACAAAAACATTGGAAAATAATAAATTGATGAAAAGTTGCCATTTGTCGACTGAGATGACTGTGCCCACCACAGTGTACACACACACACAGTGTACACACACACACAGTGTACACACACACACAGTGTACACACACACACACAGTGTACACAGTGTACACACACACACAGTGTACACACACACAGTGTACACACACACAGTGTACACACAGTGTAAACACACTGTACATACAGTGTACACACACACAGTGTACACACACACAGTGTACACACAGTGTACACACACACAGTGTACACACACACACAGTGTACACACACACAGTGTACACACAGTGTACACACACACACAGTGTACACACACAGTGTACACACACAGTGTGCACACACACACACTGTGTACTAACACAGTG
The DNA here is from genome assembly GCF_048934315.1 of Petromyzon marinus. Taxonomy (NCBI): domain Eukaryota; kingdom Metazoa; phylum Chordata; class Hyperoartia; order Petromyzontiformes; family Petromyzontidae; genus Petromyzon; species Petromyzon marinus. Next base: position 8,921,221 of record NC_133739.1, on the reverse strand, counting down.
TACACACACAGTGTACACACACACACAGTGTACACACACAGTGTACACACACACACAGTGTACCCACACATTGTACAAACACACAGTGTGTACACACACCCACTGTGTACACACACAGTGTACAAACACACACAGTGTACACACACACTGTGTACACACACACTGTGTACACACACATTGTGTACACACACAGTGTGTACACACACACAGTGTACACACACACACACAGTGTACACACACACACAGTGTACACACACACACACAGTGTACACACACACACACAGTGTACACAAACACACACACAGTGTACACACACACACAGTGTACACACACACACAGTGTACATACACTCATTGTACACACACCCAAGTGGTCTCTGTTCAAGGGAGGGAGCAATGGAAAATGAATCTAAATCAACTTAAACTTCAACCCCTCTCTGTGACGTCACCACTCACCATAACCTCATCGGCGTGAAACGCCAGGGGGATGTGTACCTCGTTAGTGACGTCATGTCACCAAGGTGTTCACCCCACCCCGTCCAAGGCGCCCTTGAACGTGACGTCACCTCTGCCTGGGTCGCTGCCGTTTTCTGTTGAAGTAGAATCATATTTGGGCAAGGCCACGCCCAGTGACTGGCGGCTGATTAACATAATATATTCACGTACGGAGCCGCTCATTGTGGGAGCGGAGTGTTATCGTTCCCCACAAGTGACGTCATGTCACCTCTTGCTGCCGCGTGACGTCACGAGATAACAGGAAGCCGCTGCTCCGCCTGTGCACTGAAATCCGAGGTGAGAAATTATCATCGCGGTTGTGGTGGTTGTTGTTGTGGTGGTTCTGGTGGTTGTTGTTTACCGAGGTAGAGCCTCGCTCTCTCTCTCGTAGGGATGTCAATTGAGTAGCAGCGAGCATGGAAGCGATGTCCAGGTTGCAACTTTACAGCGCGGGGCCTAGCCACGCGGGGCCTTGCCTCCTGCCCTCGCCTGGTCGCGTTTGCTTCAATTATCTCGCTTAAGTTTAATTTGTCTTCAGGCGGCTCGCCACTTTGTCACTTTGTTTTACTTTTAAATATTCACGCGGTTTTTATTTATTTTTATTTTTTACACCAGGCTAAGCCCGCTTGAGCTACTGTTCCGCTTTTTGTTTTCAGAAGCGACCTGCCCACAACACAACACAAGGTGAGGCTCCTCAACAGCGTGGCGGTGTTCACTCTGGACGCGTGGCGGTGTTCACTCTGGACGCGTGGCGGTGTTCACTCTGGACGCGTGGCGGTGTTCACTCTGGACGCGTGGCGGTGTTCACTCTAGACGCGTGGCGGTGTTCACTCTGGACGCGTGGCGGTGTTCACTCTAGACGCGTGGCGGTGTTCACTCTGGACGCGTGGCGGTGTTCACTCTACTTGGTGGAGTGAGGAAGCATGAATTCTGTGCAGGTGAAGGTGGCCAGGCGTGGGTCTGGACACACCACCACCTGTGAACCATGCCAGTGCGTGACAGTGGTGGAGCCAGTGGGGGTGGGGTAGGCACGTGCCCCCCAACGATCCGATCGAAATCCCTAATTTCGATAGGGTCATTGGGGTTTATTAGTAACTAGCTTCACTACCCGGCTTCGCCCGGGACTTAGATTCTTGTCTTGGATAAATTTCATATCCCTTATAGTTCACTGAAAAACCCTTAAAAATGTTGATGCTTGCGAGAAAGAAAAAAGGCGAAACAAATCAAGTTACCTAAATCGGATGTTTTCACTCAAGGAAATTTAACCTTAATCCACTTCTACGCAAGGTCGCTTTTGGCCACTCGGGAAGGGAATAATGACATGGCGAGCTGAAAATAGTCGCGTTCACTTAGAAATTCCAAACGGCATAAGCTGTTAAAATTTTCACGACGCCAGAAGTCAGCGTTGGAGAGGTTTTGCTGCTTCACACAAACAAACAGATGTAATGTTCCGCTTCATATTTAAGATAGCAGTTCTACCCGTTCTTCGCACGGAGGATATGTATTGAAACTCCGAGAAACCAATGGCTTCATCGGCCAGGAGCGAAGCGCCACCTGAAATCTCCCGGCACGCTGTTAACAGCCCTATCTGTGCTGCCAAATACATCTTTCCCTGGATGTTCTTCCCTGTGTATGTATCTCTGCTACCATGTACTTCGTATCTGTTCACTCTGTCTATGCTGGTTTGTTCAACCCGGAGGATGAACACGAAAGTTAGCAGTCTTCTGAAATTCGTGGTCTACCATGGAAGTGTCTAACTGTGTTGTTGGCCTACTGGTTTTGCATCACGTAATTTTTCTTAGGTTTTGTTGAGTTCTCGTCTCTCATCTTCTTGTTGTATTTGCCTCCGTGCAGTTTAACGCTCTCTCTGTGTTGCATTGATGTCACCCTATGTGCTCCCTCGCTATTTGTTTTTAACACCTGATGATGATCGCTTGTGTTGCGTTCGAAACGTCGTGATTTATTTCTATATAATTTTATTATATTTCTACATACGTGACTTTACCGAAAAAACCAATGAGTAATTTATGCATTCACGAAAGCTTCAATTCTATATTCATTGCAGAGCGCTTAACTCAGGTGTGTTGCGGGTTGACGTCACAAACTTCATGGTCATACAAAATACAAATGTCTATTTTTATACTTTTTTCATTGTGCACGGTATGGAACCTACCCACATGACAAATTTCAAGTGTGTAGCATGTTGGGAAGTATGCTAAACATTTCTAACAGACACACACACACGTATCCACACATTTCCCTTTTATATATAGGCTAGCTTTACTACCCGGCTTTGCCCGGGACTTTGATTCTTGTCTTGGATTAAAACACGGTCTTCGCGGAGTGTTGGTGGGGGGTATGCGTGACGTCAGCAGGCACACTGCGTAACGATGCCGCATAGGGTGACATCTCAGATATGACGGCTATTTTAATACTTTGTGCATTGTGTCCAGTCTGGAAGCTACCCACGTGCCAAATTTCCAGTTTGTGTTGCATGTCGGGAAGTATGCTGAACATTTTAAACAGACACACATTCACAAATTTCCCTTTTATAAATATAGATCAATCAGCATTGTGCGACCCCCCCCCCACTGCCACCGCGTGGCATATTATTACCTGCCAGGGACTCTATGAGAGGACAACAGTCCGTGTTCATAATTGGCAATAAGTAACGGCAAAGCTGTTACAAGGGACTCAGAATTGTGCGCAGTTGCGTATACAGTACACGACTTCCCCGAAGGCAAACACCTTCAGCGAGCGTGATGCCTTTCACACGCTTCGAATTAAAAGCATAGGACAACTCCTTACTTAGTAACAACTCCTGACTAACAACTCCTTATTTACTAACAACTCCTGACTAACAACTCCTTACTAACAACTCCTGACTAACAACTCCTTACTTAGTAACAACTCCTTACTAACAACTCCTTACTTAGTAACAACTCCTTACTAACAACTCCTTACTTAGTAACAACTCCTTACTAACAACTCCTTGCTTGCTAATACTCCTTACTAACAACTCCTTACTTCCTAACAACTCCTTACTAATAACTCCTTACTAACAACTCCTTACTTAATAACAACTATCATTTTTCATTGCTGAAAGGGGTTGCCCCCCTTATCTGAAAATCCTGGCTCCACCTCTGAGTGTGTGACAGGGTCAAGTTTGTATTTGAATATACTTAGCTCTTTCGGTAAAGTCACGTTGAAGGGAAACTAAAATAATAAAATATATATAAAACACCTTCAGCGAGCACGATGCCTTTCACACGCGTTGAATAAAAACCATAGGACAAGTCCTTACTTAGTAACAACTCCTGACTAACAACTCCTTACTAATAACTCCTTACCAACAACTCCTTACTAACACCTCCTATCATTTTATTGTTTCCCTTCAACGTGACTTTACCGAAAGAGCTAAGAATATGAATTACTGCAGTCACGAAAGCTTTAAATCAAAATTTGTATTTGCAGTCAAGTCTATTAACTCTATTGAGCACGGAGGTTATATCAAAACAGTAGTTTATTTTTGTTTTCCTCTGCAACTCTTTGTAAGAATGTAGTCAGGAAGTTATCACAGCACACGTGCAGCTGAAGTCGGAACTGTTCATCCCAGCATTCAAGGACATCTGTGCCTGGCTTTCACACCTCTACGTTGTGATTGAACATTAATTTATGCATTTCTGCATAACACAAATAGTATTATTTTCAACACCCTTTGCTACGTCAGCTGAATTTAGCTTTCATAAATATTCCTTTTGAATCCAGACAGCCGAAATTATGTGCTCGGAGTTTTGGGTTAACATTCATTTTGAAGATACAAGGGCTTCGAGGCACGTTTATGACCATTTGGCCTCTCATTGTGTGCCATAACAGCCCGTGTGATGAATTTGGGACACGTTTTCACTATATCATGAATATATGAATAAGTATAGACGTGTAAGTCACATGTGACTGTATGAATGCATTCCGCTGTGCATCGATACTGACGTGTAGATGGTGTGGATATTCTTTTTTTCTGCCTTCAGCTGTCGCTTCCTCTGCAGAATTGTTCTGATGGAGCAAAGGCACTCGGCACAGCTCGGTGCAAAAAGGCAACAATGCGACCGGTGTGCATACAGCACGGATAGTACTGCACATTTCACATGGCACCAGAGAACCCACACGGGAGAGAAACCCTTCAAGTGCAGTGTGTGTGGGAAGGCGTTTGCACAGTCACAAAATCTTCATGTACACCAGAGAACACACACGGGAGAGAAACCCTTCAAGTGCAGTGTGTGTGGGAAGGCGTTTGCATGTTCACAAAATCTTCATGTACACCAGAGAACACACACGGGAGAGAAACCCTTCAAGTGCAGTGTGTGTGGGAAGGCGTTTTCACATTCACCACATCTTCATGTACACCAGAGAACACACACGGGAGAGAAACCCTTCAAGTGCAGTGTGTGTGGGAAGGCGTTTTCACAGTCACCAAGTCTTCATGCACACCAGAGAACACACACGGGAGAGAAACCCTTCAAGTGCAGTATGTGTGGGAAGGCGTTTTCACAGTCACCACATCTTCATGTACACCAGAGAACACACACGGGAGAGAAACCCTTCAAGTGCAGTATGTGTGGGAAGGCGTTTTCACAGTCACCAAGTCTTCAAGTACACCTGAGAACACACACGGGAGAGAAACCCTTCAAGTGCAGTGTGTGTGGGAAGGCGTTTTCACAGTCACCACATCTTCATGAACACAAGATAACACACACGGGAGAGAAACCCTTCAAGTGCAGTATGTGTGGGAAGGCGTTTTCACAGTCACCAAGTCTTCAAGTACACCTGAGAACACACACGGGAGAGAAACCCTTCAAGTGCAGTGTGTGTGGGAAGGCGTTTTTAAAGTCACCACATCTTCATGTACACCAGAGAACACACACGGGAGAGAAACCCTTCAAGTGCAGCGTGTGTGGGAAGGCGTTTTCACAGTCACCACATCTTCATGTACACCAGAGAACACACACAGGAGATAAACCCTTCAAATGCGGTGTGTGTGGGAAGGCGTTTGCACAGTCACCACATCTTCATGTACACCAGAGAACACACAAGCATCAGAAGATCCACAAGGAGTGGAATCTGAAATCAGCTTGTGAAAGTCAAAGTGCCACAATGAGCCCATCCCTCATGAAACAAGAACCGGAAGAAAATCCCAGCTTGGACACTTTTAAAGGTATCGAGGTGAAATATGAAGAGGTGAAGGTGAAATGTGAAGAAGTGATGGTGAAGAGCGAAGAAGTGAGGGTAAAATGTGAAGATGAAGATTCAACTCCAAAATCGGACCTTCACATCGATGGAGGCAACGTGAAGCAGGAGGAGAATTCTGACTGTGAGGCAGAGCGAGGCAACTCCCAGCAGTTTGTGGAAGTGGAGGTGTGGGTGGACTTCCTCCGAGACATTACAAAGTCAAATGGAGACCCGGTAGATATGTAAGCTTGAGACGATGTCGCTCCAATAGATGCACCTTTGTCACAGGCCTTTAATGACAAGAATGAGAAGTTGAACACTCAATTCCTAGGTTCAACCTGCAGGGTCAGAGCGGCCAGTCTTTGTGAACCTGTGGGTTGCGTAGATCTCTAACCATGAGCGAGAGCCAATAAGCTTCCAAGCAATCACAAGGTTCTAATAATTCAATTTATATGGTGCTTGCTTAATCGCCTCTGGCAATTCGGAGTGTTGTGTTATAGCTAGTCTCAAACACTCGAAGAGCATCCCCAAGTAGCAGCTGCCCCTGTGTGGTACAAGGTGGTGGCCCTGCACCGGCCTGCATGTGGACAAGAACCTGTCAGTAGGGGGCGATGGTTGATGTGGCATGTCAGTTGTGGAGTTTGTAGGTAATGTTTAGAATTTGATAAATTTTGACCCAGACGCCAGCATGCAATGGCCTACTCGTTTTTGAATGGCGCAATAGTATGTTGTACATACACTGTTAAGCGTATTTTAAAAAAATAGCTTCTTGTTAGTACGATGTAACCTGATGCAGTATATTTCCCTGCAGTAATTCAATTTTGTTAATATGCCTGTCAATAATTTAGAATTAATACTTGTCTGATTGTGTGCGTACATGTAACATTGTCTATAAGGTTCAAACATTGAATAAGTGATGTTAGGACAAAGTGTGTGTTTTGGAAGTAACCTGTACACAACTCAGGAGAGACTCATTGTTCTTGTGATACAGGTCAAAGGATATTTTTGTGTTTTCAGGAAGCATCTCCCTCTGGAGCAACTCATTGTCTTTAAAATAGGGAGCACACTCGGATCATTCATCAGTTACAAGGCATACCACTCAAAAGTTACACGTAGAGGAGATACATTCTCTACAACACGAATTATAATTTTGTATTACGTGTTGACGTAGATTTTGTCGAACTAGGACGTGAAATGCTCCTTGCTGATTAACGTCTGGATGTTCACAACCAAGGGCTTGAAGCAAGCCTGACTGCCTGCGGTGCCCCTCACAACCATTTACGGCCTTGGGCCAGGAAAGTCACGGACAAAATTGCACACGAACGACGTCTCCACGCAAGCTCCCGATGCTCCGTTTTGAAGTTTGAAAATGAAAGAACTTTGAATTGTGTTATGTTTTCAATTAGATAATTGTATTTCTTCATTTTAAGCTTCTTAATTGAAATCGATATTTCGCGTGAATTTTCTCTCGTCGTTAAGTAGATGGCCTTGCCGGGGGTTTGGTTCGATGCGGACTTTCACCTGGTTGGGATCGCGGGATCGAGACGAGGCCGAGCTTGTTCATATCCGTGTACATCGATGTCCCACATTGCTTACACGGACACACCACACACAATGAAATTAATAGAAACTAGAACGACTTAATTCTGGGGATGGGCAAAGATTGAGGAATCTCTTTCAGTGGAGCGAGTTAAGTTTGTGTTCGATTCAACATCTCTCTGTCCGTCTGTGTCTCTGTTCCCCTCTGTCTCTCTCTTTCTCGCTGACTGTGTCTCTGTCTCTTTATCTTACTTTTTGTCTTCCTTTTGTTTGTGTCTGTCCACCTCTCTCTCTTGTCAGTCTCTGTGTGTGTCTCTATCAGCGTCTTTCCCACCGTATTCAACTACCGACAGTAGCAACATGCGCACGTTCAACTTTCACGGCCCACGACTGCACGCGACTCAAACTTGCTCCGAGTCTCTGTGTACGTGGAACTTATTTCGCACCGTACGTAGCCCAACATGCTAATCTGTGGGTCTCTCTGTGTGTGAGTCTCTGTGTGCATCTGGAACTTCTTTCGCACCGTACGTAGCCAACCATGCTAATCTGTGGGTCTCTCTGTGTGTGAGTCTCTGTGTGTATCTGGAACTTCTTTCGCACCGTACGTAGCCGAACCTGCACAGGAGGAGCGGCTGGTATCTGTGGAGCTGTGGGCTGGGTACCATCTGTCGGCGGGAGCGAGAGACGATGAAGCTCCCAAGCATTTCACTACGTTACCAACATCATATTTGCACTCATAAGTCGCTTGCCTAATTGTATGTTTCGTATCGAATCTCATCTCAAACAATCGAAGGACGCCTCCCCCTAAGTGGCAGCTGCCCCTGTGTGGCACAAGGTGGCCCTGCACCGGCCTGCACGTGGACATGAGTCTGTCGGTAGGGGGCGATCATTGACGCGCCATCTCCGTTGTGTAGTTTCTGGATAATGTTTGGAATTGCCACAATTTTGACCGTGACACCGACATGCAATGACCTGTGCGTCGTGAATGACACAACGCTATGTTTTTACATCTGCCGTGAAGCAGACTGCGCACATTGTGGTGAATGTTACTGGGGTAGCCAGGTGTGCTTGTCTGAGTTGAACCTTGAACCTCTGCAATAAATAGAGAATGCGCTACCATATTCTTGGTTCTTTCGGTAAAGTCACGTAGATAGAAAACAAAAATAAAGGGAAAAAACGCGTTTATTTATATTATTTAAATTGTCATTTTAATTTTGTCTTCAATGTAACATGTTTTTTTAATTTACGCGACTTTACCGAAAGAACCCAAGAATATGAATTCCTGCCAGTCACGAAAGTTTTAAGTCAAAATAAAATGCACCACCAACTCGGCTCGCGTCAATCTGCGTGGAGGCGTGGGGGGGCCTGAGAGAGTTTCTCACCGGCGCAGAACTTCCATGCAGAGGGCTCCACGCAGCTTCGTGCGGAGCGACAGGCCAGGTAGCTCCCACACAGCGTGGCGCAGCTGATTAACATTTATATTCTTGGTTCTTTCGGTAAAGTCACGTAGATAGAAAATAACAAAAACATTGGAAAATAATAAATTGATGAAAAGATGCCATTTGTCGACTGACTGAGATGACTGTGCCCACCACAGTGTACACACACACACAGTGTACACACACACACAGTGTACACACACACACTGTGTACACACACACAGTGTACACACACACACAGTGTACACACCCCCAAGGGGTCTCTGCTCAGGGAGGGAGCAATGGAAAATGAATATAAATCAACTTAAACTCCAACGCCTCTCTGTGACGTCACCACTCAGCATCACCTTATCGGCGTGAAATGCCAGGGGGAGGTGTACCTCGCTAGTGACGTCATGTCATCACGTTGTTCACCCCACTCCGTCCAAGGCGCCCTTGAACGTGACGTCACCTCTGCCTGGGCCCCTGCCGTTTTCTGTTCAAGTAGAATCCATATTTGGGCAAGGCCACGCCCAGTGACTGGCGGATCATTAACATAATTAATTCGTGAAAGCCTTTGCGATGGGTTCAGCACCCACGCCCCAGCCCTCTACATATGGGCCGGGGTCATTAACATAATATTTTCACATACGGAGCCGCTCATTGTGGGAGGGGTGTGGTACGTCACGCGGCAGCAGAAGGTGACATGACGTCATGTCACCTCCTGCTGCTGCGTGACGTCACGAGAAACAGGAAGTTGCTGCTCTGCCCGTGCACTAAATTCCGAGGTGAGAAATTCTCATCGCGGTTGTGGTGGTGGTGGTTGTTGTGGTGGTGGTTGTTATTGTGGTGGTTATTGTGGTGGTTATTGTGGTGGTGGTTGTTGTGGTGGTTGTTGTTTACCGAGGTAGAGCCTCGCTCTGTCTCGTAGGGATGTCAATTGAGTAGCAGCGAGCATGGAAGCGATGTCCAGGTTGCAACTTTACAGCGCGGGGCCTAGCCACGCGGGGCCTTGCCTCCTGCCCTCGCCTGATCGCGTTTGCTTCAATTATCTCGCTTAAGTTTAATTTGTCTTCAGGCGGCTCGCCACTTTGTCACTTTGTTTTACTTTTAAATATTCACGCGGTTTTTATTTATTTTTATTTTTTACACCAGGCCAAGCCCGCTTGAGCTGCTGTACCGCTTTTTGTTTTGAGAAGCGACCTGCCCACAACACAACACAAGGTGAGGCTCCTCAACAGCGTGGCGGTGTTCACTCTGGACACGTGGCGGTGTTCACTCTGGACGCGTGGCGGTGTTCACTCTGGACGCGTGGCGGTGTTCACTCTGGACGCGTGGCGGTGTTCACTCTGGACGCGTGGCGGTGTTCACTCTGGACGCGTGGCGGTGTTCACTCTGGACGCGTGGCGGTGTTCACTCTGGACGCGTGGCGGTGTTCACTCTAGACGCGTGGCGGTGTTCACTCTGGACGCGTGGCGGTGTTCACTCTGGACGTGTGGCGGTGTTCACTCTGGACGCGTGGCGGTGTTCACTCTGGACGTGTGGCGGTGTTCACTCTGGACGCGTGGCGGTGTTCACTCTGGACACGTGGCGGTGTTCACTCTTGACGCGTGGCGGTGTTCACTCTGGACGCGTGGCGGTGTTCACTCTACTTGGTGGAGTGAGGAAGCATGAATTCTGTGCAGGTGAAGGTGGCCAGGCGTTGCTCTGGACACACCACCACCTTTTGAACCATGCCAGTGCGTGACAGTGGTGGAGCCAGTGGGGGTGGGGTAGGCACGTGCCCCCCAACGATCCGATCGAAATCCCTAATTTCGATAGGATCATTGGGGTTTATTAGTAACTAGCTTCACTACCCGGCTTCGCCCGGGACTTGGATTCTTGTCTTGGATACATTTCATATCCCTTATATTTCACTGAAAAACCCTTAAAAATGTTGATGCTTGTGAGAAAGAAAAAAGGCGAAACAAATCAAGTTACCTAAATCGGATGTTTTCACTCGAGGAAATTTTACCTTAATCCACTTCTACGCAAGGTCGATTTTGGCCACTCGGGAAGGGAATAATGACGTGGCGAGCTGAAAATAGTCGCGTTCACTTAGAAATTCCAAACGGCATAAGCTGTGAAAATATCACGACGCCAGAGCTCAGCGTTGGGAGAGGTTTTTGCTGCTTCACACAAACAAACAGATGTAATGTTCTGCTTCATATTTAAGATAGCAGTTCTACCCGTTCTTCGCACGGAGGATATGTATTGAAACTCCGAGAAACCAATGGCTTCATCGGCCAGGAGCGAAGCGCCACCTAAAATCTCCCGGCACGCTGTTAACAGCCCTATCTGTGCTGCCAAATACATCTTTCCCTGGATGTTCTTCCCTGTGTATGTATCTCTGCTACCATGTACTTCGTATCTGTTCACTCTGTCTATGCTGGTTTGTTCAACCCGGAGGATGAACACGAAATTTAGCAGTTTTCTGAAATTCTTGGTCTACCAGGCAAGTGTCTAACTGTGTTGTTGTCCTACTGGTTTTGCATCACGTAATTTTTCTTAGGTTTGTTGAGTTCTCGTCTCTCATCTTCTTGTTGTATTTGCCTCCGTGCAGTTTAACGCTCTCTATGTGTTGCGTTGATGTCACCCTATGTGCTCCCTCGCTATTTGTTTTTAACACCTGATGATGATCGCTTGTGTTGCGTTCGAAACGTCGTGATTTATTTTAACGTAATTTTATTATATTTCTACATACGTGACTTTACCGAAAAAACCAATGAGTAATTTATGCATTCACGAAAGCTTCAATTCTATATTCATTGCAGAGCGTTTAACTCAGGTGTGTTGCGGGTTGACGCCACAAACTTCATGGTCATACAAAATACAAATGTCTATTTTTATACTTTTTTCATTGTGCACGGTATGGAACCTCTACCCACATGCCAAATTTCAGGTGTGTAGTATGTCGGGAAGTATGCTAAACATTTCGACCAGACACACACACACATGTATCCACACATTTCCATTTTATATATAGGCTAGCTTTACTACCTGGCTTTGCCCGGGACTTTGATTCTTGTCTTGGATTAAAACACTGTCTTCGCGGAGTGTTGGGTGGGGGGGTGTGCGTGACGTCAGCAGGCACACTGCGTAACGCTGCCGCATAGGGTGACATCTCAGATATGACGGCTATTTTAATACTTTGTGCATTGTGTCCAGTCTGGAAGCTACCCACGTGCCAAATTTCCAGTTTGTGTTGCATGTTGGCAAGTATGGTGGACATTTCAAACAGACACACATTCACAAATTTCCCTTTTATAATTAAAGATGAATCACCATTTTGCAACCTCCACTGCCACCGCGTGGCATATTATTACGTGCCAGGGACTCTATGAGAGGACAACAGTCCGTGTTCATAATTGGCAATAAGTAACGGCAAAGCAGTTACAAGCGACTCTTAGAATTGTGCGCAGTTGCGTATACAGTACACGACTTCCCTGAAGGCAAACACCTTCAGCGAGCGCGATGGGTTGAATAAAAAGCATTGGACAAGTCCTTGCTTAGTAACAACTCCTGACTTACAACTCCTTACTTACTAACAACTCCTTACTAACAACTCCTTGCTTACTAACAACTCCTTACTTACTAATAACTCCTTACATACTAACAACTATAATTTTTCATTGCTGAAAGGGGTTGCCCCCTCCCCCTACCTGAAAATCCTGGCTCCACCCCTGAGTGTGTGAAAGGGTCAAGTTTGTATTTGCAGTAAAGTCTATTAACTCTATTGGGCACGGAGGTTATATTAAAATAGTAGTTTATTTTTGTTTTCCTCTGCAACTCTTAGTAAGAATGTAGTCAGGAAGTTATCACAGCACACGTGCAGCTGAAGTCGGAACTGTTCATCCCAGCATTCAAGGACATCTGTGCCTGACTTTCACACCTCTAAGTTGCGATTGAACATTCATTTATGCATGTCTGCATAACACAAGTAGTATTATTTTCAACACCCTTTGCTATGTCAGCTGAATTTAGCTTTCATAAATATTCCTTTGGAAGCCAGACAGCCGAAATTGTGTGTTCGGGAGTTTTGGGTTAACATTCATTTTGAAGACACGAGGGCTTCCAGGCACGTTTATGACCATTTGCCCTCTAATTGTGTGCCATAACAGCCCGTGTGATGAATTTGGGACACGTTTTCACTATAACATGAATATATGAATAAGTATAGACGTGTGAGTCACGTGTGACTGTATGAATGCATTCCTCTGTGCATCGATACTGACGTGTAGATGGTGTGGATATTCTTTTTTTCTGTCTGCAGCTGTCGCTTCCTCTGCAGAATTGGTCTGATGGAGCAAAGGCACTCGGCGCGGCTCGGTGCATATAGCACGGATCGTCCTGCACATTTGAAATGGCACCAGAGAACACACACGGGAGAGAAACCCTTCAAGTGCAGTGTGTGTGGGAAGGCGTTTGCACAGTCATCAAATCTTAATGTACACCAGAGAACCCACACGGGAGAGAAACCCTTCAAGTGCAGTGTGTGTGGGAAGGCGTTTGCACAGTCACCAAATCTTCAAGTACACCAGAGAACCCACACGGGAGAGAAACCCTTCAAGTGCAGTGTGTGTGGGAAGGCGTTTTCAGATTCATCTCCTCTTGTAGCACACCGGAGAACACACACAGGAGAGAAACCCTTCAAGTGCAGTGTGTGTGGGAAGGCGTTTGCACAGTCACCAAGTCTTCATGTACACCAGAGAACACACACAGGAGAGAAACCCTTCAAGTGCAGTGTGTGTGGGAAGGCGTTTGCACATTCAGCAAGTCTTCATATACACCAGAGATCACACACGGGAGATAAACCCTTCAAGTGCAGTGTGTGTGGGAAGGCGTTTGCACAGTCACCAAGTCTTAATGTACACCAGAGAACACACACAGGAGAGAAACCCTTCAAGTGCAGTGTATGTGGGAAGGCGTTTGCACATTCATCAAGTCTTCATGTACACCAGAGAACACACACAGGAGATAAACCCTTCAAATGCGGTGTGTGTGGGAAGGCGTTTGCACAGTCACCACATCTTCATGTACACCAGAGAACACACAAGCATCAGAAGATCCACAAGGAGTGGAGTCTGAAATCGGCTTGTGAAAGTCAAAGTGCCGCAATGAGCCCATCCCTCATGAAACAAGAACCGGAAGAAAATCCCAGCTTGGACACTTTTAAAGGTATCGAGGTGAAATATGAAGAGGTGAAGGTGAAATGTGAAGAAGTGATGGTGAAGAGCGAAGAAGTGAGGGTAAAATGTGAAGATGAAGATTCAACTCCAAAATCAGACCTTCACATCGATGGAGGCAACGTGAAGCAGGAGGAGAATTCTGACTTTGAGGCAGAGCGAGGCAACTCCCAGCAGTTTGTGGAAGTGGAGGTGTGGGTGGACTTCCTCCGAGACATTACAAAGTCAAATGGAGACCTGGTAGATATGTAAGCTTGAGACGATGTCGCTCCAATAGATGCACCTTTGTCACAGGCCTTTAATGACAAGAATGAGAAGTTGAACACTCAATTCCTAGGTTCAACCTGCAGGGTAAAAGCGGCCAGTCTTTGTGAACCTGTGGGTTGCGTAGATCTCTAACCATGAGCGAGAGCCAATAAGCTTCCAAGCAATCACAAGGTTCTAATAATTCCATTTATATGGTGCTTGCTTAATCGCCTCTGGCAATTCGGAGTGTTGTGTTATATCTCGTCTCAAACACTCGAAGAGCACCCCCAAGTAGCAGCTGCCCCTGTGTGGTACAAAGTGGTGGCCCTGCACCGGCCTGCATGTGGACAAGAACCTGTCAGTAGGGGGCGATGGTTGATGTGGCATCTCAGTTGTGGAGTTTGTAGGTAACGTTTAGAATTTGATAAATTTTGACCCAGACGCCAGCATGCAATGGCCTACTCGTTTTTGAATGGCGCAATAGTATGTTGTACATTCACTGTTAAGCGTATTTGTAAAAAAAAATAGCTTGTTAGTACGATATAACCTGATGCAGTATATTTCACTGCAGTAATTCGATTTTGTTAATATGCCTGTCAATAATTGAGAATTGTTGCATATGAGCCTTTTCCAAAATTGATATTAACAATAATATTTGCCGTTATATATATTTTTTTAAACGATAAAAATTAATCAATAAAACCCGTAAGCCAGGCACACGAAAAACCAGATGTCGATCATAAACAGGCCATTAATAAATAAATAATAAAACTCTCGAGGCGAGGATGTTAGCAGCTATCTGCGAAGATCTCCAGATGAACAAGAGTTTGATGGGCCCTAAGGGAGGTCACCCAGAGGGAGCCCTCCGCAAGCCAGAAACGAGGACGCCCACGGGTTAAACCATATATATTTTTTCCTTTGTCATTAAAACAACGGTTAAAATTTAAAATGCAATAACAAGAATAAGCTAAAGTTAGCGGTCCTCGCGCTCACTCCAATTAATACCAGGCCACCAGATACATCAGTGAATTATTATCCAATGATTAATTTGCTATCAAATGATTTTCACCTTTAATACTTTTACTGTTAAAACAAAGCTTGGAGACAAAATACAGAGTCACATTCAAGGTTTTTGAGAAGGAATGAGACAACGGGCAAACTTGCGAAAGAGTTTAAACAATATCCCAAGCAACCCCGACCACCTTTGTCTCTCGCAGCGCGGAGAAGCAGGAACCACACCTTATCACAAGGGGCCATCTGGAGCTAGCCAGACGGGTTAATGAGAAAACACACAACAGTCAGCGAACACGTTTTTCAGTTAAAGAAGTGGCTACACATCAGTCACACATAAAAGTAAGAATAACGAGTTCACCTTACACGACATTCCATTATAGAACCTTACAGAACCAAGGGATATACATTCCAACAATCAAGAAACGGACCTCTTAAACTCGGGATGAAAATTATTTTTCTTTTTAATAATTCCATCGTAACAATGCGAACCTCGGTAAACCGAGAGTGGTGTCGGGAGGACGTAGTTACAAGCACGAGTCTTGGCGAACATGGGACCAAATGGTATTTGAGAAATATAAAGTCGAAAGTATAAAGAGATAGGTACTCCCGACCACCTTTGTCTCTCCCGCAGAGCGCGAGAGAGGAATTTCATGCCAGGGCAAACAGATCGTTATCGCAGGAGCCATCTGTACACAAACACGAACTCACACACACAGACCACGCCCCCCCCCCTTCACTGCAAAGAGAGAAGAATGTCTTTGAATATAACGATATAACGATTCAAGACGTCCACAAGACGAGCAGTTGCATGGAGCGGCTGGCTCCGAGCCTCGCTGAGTAGCGAGGATCGCTGAGTCGCGATGTATCAACGAGATTGAGTCATACAGCAGTGGAGGAAACCTGCTGTCAGAGAGCCGCCAACAACCTCAACAAAGAGAGCGCGTGCGACTCGGCTCACTCAGCAGAAGAAAAACTTGACCTGTCGCCCGCGAGCGCAGCGTCGGATACTACAGCAGCGGAAAGAGCGCGGCCAGCAAAGCCAAGCAAGAGCGTGCAGCAGCTCAGCCAGCAGTGGAGAGAAACTGCTGTCGGCGAACCAGCACGGGCGCGTTCGCGCATCTTCAAGGAGAGTGAGCGCGCTCCACCAGTGTGCCATCAGCATCAGCACCAGCGCGTGCCAACAGCGTGCCACCAGCGTGCCACCAGCACCAGCGCGTGCCAACAGCGTGCCACCAGCACCAGCATCGGCACCAGCGCGTGCCATCAGCACCAGCATCAGCACCAGCGCGTGCCAACAGCGTGCCAACAGCGTGCCAACAGCGTGCCACAGCGCGCAACTTCGCGTCACCAGGGCTGAGAGGGCAGCGGCCCCGCACTCAACACCCATCGGCGCGACGACGGCGAGCGTCGTGCTGACTCATCCAGCCAGCGGTGGACAGAAACTGTGACGAGCCGTTCGTATTCAACCCCTCCCCCACACTCTCCCCCTCACTCCCCCACCGCGCCGCAACACACAGGAAACACATTTTGGACACCAGAGATGCTAACCTCGGCGTCTGCTTTACGCAAAGAATTGAACCGGTGATAAAGAAGACGCACGATACGCATATCGGGATAATCATGAAGGGTCGCCACTCCAAGGTGGTGCATTAAAAATCAATTCATAACGAAAAATACTGCTGTCATTGAGTTGCATAATAACCAATCGTCCTACTGTTAACAGCGTGATAAGAATTGACTTGAAGGTCTATGAATGGATGTGGTACTGTGTGGGCGATGTTTAAATGCGAATTTACATTATAAGGTTAAGGTTTTGATAGAATAGTTTGCATGTATTAATCTCGTCCTCAACAGTCGATCGATTGCGTTACGCGTCGGGAATTAACCACAGGTGCCGTTATCAAAGCGAAACAACGCAATCGTGATGGTATCATGTTAACGCTGTGTTGAAATTCCAAGATCGAGAGTTTTCATATTATTCAAAAATTAAAGTTAGCTAGAAAATAAAATGTATTAAAGCATAAAAGTTGTGTGTGATTCTTCCTGAAATTCTGCATAATATTGTTCTGCGTATGAGATCTGAATCCTGGGGACCTATCATAAGCACACTATCACCACACATAATCCATAACACACATAATTCATAATGTTCAATCGAGAGTAATCGTATCCTTATCGATAATACGGAATTAAATAGGAGAGTCGAATCGACTCTCTCTCATTCATGCTCACAAGACCTACAGAACTGCATACGATCAATTGCGTTATTCCAATTCATAACACAATCCTCGTCACCGAGGCTCGACCTGCATTATCATAACCACGCCCACTCTCATAAATTAATACAAGTATCTCTCGAGTCAGCATAATTTATGTGCATAATTACACCAATTAACATAATTTTGGATAAATTATGCAAATTTTAAATTTCATTTAATTTTTATCATTTTCATCAATTTTCATAACACCTATATGTACAACAGAATGAATACTTGTCTGTGTGTGTACATGTAACATTTTGTCTATAAGGGGCAAACATTGAATAAGTGATGTTAGGACAAAGTGTGTGTTTTGGAAGTAACCTGTACAGATAACTCAGGTGAGACTCATTGCTCTTGTGATACAGGTCAAAGGGTATTTTTGTGTTTTCAGGAAGCATCTCCCTGTGGAGCAACTCATTGTCTTTGAAATAGGGAGCACACTCGGATCATTAATCAGTTACAAGGCATACCACTCAAAGGTTACACGTAAAGGAGATACATTCTCTACAACACGAATTATAATTTTGTATTACGTGTTGACGTAGATTTTGTCGAACTAGGACATGAAGTGCTCCTTGCTGATTAACGTCTGGATGTTCACAACCAAGGGCTTGAAGCAAGCCTGACTGCCTGCGGTGCCCCTCGCAACCATTTACGGCCTTGGGCCAGGAAAGTCACGGAAAAAATTGCACACGAACGACGTCTCCACGCAAGCATCCGATGCTCCGTTTTGAAGTTTGAAAATGAAACAACTTTGAATTGTGTTATGTTTTTAATTAGATAATTGTATTTCTTCATTAAAAGCTTCTTAATTGAAACAGATATTTCGCGTGAATTTTCTCTCGTCGAAAAGTAGATGGCCTTGCCGGGGGTTCGGTTCGATGCGGACTTTAACCTGGTTGTGATCGCGGGATCGAGACGAGGCTGAGCTTGTTCATATCCGTGTACATCGATGTCCCACATTGCTTACACGGACACACCACACACAATGAAATAAATAGAAACTAGAACGACTTAATTCTGGGGATGGGCAAACATTGAGGAATCTGTTCCAATGGAGCGAGTTAAGTTTGTGTTCGATTCAACATCTCTCTGGCCGTCTGTGTCTCTGTTGCCCTCTGTGTCTCTCTCTCTCGCTGACTGTGTCTCTGTATCTTTATTTCTGTCTTCCTCTTGTCTCTGTCTGTCCACCTCTCTCTCTCTCTCTTGTCAGTCTCTGTGTGTGTCTCTATCAGCGTCTTTCCAACCGTATTCAACTACCGCCAATAGCAACATGCGCCCGTTCAACTTTCATGGGCCCACGACTGCACGCGACTCAAACTTGCTCCGAGTCTCTGTGTGTATCCGGAACTTCTTTCGCACCATACGTAGCGAACCATGCTAATCTGTGGGTCTCTCTGTGTGTGAGTCTCTGTGTGTTTCTGGAACTTCTTTCTCACCGTACGTAGCCAACCATGCTAATCTGTGGGTCTCTCTGTGTGTGAGTCTCTGTGTGTATCTGGAACTTCTTTCGCACCGTACGTAGCCAACCATGGTAATCTGTGGGTCTCTCTGTGTGTGAGTCTTTATGTGTACGTTGAAATTATTTAGCACCGTACGTAGCCAACCATGCTAATCTGTGGGTCTCTCTGCGTGTGTCTCTGTGTGTATCTGGAACTTCTAACGCACCGTACGTAGCCAACCATGCTAATCTGTGGGTCTCTCTGTGTGTGAGTCTCTGTGTGTATCTGGAAATTATTTCGCACCGTACGTAGCCAACCATGCTAATCTGTGGGTCTCTCTGTGTGTGAGTCTCTGTGTGTATCTGGAACTTCTTTCGCACCGTACGTAGCCGAACCTGCACAGGAGGAGCGGCTGGTATCTGTGGAGCTGTGGGCTGGGTACAATCTGTCGGCGGGAGCGAGAGACGATGAAGCTCCCAAGCATTTCACTACGTTACCAACATCATATTTGCACTCATAAATCGCTTGCCTAATTGTGTGTTTCGTATCGAATCTCATCTCAAACAATCGAAGGACGCCTCCCCCGAAGTGGCAGCTGCCCCTGTGTGGCACAAGGTGGCCCTGCACCGGCCTGCACGTGGACATGAGTCTGTCGGTAGGGGGCGATCATTGACGCGCCGTCTCCGTTGTGTAGTTTCTGGATAATGTTTGGAATTGCCACAATTTTGACCGTGACACCGACATGCAATGACCTGTGCGTCGTGAATGACACAACGCTATGTTTTTACATCTGCCGTGAAGCAGACTGCGCATATTGTGGTGAATGTTACTGGGGTAGCCAGGTGTGCCTGTCTGATTTGAACCTTGAACCTCTGCAATAAATAGAGAATGCGCATCCATATTCTTGGTTCTTTCGGTAAAGTCACGTAGATAGAAAACAAAAATGAAGATAAAAACAGCGTTTATTTTTATTTAAATTGCCATTATTTGTTTTCTTTAATATAACATTTTTTTTATTTACGCGACTTTACCGAAAGAACCCAAGAATATGAATTCCTGCCAGTCACGAAAGTTTCAAGTCAAAATAGAATGCACCACCAACTCGGCTCGCGTCAATCTGCGTGGAGGCGTGGGGGGGCCTGAGAGAGTTTCTCACCGGCGCAGAACTTCCATGCAGAGGGCTCCACGCAGCTTCGTGCGGAGCGACAGGCCAGGTAGCTCCCACAGCGTGGCGCAGCTGATTAACATTTATATTGTTGGTTCTTTCGGTAATGTCACGTAGATAGAAAATAACAAAAAAAATTGAAAATATTAAATTGATGAAAAGTTACCATTTGTCGACTGAGATGACCGTGCCCACCACAGTGTACACACGCACACAGTGTACACACACACAGTGTACACACACACACAGTGTACACAGTGTACACACACACACAGTGTACACACAGTGTAAACACACACAGTGTACACACAGTGTACACAAAACACACAGTGTATACACACAGTATACACACAGTGTACACACACACACAGTGCACACACACACAGTGTACACACACACAGTGTACACACACACACAGTGTACACACACACACACAGTGCACACACAGTGTACACACACACATAGTGTGCACACTCACAGTGTACACAAACACACAGTGTGTACACACACACAGTGTACACACACACATACACACAGTGTACATACACACCTAAGGGGTCTCTGTTCAAGGGAGGGAACAATAGAAAATGAATCTAAATCAACTTAAACTCCAACTCCTCTCTGTGACGTCACCACTCAGCATAACCTCATCGGCGTGAAACGCCAGGGGGAGGTCTACCTCGCTCGTGACGTCATGTCACCAAGGTGTTCACCTCACCCCGTCCAAGGCGCCCTTGACCGTGACGTCACCTCTGCCTGGGTCGCTGCCGTTTTCTGTTCAAGTAGAATCCATATTTGGGCAAGGCCACGCCCAGTGACTGGCGGTTCATTAACATAATTATTTCGTGAAAGCCGTCGCGACAGGTTGAGCACCCACGCCCCATCCCTCTTCATATGGGCCGGGCTCATTAACATAATCTATTCACGTACGGAGCCGCTCATTGTGGTAGGGGAGTGTTATCGTTCCCCACAAGTGATGTCATGTCACCTCTTGCTGCTGCGTGACGTCACGAGATTATAGGAAGCTGCTGCTCCGCCCTTACACTGAAATCCGAGGTGAGAAATTCTCATCGCGGTTGTTGTTGTGGTTGTTGTGGTGGTTGTTGTGGTGGTGGTTGTTGTTGTGGTTGTTGTGGTGGTGGTTGTTGTTGTGGTTGTTGTGGTGGTGGTGGTTGTTGTTTACCGAGGTAGAGCCTCGCATGGAAGCAATGTCCAGGTTGGAACTTTACAGCGCGGGGCCTAGCCTGATCGCGGGGTCTAGTCTGATCGCGGGACCTAGCCTGATCGCGGGGCCTAGACTGATCGCGGGGCCTAGCTTGATCGCGGGGCCTAGCCTGATCGCGGGGCCTAGCCTGATCGCGGGACCTAGCCTGATCGCGGGGCCTAGCCTGATAGCGGGGCCTAGTTTGATCGCGGGGCCTAGCTTGATCGCGGGTCCTAGTCTGATCGCCGGGCCTAGACTGATCGCGGGGCCTAGCTTGATCGCGGGGCCTAGCCTGATAGCGGGGCCTAGCCTGATCGCGGGACCTAGCCTGATCGCGGGGCCTAGCCTGATAGCGGGGCCTAGCTTGATCGCGGGGCCTAGCTTGATCGCGGGTCCTAGCCTGATAGCGGGGCCTAGCCTGATAGCGGGGCCTAGCCTGATCGCGAGGCCTAGCCTGATCGCGTTTAAGTTTAATTTGTCTTCATGCGGCTCGCCACTTTGTCACGTTGTTTTAGTTGTAAATATTCACGCGTCTTCTTTGGTTCTTTCGGTAAAGTCACGTAGAATGAGAATAAAATAATAAATTGATAAAATAAAATAACACAATCATTCTCACGACGTTTCGGCCACAACACAAGCGGCCTTCATCAGGTGAAGGGACGAGACTGTCTGGTAGGACAGCCCTGGACAATCTCGTCCCTTCACCTGATGAAGGCCGCTTGTGTTGTGGCCGAAACGTCGTGAGAATATTATTGTGCTATTTTACTTTATCAATTTATTATTTTATTTTCATTCTACGTGACTTTACCGAAAAAAACAAAGAAGATGAATCCTTGCAGACACGAAAGCTTTAAATCGAAATATTCACGCGGTTTTTTATTTATTTTTATTTTTTACACCAGGCCAAGCCCGCTTGAGCTGCTGTGCCGCTTTTGTTTTCAGAAGCGACCTGCCCACAACACAACACAAGGTGAGGCTCCTCAACAGCGTGGCGGTGTTCACTCTGGATGTGTGGCGGTGTTCACTCTGGACGCGTGGCGGTGTTCACTCTGGACGCGTGGCGGTGTTCAATCTGGACGCGTGGCAGTGTTCACTCTGGACGCGTGGCGGTGTTCACTCTGGACGCGTGGCGGTGTTCACTCTGGACGCGTGGCGGTGTTCACTCTGGACGCGTGGCGGTGTTCAATCTGGACGCGTGGCGGTGTTCACTCTGGACGCGTGGCGGTGTTCACTCTGGACGCGTGGCGGTGTTCACTCTGGACGCGTGGCGGTGTTCACTCTGGACGCGTGGCGGTGTTCACTCTGGACGCGTGGCGGTGTTCACTCTGGACGCGTGGCGGTGTTCACTCTGGACGCGTGGCGGTGTTCACTCTGGACGCGTGGCGGTGTTCACTCTGGACGCGTGGCGGTGTTCACTCTGGACGCGTGGCGGTGTTCACTCTGGACGCGTTGCGGTGTTCACTCTGGACGCGTGGCGGTGTTCACTCTTGACGCGTGGCGGTGTTCACTCTGGACGCGTGGCGGTGTTCACTCTACTTGGTGGAGTGAGGGAGCATGAATTCTGAGCAGGTGAAGGTGGCCAGGCGTGGGTCTGGACACACCACCACCTGTGAACCGTGCCAGTGTGTGACAGTGGTGGAGCCAGTGGGGGTGGGGTAGGCACGTGCCCCCCAACGATCCGATCGAAATCCCTAATTTCGATAGGATCATTGGGGCTTATTAGTAACTAGCTTCACTACCCGGCTTCGCCCGGGACTTGGATTCTTGTCTTGGATACATTTCATATTCCCTTATATTTCACTGAAAAACCCTTAAAAATGTTGATGCTTGCGAGAAAGAAAAAAGGCGAAACAAATCAAGTTACCTACATCGGATGTTTTCACTCAAGGAAATTTAACCTTAATCCACTACTACGCAAGGTCGATTTTGGCCACTCGGGAAGGGAATAATGACGTGGCGAGCTGAAAATAGTCGCGTTCACTTAGAAATTCCAAACGGCATAAGCTGTGAAAATTTCACGACGCCAGAGCTCAGTGTTGGGAGAGGTTTTTGCTGCTTCACACAAACAAACAGATGTAATGTTCTGCTTCATATTTAAGATAGCAGTTCTACCCGTTCTTCGCACGGAGGATATGTATTGAAACTCCGAGAAACCAATGGCTTCATTTGACCAGGAGCGAAGCGCCACCTAAAATCTCCCGGCATGCTGTTAACAGCTCTATCTGTGCTGCCAAATACATCTTTCCCTGGATGTTCTTCCCTGTGTATGTATCTCTGCTACCATGTACCTCGTATCTGTTCACTTTGTCTATGCTGGTTTGTTCAACCAAGAGGATGAACACGAAATTTAGCAGTCTACTGAAATTCGTGGTCTACCAGGCAAGTGTCTAACTGTGTTGATGTCCTACTGGTTTTGCATCACGTAATTTTTCTTAGGTTTGTTGAGTTCTCGTCTCTCATCTTCTTGTTGTATTTGCCTCCGTGCAGTTTAACGCTCTCTCTGTGTTGCGTTGATGTCACTCTATGTGCTCCCACGCTATTTGTTTTTAACACCTGATGATGATCGCTTGTGTTGCGTTCGAAACGTCGTGATTTATTTTAATATAATTTTGTTATATTTCTACATACGGGGCTTTACCGAAAAAACCAATGAGTAATTTATGCATTTACGAAAGCTTCAATTCTATATTCATTGCAGAGCGCTTAACTCAGGTGTGTTGCGGGTTGACGCCACAAACTTCATGGTCATACAAAATACAAAAGTCTATTTTTATACTTTTTTCATTGTGCACAGTATGGAACCTACCCACATGACAAATTTCAGGTGTGTAATATGTCGGGAAGTATGCTAAACATTTCTAACAGACACACGCACACACACGTATCCACACATTTCCATTTTATATATAGGCTAGCTTTACTACCCGGCTTTGCCCGGGACTTTGATTCTTGTCTTGGATTAAAACACGGTCTTCGCGGAGTGTTGGGGGGGGGGGTGTGCGTGACGTCAGCAGGCACACTGCGTAACGATGCCGCATAGGGTGACATCTCAGATATGACGGCTATTTTAATACTTTGTGCATTGTGTCCAGTCTGGAAGCTACCCACATGCCAAATTTCAAGTTTGTGTTGCATGTCGGCAAGTATGCTGAACATGTCAAACAGACACACATTCACAAATTTCCCTTTTATAAATATAGATCAATCAGCATTGTGCGACCCCCCACTGCCACCGGGTGGCATATTATTACGTGCCAGGGACTCTGAGAGGACCACAGTCCGTGTTCATAATCGGCAATAAGTAACGGCAAAGCAGTTACAAGCGTCTCTTAGAATTGTGCCCAGTTGCGTATACAGTACACGACTTCCCTGAAGGCAAACACCTTCAGCGAGCACGATGCCTTTCACACGCGTCGAATAAAAAGCATAGGACAAGTCCTTACTTAGTAACAACTCCTGACTAACAACTCCTTATTTACTAACAACTCCTGACTAACGCCTTACTTACTAGCAACTCCTTACTTTTTAACAACTCCTTACTAACAACTCATTAATTACTAACAACTCCTTACTTACTAACAACTCCTTACTAACAACTCCTTACTAACAACTCCTTACTAACAACTCCTTATTTACTAAAAACTCCTGACTAACAACTCCTTACTTACTAACAACTCCTGACTAACAACTCCTTACTTCCTAACAACTCCTTACTAATAACTCCTTACTTACTAATATCTCCTTACTAACAACTCCTTACTAATAACTCCTATCATTTTTCATTGCTGAAAGGGGTTACCCCCCCCCCTACCTGAATATCCTGACTCTACCTCTGAGTGTGTGAAAGGGTCAAGTTTGTATTTGCAGTCAAGTCTATTAACTCTATTGAGCACGGAGGTTATATCAAAACAGTAGTTTATTTTTGTTTTCCTCTGCAACTCTTTGTAAGAATGTAGTCAGGAAGTTATCACAGCACACGTGCAGCTGAAGTCGGAACTGTTCATCCCAGCATTCAAGGACATCTGTGCCTGGCTTTCACACCTCTACGTTGCGATTGAACATTAATTTATGCATTTCTGCATAACACAAATAGTATTATTTTCAACACCCTTTGCTACGTCAGCTGAATTTAGCTTTCATAAATATTCCTTTTGAAGCAAGACATTCAAAATCATGTGCTCGGAGTTTTGGGTTAACGTTTATTTTGAAGATACGAGGGCTTCCAGGCACGTTTATGACAATTTGCCCTCTAATTGTGTGCCATAACAGCCCGTGTGATGAATTTGGGATACGTTTTCACTATATCATGAATATATGAATAAGTATAGACGTGTAAGTCACGTGTGACTGTATAAATGGATTCCTCTGTGCATCGATACTGACGTGTAGATGGTGTGGATATTCTTTTTGTCTGTCTGCAGCTGTCGCTTCCTCTGCAGAATTGGTCTGATGGAGCAAAGGCACTCGGCGCAGCTCGGTGCAAAAAGGCATCAATGCGACCGGTGTGCATACAGCACGGATAGTACTGCACATTTCACGTGGCACCAGAGAACCCACACGGGAGAGAAACCCTTCAAGTGCAATGTGTGTGGGAAGGCGTTTGCACAGTCACCAAATCTTTATGTACACCAGAGAACACACACGGGAGAGAAACCCTTCAAGTGCAGTGTGTGTGGGAAGGCGTTTGCACTGTCACCACATCTTCATGTACACCAGAGAACACACACGGGAGAGAAACCCTTCAAGTGCAGTGTGTGTGGGAAGGCGTTTTCACAGTCACCAAGTCTTCATGTACACCAGAGAACACACACGGGAGAGAAACCCTTCAAGTGCAGTGTGTGTGGGAAGGCGTTTGCACGTTCACAAAATCTTCATGGACACCAGAGAACACACACGGGAGAGAAACCCTTCAAGTGCAGTGTGTGTGGGAAGGCGTTTTCACATTCATCACATCTTCATGTACACCAGAGAACACACACGGGAGAGAAACCCTTCAAGTGCAGTGTGTGTGGGAAGGCGTTTTCACAGTCACCAAGTCTTCATGTACACCAGAGAACACACACGGGAGAGAAACCCTTCAAGTGCAGTGTGTGTGGGAAGGCGTTTTCACAGTCACAAAATCTTCATCTACACCAGAGAGCACACACGGGTGAGAAACCCTTCAAGTGCAGTATGTGTGGGAAGGCGTTTTCACAGTCACCAAGTCTTCAAGTACACCTGAGAACACACACGGGAGAGAAACCCTTCAAGTGCAGTGTGTGTGGGAAGGCGTTTTCAAAGTCACCACATCTTCATGTACACCAGAGAACACACACGGGAGAGAAACCCTTCAAGTGCAGTGTGTGTGGGAAGGCGTTTTCAAAGTCACCACATCTTAATGTACACCAGAGAACACACACAGGAGAGAAACCCTTCAAGTGCAGTGTGTGTGGGAAGGCGTTTGCACAGTCATCACATCTTAATGTACACAAGAGAACACAGGAGCATCAGAAGATCCACAAGGAGTGGAGTCTGAAATCCGCTTGTGAAAGTCAAAGTGCCGCAATGAGCCCATCCCTCATGAAACAAGAACTGGAAGAAAATCCCAGCTTGGACACTTTTAAAGGTATCGAGGTGAAATTTGAAGAGGTGAAGGTGAAATGTGAAGAAGTGATGGTGAAGAGCGAAGAGGTGAGGGTAAAATGTGAAGATGAAGATTCAACTCCAAAATCGGACCTTCACATCGATGGAGGCAACGTGAAGCAGGAGGAGAATTCTGACTGCGAGGCAGAGCGAGGCAACTCCCAGCAGTTTGTGGAAGTGGAGGTGTGGGTGGACTTCCTCCGAGACAATACAAAGTCAAATGGAGACCCGGTAGATGTGTAAGCTTGAGACGATGTCGCTCCAATAGATGCACCTTTGTCACAGGCCTTTAATGACAAGAATGTGAAGTTGAACACTCAATTCCTAGGTTCAACCTGCAGGGTCAGAGCGGCCAGTCTTTGTGAACCTGTGGGTTGCGTAGATCTCTAACCATGAGCGAGAGCCAATAAGCTCCCAAGCAATCACAAGGTTCTAATAATTCCATTTATATGGTGCTTGCTTAATCGCCTCTGGCAATTCGGAGTGTTGTGTTATATCTCGTCTCAAACACTCGAAGAGCATCCCCAAGTAGCAGCTGCCCCTGTGTGGTACAAAGTGGTGGCCCTGCACCGGCCTGCATGTGGACAAGAACCTGTCAGTAGGGGGCGATGGTTGATGTGGCATGTCAGTTGTGGAGTTTGTAGGTAATGTTTAGAATTTGATAAATTTTGACCCAGACGCCAGCATGCAATGGCCTACTCGTTTTTGAATGGCGCAATAGTATGTTGTACATACACTGTTAAGCGTATTTGTAAAAAAATAGCTTGTTAGTACGATATAACCTGATGCAGTATATTTCACTGCAGTAATTCAATTTTGTTAATATGCCTGTCAATAATTTAGAATTAATACTTGTCTGATTGTGTGCGTACATGTAACATTGTCTATAAGGGTCAAACATTGAATAAGTGATGTTAGGACAAAGTGTGTGTTTTGGAAGTAACCTGTACAGATAACTCAGGTGAGACTCATTGTTCTTGTGATACAGGTCAAAGGATAGTTTCGTGTTTTCAGGAACCATCTCCCTCTGGAGCAAATCAGTCTTTAAAATAGGGAGCACACTCGGATCATTCATCAGTTACAAGGCATACCACTCAAAAGTTACACATAGAGGAGATACATTCTCTACAACACGAATTGTAATTTTGTATTACGTGTTGACGTAGATTTTGTCGAACTAGGACGTGAAATGCTCCTTGCTGATTAACGTCTGGATGTTCACAACCAAGGCTTGAAGTAAGCCTGACTGCCTGCGGTGCCCCTCACAACCATTAACGGCCTTGGGCCAGGAAAGTCACGAAAAAAATTGCACACGAACGACGTCTCCACGCAAGCACCTGATGCTCCGTTTTGAAGTTTGAAAATGAAACAACTTTGAATTGTGTTATGTTTTGAATTGGATAATTGCATTTCTTCATTAAAAGCTTCTTCATTGAAAACAATATTTTGTCTTCTTGGTTCTTTCGGTAAAGTCAAGTAGGATGGAAACAAAGTAATAAAACAAAATAACATTCTCACCACGTTTCGGCCACAACACAAGTAGCCTTCATCAGGTGAAGAAACAGGTCTGTCCAGAGGACAGCGCTTGAGTGAACGCTGCCAAGCAAAGACAGCGTCTTTTTTAAAGGTGTGTGGGCGGAGTTAATTAGCATGTTACCCAGCCCCCACCTCCTCATGAGCGGAGGAGGGTGGCGGCTGGGCACAGGAAAACACCAAAGCAGAGCAACCAAGGTGCGTTGCTCTGTCCTGTGCTGCACCATAACCATGTTATAAACTAGACTAATATACAATACAATATTATACCTTCCAAGCTAAGAAACATGGCATAATATATCCATAGACAAATTCCACCTTTGAATTATACAATGCGTTACTTTACACTATTTCGTGTGAAGTTTCTCTAGTCGTTAAGTGGATTGCCTTGCCGGGGGTTCGGTTCGATGCGGACTTTCACCTGGTTGGGATCGCGGGATCGAGACGAGGCGACACAGAGCTGCTGGCCATGCGAGAAGACCGCCGTCTGCAGATCGATTCCAACGCGATCGAACGTCTGTCCCTGCGCCTCCGTCGTTCATGCAGGGGGCGCGTGGAGGTTTGCAGCGCCCCCTGCATGAAAACAACGGAACGTACAGCGTGAGTCACGTGAAGTTGTGCGTAAGCGCCATAACAAGGCGCTGTCAGCTGACCTGCCACCACGTTCACGGGTCAGCAGGGGGCAGCCGAGAGAGAGCGAGGTGTGTAGGGGTCGACCAAAGTAAACCCCTGCCCCCCCCGTGACCGGAGACTCACACCCCTGACCCCCCACCCGTCCCTAAGGCCCCTTAAGATAAGACCTTCCAGAAGCTTCTGGGAGGGGGGGGGGGAGGTCAGGAGTGGAGGGGTGACCCCGACCTGGGGATAAAAGGCCGGCCCTCTGGACGGGCCGAGGCAGTGTTCACCAACTCAAGCCTGAAGACATCCAAAGACCTGAAGACTGGACCAGCACCCGGGAACCCTCAACCGAGGCTCTTGTTAGAGCCGGGTTGTAGCAGACCAGAGGTGGCTCGGACACCCTGGGACCCTCCCCGAGCTCTAGCCAGAGCCGGGTTGTAGCGGACCAGAGGTGAGCTCCCGTACCCGGGCTGGGACGGGTCGTCCAGTCTTCCCTTAACGCCGGGCTAAGGGATCCCGTGGGTAGCAGAGCCCAGAGTGTGCAGGCTGCAATAGAAGGGAGGCTGTCGCTCCCGGAGGCTATCGGGTGGAAGGGGCCATACCCCTGTCGTGTTACGGTATTGTGTAGAGCCGAGTTTGAAAGAGTTGTTATAATAAACGCGTTGCCTCAACCAGACGTCTCCGTGTGATTAGTTAAGGACACAACACTTGCATAAAAAAGAATAGCCAGTGGGTTTTCAAAGTACCTTCGTCTTACAAAAATCAATTTCGCGTGAGCCCACCACATTAAAACGATGCTCAGCTGAGCAGGGCGAGCCACGTTGGGGGGTGGGGGGGGAGGTCACCTTATCTTTGTCACGTGCCGTAGCTCACGTGACTTCTGCCGCGACAATGTCTGGATGTTTTCGCCTGAGGACGACCGCTGGTGTTGTGATCGAAATGTCGCGATTGATTTTTTCACTTCGTTTTTCTTCTACCTGCGTGAATTTACGGAAAGAACCAAAGGATAAGAAAGACGTCTTGTCTGCTGAGCTTGTTCATATCCGTGTATATCCATGTCCCACATTGCTTACACGGACACACCACACACAATGAAATAAATAGAAACTAGAACGACTTAATTCCGGGGATGGGCAAACATTGAGGAATCTCTTTCAATGGAGCGAGTTAAGTTTGTGCTCGATTCAACATCTCTCTGTCCGTCTGTGTCTCTGTTCCCCTCTGTGTCTCTCTCTCGCTGACTGTGTCTCCGTGGTCTCTGTATCTTTCATTCTGTCTTCTTCATGTCTGTGTCTGTCCACCTCTCTCTCTTGTCAGTCTCTGTGTGTGTCTCTATCAGCGTCTTTCCAACCGTATTCAACTACCGCCAGTAGCAACATGCACCCGTTCAACTTTCACGGGCCCACGACTGCATGCGACTCAAACTTGCTCCGAGTCTCTGTGTACGTGGAACTTATTTCGCACCGTACGTAGCCAACCATGCTAATCTGTGGGTCTCTCTGTGTGTGAGTCTCTGTGTGTATTTGGAACTTCTTTTGCACCGTATGTAGCCAACCATGATAATCTGTGGGTCTCTCTGTGTGCCAGTCTCTGTGTATCTGGAACTTCTTTCGCACCGTATGTAGCCGAACCCGCACAGGAGGAGCGGCTGGTATCTGTGGAGCTGTGGGCTGGGTACCATCTGTCGGCGGGAGCGAGAGACGATGAAGCTCCCAAGCATTTCACTACGTTACCAACATCATTTTTGCACTCATAAGTCGCTTGCCTAATTGTGTGTTTCGTATCGAATCTCATCTCAAACAATCAAAGGACGCCTCCCCCTAAGTGGCAGCTGCCCCTGTGTGGCACAAGGTGGCCCTGCACCGGCCTGCACGTGGACATGAGTCTGTCGGTAGGGGGCGATCATTGACGCGCCATCTCCGTTGTGTAGTTTCTGGATAATGTTTGGAATTGCCACAATTTTGACCGTGACACCGACATGCAATGACCTGTGCGTCGTGAATGACACAACGCTATGTTTTTACATCTGCCGTGAAGCAGACTGCGCACATTGTGGTGAATGTTACTGGGGTAGCCAGGTGTGCCTGTCGGATTTGAACCTTGAACCTCTGCAATAAATAGAGAATGCGCTACCATATTCTTGGTTCTTTTGGTAAAGTCACTTAGATAGAAAACTAAAATAAAGAAAAAAACGCGTTTATTTGTATTATTTAAATTGTCATTATTTAATTTTTCTTTAATGTAACATGTTTTTTTAATTTACGTGACTTTACCGAAAGCACCCAATAATGTGAATTCCTGCCAGTCACGAAAGTTTTAAGTCAAAGTAGAATGCACCACCAACTCGGCTCGCGTCAATCTGCGTGGAGGCGTGGGGGGGCCTGAGAGAGTTTCTCACCGGCGCAGAACTTCCATGCAGAGGGCTCCACGCAGCTTCGTGCGGAGCGACAGGCCAGGTAGCTCCCACACAGCGTGGCGCAGCTGATTAACATTTATATTGTTGGTTCTTTCGGTAATGTCACGTAGATAGAAAATTTACAAAAACATTGGAAAATAATAAATTCATGAAAAGATGCCATTTGTCGACTGACTGAAGTGACTGTGCCCACCTATGTGCACACGTACACACAGTGTACACACACAGTGTACACACACACTGTGTACACACACACAGTGTACACACACAGTGTACACACACACACCCAGTGTACACACACAGTGTACACACACACACAGTGTGTACACACACAGAGTGTACACAGTGTACACACACACAGTGTACAAACACACACAGTGTACACACACAAAGTGTACAAACACACGCAGTGTGCACACATACACAGTGTACACAGTGTGTGTACACACAGTGGACACACACACTGTGTATACACAAACACAGTGTACACACACACACTGTACACACACAGTGTACACACACACACAGTGTGTACACACAGTGTGCACACACACACAGTGTGTACACACACACACAGTGTGTACACACTGTGTGTACACACACACAGTGTGTACACACAGTGTGTACACACACACAGTGTAGACACACACACACAGTGTACACAAACAAACACAGTGTACACACACACAGTGTACACACACACAGTGTACATACACACAGTGTGTACGTACACACACGGTGTGTACACACACACAGTATACACACACAGTGTACACACACAAAGTGTACACACAAACTCCCACACACAATGTATATACACAGTGTACACACACACAGTGTACACACACACACAGTGTACACACACACCCAAGTGGTCTCGGTTCAAGGGAGAGAGCAATGGAAAATGAATCTAAATCAACTTGAACTTCAACCCCTCTCTGTGACGTCACCACTCACCATAACCTCATCGGCGTGAAACGCCAGGGGGAGGTGTACCTCGCTAGTGACGTCATGTCACCAAGGTGTTCACCCCACCCCGTCCAAGGCGCCCATGAACGTGACGTCACCTCTGCCTGGGTCGCTGCCGTTTTCTGTTCAAGTAGAATCCATATTTGGGCAAGGCCACGCCCAGTGACTGGCGGCTCATTAACATAATCTATTCACGTACTGAGGCGCTCATTGTGGGAGGGGAGTGTTATCGTTCCCCACAACTGACGTCATGTCACCTCTTGCTGCCGCGTGACATCACGAGATAACAGGAAGCTGCTGCTCCGCCCGTGCACTGAAATCCGAGGTGAGAAATTCTCATCGCGGTTGTGGTGGTGGTTGTTGTGGTGGTTGTTGTGGTGGTGGTTGTGGTTGTTGTGTTGGTGGTTGTTGTTTACCGAGGTAGAGCCTCGCTCTCTCTCGTAGGGATGTCAATTGAGTAGCAGCGAGCATGGAAGCGATGTCCAGGTTGTAACTTTACAGCGCGGGGCCTAGCCACGCGGAGCCTTGCCTCCTGCCCTCGCCTGATCGCGTTTGCTTCAATTATCTCGCTTAAGTTTAATTTGTCTTCAGGCGGCTCGCCACTTTGTCACTTTGTTTTACTTTTAAATATTCACGCGGTTTTTATTTATTTTTATTTTTTACACCAGGCCAAGCCCGCTTGAGCTGCTGTACCGCTTTTTGTTTTCAGAAGCGACCTGCCCACAACACAACACAAGGTGAGGCTCCTCAACAGCGTGGCGGTGTTCACTCTGGACGCGTGGCGGTGTTCACTCTGGACGCGTGGCGGTGTTCACTCTGGACGCGTGGCGGTGTTCACTCTACTTGGTGGAGTGAGGAAGCATGAATTCTGAGCAGGTGAAGGTGGCCAGGCGTGGGTCTGGACACACCACCACCTGTGAACCGTGCCAGTGTGTGACAGTGGTGGAGCCAGTGGGGGTGGGGTAGGCACGTGCCCCCCCAACGATCCGATCGAAATCCCTAATTTCGATAGGATCATTGGGGTTTATTAGTAACTAGCTTTACTACCCGGCTTCGCCCGGGACTTGGATTCTTGTCTTGGATACATTTCATATTCCCTTATATTTCACTGAAAAACCCTTAAAAATGTTGAGGCTTGCGAGAAAGAAAAAAGGCGAAACAAATCAAGTTACCTAAATCGGATGTTTTCACTCAAGGAAATGTAACCTTAATCCACTTCTACGCAAGGTCGATTTTGGCCACTCGGGAAGGGAATAATGACGTGGCGAGCTGAAAATAGTCGCGTTCACTTAGAAATTCCAAACGGCATAAGCTGTTAAAATGTTCACGACGCCAGAACTCAGCGTTGGAGAGGTTTTGCTGCTTCACACAAACAAACAGATGTAATGTTCTGCTTCATATTTAAGATAGCAGTTATACCCGTTCTTCGCACGGAGGATATGTATTGAAACTCCGAGAAACCAATGGATTAATTTGACCAGGAGCGAAGCGCCACCTGAAATCTCCCGGCACGCTGTTAACAGCCCTATCTGTGCTGCCAAATACATCTTTCCCTGGATGTTCTTCCCTGTGTATGTATCTCTGCTACCATGTACTTTGTATCTGTTCACTCTGTCTATGCTGGTATGTTCAACCCAGAGGATGAACACGAAATTTAGCAGTCTTCTGAAATTCGTGGTCTACCAGGGAAGTGTCTAACTGTGTTGTTGTCCTACTGGTTTTGCATCACGTAATTTTTCTTAGGTTTTGTTGCGTTCTCGTCTCTCATCTTCTTGTTGTATTTGCCTCCGTGCAGTTTAACGCTCTCTATGTGTTGCGTTGATGTCACCCTATGTGCTCCCTCGCTATTTGTTTTTTACACCTGATGATGATCGCTTGTGTTGCGTTCGAAACGTCGTGATTCATTTTAACATAATTTTATTATATTTCTACATCCGTGACTTTACCGAAAAAAACAATGAATAATTTATGCATTCACGAAAGCTTCAATTCTATATTCATTGCAGAGCGCTTAACTCAGGTGTGTTGCGGGTTGACGCCACAATCTTCATGGTCATACAAAATACAAAAGTCTATTTTTATACTTGTTTCATTGTGCACGGTATGGAACCTACCCACATGCCAAATTTCAAGTGTGTAGCATGTTGGGAAGTATGCTAAACATTTCTAACAGACACACACACACGTATCCACACATTTCCCTTTTATATATAGACTGGCTTTACTACCCGGCTTTGCCCGGGACTTTGATTCTTGTCTTGGATTAAAACACGACCTTCGCGGAGTGTTGGTGGGGGGGTATGCGTGACGTCAGCAGGCACACTGCGTAACGATGCCGCATAGGGTGACATCTCAGATATGACGGCTATTTTAATACTTTGTGCATTGTGTCCAGTCTGGAAGCTACCCACATGCCAAATTTCAAGTTTGTGTTGCATGTTGGTAAGTATGCTGAACATTTCAAACAGACACACAGTCACAAATTTCCCTTTTATAATTATAGATAAATCAGCATTGTGCGACTCCCCCCATTGCCACCGCGTGGCATATTATTACGTGCCAGGGACTCTATGAGAGGACAACAGTCCGTGTTCATAATTGGCAATAAGTAACGGCAAAGCAGTTACAAGCGACTCTTAGAATTGTGCCCAGTTGCGTATACAGTACACGACTTCCCTGAAGGCAAACACCTTCAGCGAGCGCGATGCCTTTCACACGCGTCGAATAAAAAGCATAGGACAAGTCCTTACTTAGTAACAACTCCTTACTAATAACTCCTTACTTAGTAACAACTCCTTACTAATAACTCCTGACAAACAACTCCTTACTTAGTAACAACTCCTTCCTAACAACTCCTTACTTAGTAACAACTCCTTACTAATAACTCCTTAATTACTAATAACTCCTGACTAATACCTCCTGACGAACAACTCCTTACTTACTAACAACTCCTCACTTACTAACTCCTTACTTACTAGCAACTCCTTACTTTCTAACAACTCCTTACTAACAACACCTTAATTACTAACAACTCCTTACTAACAACTCCTTACTTACTTAACAACTCCTTACTAACAACTCCTTACTTATTAACAACTCCTATCATTTTTCATTGCTG
Organism: Petromyzon marinus; assembly: GCF_048934315.1. Taxonomy (NCBI): domain Eukaryota; kingdom Metazoa; phylum Chordata; class Hyperoartia; order Petromyzontiformes; family Petromyzontidae; genus Petromyzon; species Petromyzon marinus. The sequence goes on along the minus strand of NC_133739.1, from coordinate 8,885,711 downwards.
AAAGGGGTTGCCTCCCCTACTTGATTATCCTGGCTCTACCTCTGAGAGTGTGAAAGGGTCAAGTTTGTATTTGCAGTAAAGTCTATTAACTCTATTGAGCACGGAGGTTATATCAAAACAGTAGTTTATTTTTGTTTTCCCCTGCAACTCTTTGTAAGAATGTAGTCAGGAAGTTATCACAGCACACGTGCAGCTGAAGTCGGAACTGTTCATCCCAGCATTCAAGGACATCTGTGCCTGGCTTTCACACCTCTACGTTGTGATTGAACATTAATTTATGCATTTCTGCATAACACAAATAGTATTATTTTCAACACCCTTTGCTACGTCAGCTGAATTTAGCTTTCATAAATATTCCTTTTGAAGCCAGACAGCCGAAATTGTGTGCTCGGAGTTTTGGGTTAACATTTATTTTGAAGATACGAGGGCTTCCAGGCACGTTTATGACCATTTGTGTGCCATAACAGCCCGTGTGATTAATTTGGGACACGTTTTCACTATATCATGAATATATGAATAAGTATAGAGAGTGTAAGTCACGTGTGACTGTATAATGCATTCCTCTGTGCATCGATACTGACGTGTAGATGGTGTGGATATTCTTTTTTTCTGTCTACAGCTGTCGCTTCCTCTGCAGAATTGATCTGATGGAGCAAAGGCACTCGGCGCAGCTCGGTGCAAAAAGGCAACAATGCGACCGGTGTGCATACAGCACGGATAGTACTGCACATTTGACACGGCACCAGAGAACCAACACCGGAGAGAAACCCTTCAAGTGCAGTGTGTGTGGGAAGGCGTTTTCAGATTCATATCCTCTTGTAGCACTCCAGAGAATGCACACGGGAGATAAACCCTTCAAGTGCAGTGTGTGTGGGAAGGCGTTTGCACATTCACCAAGTCTTCATGTACACCAGAGAACACACACGGGAGAGAAACCCTTCAAGTGCAGTGTGTGTGGGAAGGCGTTTACACGTTCACCAAATCTTCATGTACACCAGAGAACACACACGGGAGAGAAACCCTTCAAGTGCAGTGTGTGTGGGAAGGCGTTTTCACATTCACCACATCTTCATGTACACCAGAGAACACACACGGGAGAGAAGCCCTTCAAGTGCAGTGTGTGTGGGAAGGCGTTTTCAGATTCATATCCTCTTGTAGCACTCCAGAGAATGCACACGGGAGATAAACCCTTCAAGTGCAGTGTGTGTGGGAAGGCGTTTGCACATTCACCAAGTCTTCATGTACACCAGAGAACACACACGGGAGAGAAACCCTTCAAGTGCAGTGTGTGTGGGAAGGCGTTTACACGTTCACCAAATCTTCATGTACACCAGAGAACACACACAGGAGAGAAACCCTTCAAGTGCAGTGTGTGTGGGAAGGCGTTTTCACATTCACCACATCTTCATGTACACCAGAGAACACACACGGGAGAGAAGCCCTTCAAGTGCAGTGTGTGTGGGAAGGCGTTTGCACATTCACCAAATCTTCATGTACACCAGAGAACACACACGAGAGAGACACCCTTCAAGTGCAGTGTGTATGGGAAGGCGTTTGCACAGTCACCAAATCTTCATGTACACCAGAGAACACACACGGGAGAGAAACCCTTCAAGTGCAATGTGTGTGGGAAGGCGTTTGCACAGTCACCAAATCTTCATGTACACCAGAGAACACACACGGGAGAGAAACCCTTCAAGTGCAGTGTGTGTGGGAAGGCGTTTTCACATTCACCACATCTTCATGTACACCAGAGAACACACACGGGAGAGAAACCCTTCAAGTGCAGTGTGTGTGGGAAGGCGTTTTCACAGTCACCAAGTCTTCATGCACACCAGAGAACACACACGGGAGAGAAACCCTTCAAGTGCAGTGTGTGTGGGAAGGCGTTTTCACAGTCACAAAATCTTCATCTACACCAGAGAACACACACGGGAGAGAAACCCTTCAAGTGCAGTGTGTGTGGGAAGGCGTTTTCACATTCACCAAGTCTTCATGTACACCAGAGAACACACACAGGAGATAAACCCTTCAAGTGCAGTGTGTGTGGGAAGGCGTTTGCACAGTCATCACATCTTAATGTACACAAGAGAACACGCGAGCATCAGAAGATCCACAAGGAGTGGAGTCTGAAATCAGCTTGTGAAAGTCAAAGTGCCGCAATGAGCCCATCCCTCATGAAACAAGAACTGTAAGAAAATCCCAGCTTGGACACTTTTAAAGGTATCGAGGTGAAATTTGAAGAGGTGAAGGTGAAATGTGAAGAAGTGATGGTGAAGAGCGAAGAAGTGAGGGTAAAATGTGAAGATGAAGATTCAACTCCAAAATCGGACCTTCACATCGATGGAGGCAACGTGAAGCAGGAGGAGAATTCTGACTGCGAGGCAGAGCGAGGCAACTCCCAGCAGTTTGTGGAAGTGGAGGTGTGGGTGAACTTCCTCCGAGACATTACAAAGTCAAATGGAGACCCGGTAGATATGTAAGCTTGAGACGATGTCGCTCCAATAGATGCACCTTTGTCACAGGCCTTTAATGACAAGAATGTGAAGTTGAACACTCAATTCCTAGGTTCAACCTGCAGGGTTAGAGCGGCCAGTCTTTGTGGACCTGTGGGTTGCGTAGATCTCTAACCATGAGCGAGAGCCAATACACTCCCAAGCTTTCACAAGGTTCAAATAATTCCATTTATATGGTGTTTGCTTAATCGCCTCTGGCAATTCGGAGTTTTGTGTGGTATCTCGGCTCAAACACTCGAAGAGCATCCCCAAGTAGCAGCTGCCCCTGTGTGGTAAAAGGTGGTGGCCCTGCACTGGCCTGCATGTAGACAAGAGCCTGTCAGTAGAGGGCGATGGTTGATATGGCATCTCAGTTGTGGAGTTTGTAGGTAATATTTAGAATTTGATCAATTTCACATCGGTTTACTGTATGACAGTTGAGTTGTTGCAGCCTCCTTTGGCGTCCATGTACGAGGTGCCTCTGTGGATGTGTAGGTTTTGACTTTAACATAGCCATTTCCGTGACCAGTCACAAGCTAATCCCTCAGCTATTTGATATGTAAACCCCCTTTTGTCAAGGGCCTCACTTCTCCCAACCAGCTTAAAGTCGCTACGAATCTTAACAGCGTTCATTAAAGCTCTGTGGATGTGTAGGCCTTTACTTTAACATCTATTTCTGTGACCAGTCACAAGCTAATCCCTTAGCTATTTCAATGCTAAATTACTAGTTGCCTCTGTGGATGTGTAGGTTTTGACTTTAACATAGCCATTTCTGTGACCAGTCACAAGCTAATCCCTCAGCTATTTGCACAAGCTAATCCCTTAGCTATTTTAATGCTAAATTACTAGTTGCCTCTGTGGATGTGTAGGTTTTGACTTTAGCATAGCCATTTCTACGACCAGTCACAAGCTAATCCCTCAGCTATTTGATATGTAAACCCCCTTTGTCAAGGTGCCTCACTTCTCTCAACCAGCTTAAAAGTCGCTACGAATCTTAACAGCGTTCATTGAAGCTCTGTCGTCCCGACAGGTCTGTTCATTTCACCTGAAGACGGCCGCTTGCGTTGTGGCCGAAACGTGGTGAGAATTTTATTGTGTTATTTTATTATTTTATTTTCATTCTACGTGACTTTCCCGAAAGAACCAAAGAAGAAGAGTTGTTATAATAAACGCGTTGCCTCAACCAGACGTCTCCGTGTGATTAGTTAAGGACACAACACTTGTATAAAAGAGAATAGCCAGTGGGTTTTCAAAGTACCTTCGTCTTACAGAAATCAATTTCGCGTGAGGCCACCGCATTAAAACGATGCTCAGCTGAGGAGGGCGAGCCACGTTGGGGAGGGGGTGGTCACCTTATCTTTGTCACGTGACGTAGGTCACGTGACTTCTGCCACGACAATGTCTGGATGTTTTCGCCTGAGGACGACCGCTGGTGCTGCGATCGAAACGTCGCGATTTCTGTTTTTTTACTTCGTTTTTTTTCTACCTGCGTGAATTTACCGAAAGAACCAAAGGATATGAAAGACGTCTTGTCTGCTGAGCTTGTTCATATCCGTGTACATCGATGTCCCACATTGCTTAAATGGACACACCACACACAATGAAATAATTAGAAACTAGGACGACTTAATTTCGGGGATGGGCAAATATTGAGGAATCTCTTTCAATGGAGCGAGTTAAGTTTTTGTTCGATTCAACATCTCTCTGTCCGTCTGTGTCTCTGTTCCCCTCTGTGTCTCTCTCTCGCTGACTGTGTCTCTGTGGTCTCTGTATCTTTCATTCTGTCTTCCTCTTGTCCGTGTCTGTCCACCTCTCTCTCTTGTCAGTCTCTGTGTGTCTCTCTATCAGCGTCTTTCCAACTGTATTCAACTACCGACAGTAGCAACATGCGCCCGTTCAACTTTCACGGGCCCACGACTGCACGCGACTCAAAATTGCTCCGAGTCTGTGTGTATCTGGAACTTCTTTCTCACCGTACGTAGCCAACCATGCTAATCTGTGGGTCTCTCTGTGTGTGAGTCTCTGTGTGTATCTGGAACTTCTTTCGCACCGTACGTAGCCGAACCTGCACAGGAGGAGCGGCTGGTATCTGTGGAGTTGTTGGCTGGGTACCATCTGTCGGCGGGAGCGAAAGACGATGAAGCTCCCAAGCATTTCACTACGTTACCAACATCATATTTGCACGCATAAGTCGCTTGCCTAATTGTGTCTTTCTTATCGAATCTCATCTCAAACAATCGAAGGACGCCTCTCCCTAAGTGGCAGCTGCCCCTGTGTGGCACAAGGTGGCCCTGCGCCGGCCTGCACGTGGACATGAGTCTGTCGGTAGGGGGCGATCATTGACGCGCCGTCTCCGTTGTGTAGTTTCTGGATAATGTTTGAAATTGCCACAATTTTGACCATGACACCGACATGCAATGACCTGTGCGTCGTGAATGACACAACGCTATGTTTTACATCTGCGGTGAAGCAGACTGCGCACATTGTGGTGAATGTTACTGGGGTAGCCAGGTGTGCCTGTCTGATTTGAACCTTGAACCTCTGCAATAAATAGAGAATGCGCTACCATATTCTTGGTTCTTTCGGTAAATTCACGTAGATAGAAAACAAAAATAAAGAAAAAAACAGCGTTTATTTTTATTATTTAAATTGTCATTTTTTTTTTCTTTAATGTAACATGTTTTTTTTTATTTACGCGACTTTACCGAAAGAACCCAAGAATATGAATTCCTGCCAGTCACGAAAGTCAAAATAGAATGCACCACCAACTCGGCTCGCGTCAATCTGCGTGGAGGCGTGGGGGGGCCTGAGAGAGTTTCTCACCGGCGCAGAACTTCCATGCAGAGGGCTCCACGCAGCTTCGTGCGGAGCGACAGGCCAGGTAGATAGAAAATAACAAAAACATCGGAAAATAATAAATTGATGAAAAGATGCCATTTGTCGACTGAGATGACTGTGCCCACCAGAGTGTACACACACACACAGTGTACACACACACAGTGTACACACACACAGTGTACACACACACAGTGTATACGCACACACAGTGTACACACACACAGTGTACAACAACACACACAGTGTACACACACAGTGTACACAGACACACAGAGTGGACACACACACACAGTGTACACACACAGTGTACACACACACACAGTGTACACACACACACACGTGTACACACACAGTGTACACACACACAGTGTACACACACACACAGTGTACACACACACACACGTGTACACACAGTGCACACAGTGCACACACAGTGTACACACACACACACAGTGTACACACAGTGCACACAGTGCACACACAGTGTACACACAGTGTACACACAGTGTAAACACACACAGTGTACACACAGTGTACACAAACACACACAGTGTATACAAACAGTGTACACAAACACACAGTGTACACACACATAGTGTGCACACTCACAGTGTACACAAACACACAGTGTGTACACACACACAGTGTACGCACACACATACACACAGTGTACATACACACCTAAGGGGTCTCTGTTCAAGGGAGGGAACAATGGAAAATGAATCTAAATCAACTAAAACTCCAACTCCTCTCTGTGACGTCACCACTCAGCATAACCTCATCGGCGTGAAACGCCAGGGGGAGGTCTACCTCGCTCGTGACGTCATGTCACCAAGGTGTTCACCCCACCCCGTCCAAGGCGCCCTTGAACGTGACGTCACCTCTACCTGGGTCGCTGCCGTTTTCTGTTCAATTAGAATCCATATTTGGGCAAGGCCACGCCCAGTGACTGGCGGTTCATTAACATAATTATTTCGTGAAAGCCGTCGCGACAGGTTGAGCACCCACGCCCCATCCCTCTTCATATGGGCCGGGCTCATTAACATAATCTATTCACGTACGGAGCCGCTCATTGTGGAAGGGGAGTGTTATCGTTCCCCACAAGTGATGTCATGTCACCTCCTGCTGCTGCGTGACGTCACGAGATTATAGGAAGCTGCTGCTCCGCCCTTACACTGAAATCCGAGGTGAGAAATTCTCATCGCGGTTGTTGTTGTGGTTGTTGTGGTGGTGGTTGTTGTGGTTGTTGTGGTGGTGGTTGTTGTGGTGGTGGTTGTTGTGGTTGTTGTTGTGGTTGTTGTGGTGGTGGTGGTTGTTGTGGTGGTGGTTGTGGTTGTTGTGGTTGTTTATGGTGGTGGTTGTTGTTTACCGAGGTAGAGCCTCGCATGGAAGCAATGTCCAGGTTGGAACTTTACAGCGCAGGGCCTAGCCTGATCGCGGGGCCTAGTCTGATCGCGGGACCTAGCCTGATCGCGGGGCCTAGCCTGATCGCGGGGCCTAGACTGATCGCGGGGCCTAGCCTGATCGCGGGGCCTAGACTGATCGCGGGGCCTAGCTTGATCGCGGGGCCTAGCCTGATAGCGGGGCCTAGCCTGATCGCGGGGCCTAGTCTGATCGCGGGACCTAGCCTGATCGCGGGGCCTAGACTGATCGCGGGGCCTAGCTTGATCGCGGGGCCTAGCCTGATAGCGGGGCCTAGCCTGATAGCGGGGCCTAGCCTGATCGCGGGACCTAGCCTGATCGCGGGGCCTAGCCTGATAGCGAGGCCTAGCTTGATCCCGGGGCCTAGCTTGATCGCGGGTCCTAGTCTGATCGCCGGGCCTAGACTGATCGCGGGGCCTAGCTTGATCGCGGGGCCTAGCCTGATAGCGGGGCCTAGCCTGATCGCGGGGCCTAGCCTGATAGCGGGGCCTAACCTGATAGCGGGGCCTAGCTTGATCGCGGGGCCTAGCTTGATCGCGGGGCCTAGCTTGATCGCGGGGCCTAGTCTGATCGCGGGGCCTAGCCTGATCGCGGGGCCTAGCCTGATAGCGGGGCCTAGCCTGATAGCGGGGCCTAGCCTGATAGCGGGGCCTAGCCTGATAGCGGGGCCTAGCCTGATCGCGGGGCCTAGACTGATCGCGGGGCCTAGCCTGATCGCGGGGCCTAGACTGATCGCGGGGCCTAGCTTGATCGCGGGGCCTAGCCTGATAGCGGGGCCTAGCCTGATCGCGGGGCCTAGTCTGATCGCGGGACCTAGCCTGATCGCGGGGCCTAGACTGATCGCGGGGCCTAGCTTGATCGCGGGGCCTAGCCTGATAGCGGGGCCTAGCCTGATAGCGGGGCCTAGCCTGATCGCGGGACCTAGCCTGATCGCGGGGCCTAGCCTGATAGCGAGGCCTAGCTTGATCCCGGGGCCTAGCTTGATCGCGGGTCCTAGTCTGATCGCCGGGCCTAGACTGATCGCGGGGCCTAGCTTGATCGCGGGGCCTAGCCTGATAGCGGGGCCTAGCCTGATCGCGGGGCCTAGCCTGATAGCGGAGCCTAGCCTGATAGCGGGGCCTAGCTTGATCGCGGGGCCTAGCTTGATCGCGGGGCCTAGCTTGATCGCGGGGCCTAGTCTGATCGCGGGGCCTAGTCTGATCGCGGGGCCTAGCCTGATCGCGGGGCCTAGCCTGATAGCGGGGCCTAGCCTGATAGCGGGGCCTAGCCTGATAGCGGGGCCTAGCCTGATCGCGAGGCCTGGCCTGATCGCGTTTAAGTTTAATTTGTCTTCATGCGGCTCGCCACTTTGTCACGTTGTTTTAGTTGTAAATATTCACGCGTCTTCTTTGGTTCTTTCGGTAAAGTCACGTAGAATGAGAATAAAATAATAAATTGCTAAAATAAAATAACACAATCATATTCTCACGACGTTTCGGCCACAACACAAGCAGCCTTCATCAGGTGAAGGGACGAGACTGTCTGGTAGGACAGCGCTGAACAGTCTCGTCCCTTCACCTGATGAAGGCCGCTTGTGTTGTGGCCGAAACGTCGTGAGAATATTATTGTGCTATTTTATTTTATCAATTTATTATTTTATTCTCATTCTACGTGACTTTACCGAAAGAACCAAAGAAGATGAATCCTTGCAGACACGAAAGCTTTAAATCGAAATATTCACGCGGTTTTTTATTTCATTTTATTTTTTTACACCAGGCCAAGCCCGCTTGAGCTGCTGTGCCGCTTTTGTTTTCAGAAGCGACCTGCCCACAACACAACACAAGGTGAGGCTCCTCAACAGCGTGGCGGTGTTCACTCTGGATCTGTGGCGGTGTTCACTCTAGACGCGTGGCGGTGTTCACTCTGGACGCGTGGCGGTGTTCACTCTGGACGCGTGGCGGTGTTCACTCTGGACGTGTGGTGGTGTTCACTCTGGACGCGTGGCGGTGTTCACTCTGGACGCGTGGCGGTGTTCACTCTGGACGCGTGGCGGTGTTCACTCTAGACGCGTGGCGGTGTTCACTCTACTTGGTGGAGTGAGGAAACATGAATTCTGTGCAGGTGAAGGTGGCCAGGCGTTGGTCTGGACACACCACCACCTGTGAACCGTGCCAGTGTGTGACAGTGGTGGAGCCAGTGGGGGTGGGGTAGGCACGTGCCCCCCAACGATCCGATCGAAATCCCTCATTTCGATAGGATCATTGGGGTTTATTAGTAACTAGCTTCACTACCCGGCTTCGCCCGGGACTTGGATTCTTGTCTTGGATAAATTTCATGTCCCTTATATTTCACTGAAAAACCCTTTAAAATGTTGATGCTTGCAAGAAAGCAAAAAGCCGGAACAAATCAAGTTACCTAAATGGGATGTTTTCACTCGAGGAAATTTAACCTTAATCCACTTATACGCAAGGTCGATTTTTGCCACTAGGGAAGGGAATAATGACGTGGCGAGCTGAAAATAGTCGCGTTCACTTAGAAATTCCAAACGGCATAAGCTGTGAAAATTTCACGACGCCAGAGCTCAGCGTTGGGAGAGGTTTTTGCTGCTTCACACAAACAAACAGATGTAATGTTCTGCTTCATATTTAAGATAGCAGTTCTACCCGTTCTTCGCACGGAGGATATGTATTGAAACTCCGAGAAACCAATGGCTTCATCGGCCAGGAGCGAAGCGCCACCTAAAATCTCCCGGCACGCTGTTAACAGCCCTATCTGTGCTGCCAAATACATCTTTCCCTGGATGTTCTTCCCTGTGTATGTATCTCTGCTGCCTTGTACCTCGTATCTGTTCACTCTGTCTATGCTGGTTTGTTCAACCCGGAGGATGAACACGAAATTTAGCAGTCTTCTGAAATTCGTGGTCTACCATGGAAGTGTCTAACTGTGTTGTTGGCCTACTGGTTTTGCATCACGTAATTTTTCTTGGGTTTTGTTGAGTTCTCGTCTCTCATCTTCTTGTTGTATTTGCCTCCGTGCAGTTTAACGTTCTCTATGTGTTGCGTTGATGTCACCCTATGTGCTCCCTCACTATTTGTTTTTTACACCTGATGATGATCGCTTGTGTTGCGTTCGAAACGTCGTGATTTATTTCAATATAATATTGTCATATTTCTACATTCGTGACTTTACCGAAAAAAACAATGAGTAATTTATGCAGTCACGAAAGCTTCAATTCTATATTCATTGCAGAGCGCTTAACTCAGGTGTGTTGCGGGTTGACGCCACAATCTTCATGGTCATACAAAATACAAAAGTCTATTTTTATACTTGTTTCATTGTGCACGGTATGGAACCTACCCACATGCCAAATTGTGCTCCCTCACTATTTGTTTTTTACACCTGATGATGATCGCTTGTGTTGCGTTCGAAACGTCGTGATTTATTTCAATATAATATTGTCATATTTCTACATTCGTGACTTTACCGAAAAAAACAATGAGTAATTTATGCAGTCACGAAAGCTTCAATTCTATATTCATTGCAGAGCGCTTAACTCAGGTGTGTTGCGGGTTGACGCCACAATCTTCATGGTCATACAAAATACAAAAGTCTATTTTTATACTTGTTTCATTGTGCACGGTATGGAACCTACCCACATGCCAAATTTCAAGTGTGTAGCATGTTGGGAAGTATGCTAAACATTTCTAACAGACACACACACACACGTATCCACACATTTCCCTTTTATATATAGACTGGCTTTACTACCCGGCTTTGCCCGGGACTTTGATTCTTGTCTTGGATTAAAACGCGGCCTTCGCGGAGTGTTGGTGGGGCGGTATGCGTGACGTCAGCAGGCACACTGCGTAACGATGCCGCATAGGGTGACATCTCAGATATGATGGCTATTTTAATACTTTGTGCATTGTGTCCAGTCTGGAAGCTACCCACATGCCAAATTTCAAGTTTGTGTTGCATGTCGGCAAGTATGCTGAACATTTCAAACAGACACACATTCACAAATTTCCCTTTTATAAATATAGATCAATCAGCATTGTGCGACCCCCCCCCCCCCCCCACTGCCACCGCGTGGCATATTATTACCTGCCAGGGACTCTATGAGAGGACAACAGTCCGTGTTCATAATTGGCAATAAGTAACGGCAAAGCAGTTACAAGCGACTCTTAGAATTGTGCCCAGTTGCGTATACAGTACATGACTTCCCTGAAGGCAAACACCTTCAGCGAGCGCGATGCCTTTCACACGCGTCGAATTAAAAGCATAGGACAACTCCTTACTTAGTAACAACTCCTGACTAACAACTCCTTATTTACTAACAACTCCTGACTAACAACTCCTTACTTACTAACAACTCCTGACTAACAACTCCTTACTTCCTAACAACTCCTTACTAATAACTCCTTACCAACAACTCCTTACTAACAACTCCTTACTTACTAATATCTCCTTACTAACAACTGCTTACTTACTAACAACTCCTATCATTTTTCATTGCTGAAAGGGGCTACCCCCCCCCCCCCCCCACCTGAATATCCTGACTCTACCTCTGAGTGTGAAAGGGTCAAGTTTGTATTTGCAGTAAAGTCTATTAACTCTATTGAGCACGGAGGTTATATCAAAACAGTAGTTTATTTTTGTTTTCCTCTGCAACTCTTTGTAAGAATGTAGTCAGGAAGTTATCACAGCACACGTGCAGCTGAAGTCGGAACTGTTCATTCCAGCATTCAAGGACATCTGTGCCTGGCTTTCACACCTCTAAGTTGCGATTGAACATTAATTTATGCATTTATGCATAACACAAATAGTATTATTTTCAACACGTGGGCTTTCACGATCAATATTATTCATAATAAAGGTTTTTGGGTTAGATCGCGTTTATTTATAAATGTGTCGTAACCCTCCACCACCCGACACGGCCAATCAGCAAAAAAAAGTGTCACGTTGTCTTTTGTCAACGTGACACTTTTTTTTGCTGATTGGCCATGTCGGGTGGTGGAGGGTTACGACACATTTATAAATAACCGCGATCTAACCCAAAAACCTTTATTATGAGTATTATTTTCAATACCCTTTGCTACGTCAGCTGAATTTAGCTTTCATAAATATTCCTTTTGAAGCAAGACATTCAAAATCGTGTGCTCGGAGTTTTGGGTTAACGTTTATTTTGAAGATACGAGGGCTTCCAGGCACGTTTATGACCATTTGCCCTCTCCTTGTGTGACATAACAGCCCGTGTGATGAATTTGGGACACGTTTTCACTATATCATGAATATATGAATAAGTATAGACGTGTAAGTCACGTGTTACTGTATGAATGCATTCCTCTGTGCATCGATACTGACGTGTAGATGGTGTGGATATTCTTTTTTTCTGTCTGCAGCTGTCGCTTCCTCTGCAGAATTGGTCTGATGGAGCAAAGGCACTCGGCGCAGCTCGGTGCAAAAAGGCATCAATGCGACCGGTGTGCATACAGCACGGATAGTACTGCACATTTCACGTGGCACCAGAGAACCCACACGGGAGAGAAACCCTTCAAGTGCAGTGTGTGTGGGAAGGCGTTTGCACAGTCACCAAATCTTCATGTACACCAGAGAACACACACGGGAGAGAAACCCTTCAAGTGCAGTGTGTGTGGGAAGGCGTTTGCATGTTCACAAAATCTTCATGTACACCAGAGAACACACACGGGAGAGAAACCCTTCAAGTGCAGTGTGTGTGGGAAGGCGTTTTCACATTCACCACATCTTCATGTACACCAGAGAACACACACGGGAGAGAAACCCTTCAAGTGCAGTGTGTGTGGGAAGGCGTTTTCACAGTCACCAAGTCTTCATGCACACCAGAGAATACACACGGGAGAGAAACCCTTCAAGTGCAGTGTGTGTGGGAAGGCGTTTTCACAGTCACAAAATCTTCATCTACACCAGAGAGCACACACGGGAGAGAAACCCTTCAAGTGCAGTATGTGTGGGAAGGCGTTTTCACAGTCACCAAGTCTTCAAGTACACATGAGAACACACACGGGAGAGAAACCCTTCCAGTGCAGTGTGTGTGGGAAGGCGTTTTCAAAGTCACCACATCTTCATGTACACCAGAGAACACACACGGGAGAGAAACCCTTCAAGTGCAGTGTGTGTGGGAAGGCGTTTTCACATTCACCACATCTTAATGTACACCAGAGAACACACACAGGAGATAAACCCTTCAAGTGCAGTGTGTGTGGGAAGGCGTTTGCACAGTCATCACATCTTAATGTACACAAGAGAACACACGAGCATCAGAAGATCCACAAGGAGTGGAATCTGAAATCAGCTTGTGAAAGTCAAAGTGCCGCAATGAGCCCATCCCTCATGAAACAAGAATTGGAAGAAAATCCCAGCTTGGACACTTTTAAAGGTATCGAGGTGAAATTTGAAGAGGTGAAGGTGAAATGTGAAGAAGTGATGATGAAGAGCGAAGAAGTGAGGGTAAAATGTGAAGATGAAGATTCAACTCCAAAATCGGACCTTCACATCGATGGAGGCAACGTGAAGCAGGAGGAGAATTCTGACTGCGAGGCAGAGCGAGGCAACTCCCAGCAGTTTGTGGAAGTGGAGGTGTGGGTGGACTTCCTCTGAGACAATACAAAGTCAAATGGAGACCCGGTAGATGTGTAAGCTTGAGACGATGTCGCTCCAATAGATGCACCTTTGTCACAGGCCTTTAATGACAAGAATGTGAAGTTGAACACTCGATTCCTAGGTTCAACCTGCAGGGTCAGAGCGGCCAGTCTTTGTGAACCTGTGGGTTGCGTAGATCTCTAACCATGAGCGAGAGCCAATAAGCTCCCAAGCAATCACAAGGTTCTAATAATTCCATTTATATGGTGCTTGCTTAATCGCCTCTGGCAATTCGGAGTTTTGTATCGTATCTCGTCTCAAACACTCGAAGAGCATCCCCAAGTAGCAGCTGCCCCTGTGTGGTACAAGGTGGTGGCCCTGCACCGGCCTGCATGTGGACAAGAACCTGTCAGTAGGGGGCAATGGTTGATGTGGCATCTCAGTTGTGGAGTTTGTAGGTAATGTTTAGAATTTGATAAATTTTGACCCAGACGCCAGCATGCAATGGCCTACTTGTTTTTGAATGGCGCAATAGTATGTTGTACATACACTGTTAAGCGTATTTGTAAAAAAATAGCTTGTTAGTACGATATAACCTGATGCAGTATATTTCACTGCAGTAATTCAATTTTGTTAATATGCCTGTCAATAATTTAGAATTAATACTTGTCTGATTGTGTGCGTACATGTAACATTGTCTATAAGGGTCAAACATTGAATAAGTGATGTTAGGACAAAGTGTGTGTTTTGGAAGTAACCTGTACAGATAACTCAGGTGAGACTCATTGTTCTTGTGATACAGGTCAAAGGGTATTTTTGTGTTTTCAGGAAGCATCTCCCTCTGGAGCAACTCATTGTCTTTGAAATAGGGAGCACACTCGCATCATTCATCAGTTACAAGGCATACCACTCAAAAGTTACACGTAGAGGAGATACATTCTCTACAACACGAATTATAATTTTGTATTACGTGTTGATGTACATTTTGTCGAATTAGGACGTGAAATGGTCCTTGCTGATTAACGTCTGGATGTTCACAACCAAGGGCTTGAAGCAAACCTGACTGCCTGCGGCGCTCCTCGCAACCATTTATGGCCTTGGGCAAGGAAAGTCACGGACAAAATTACACACGAACGACGTCTCCACGCAAGCTCCTGATGCTCCGTTTTGAAGTTTGAAAATGAAACAACTTTGAATTGTAATTATGTTTTGAATTAGATAATTGTATTTCTTCATTAAAAGCGTATTAATTGAAAACGATATTTCGTGTGAATTTTCTCTCGTCGTTAAGTAGATGGCCTTGCCGGGGGTTCGGTTCGATGCGGACTTTCACCTGGTTGGGATCGCGGGATCGAGATGAGGTGACACAGAGCTGCTGGCCGTGCGAGAAGACCGCCGTCTGCAGATCGATTCCAACGCGATCCAACGTCTGTCCCTGCGTCTCCGTCGTTCATGCAGGGGGCGCGTGGAGGTTTGCAGCGCCCCCTACATGAAAACGACGGAACGTGCAGCGTGAGTCACGTAAAGTTGTGCGTAAGCGCCATAAGGCGCTGTCAGCTGACCTGCCACCACGTTCACGGGTCAGCAGGGGGCAGCCGAGAGAGAGCGAGGTGCATAGGGGTCAACCAAAGTAAACCCCTGCCCCCCCCCCCATGACCGGAGACTCACACCCCTGATCCCCCACCTGTCCCCTTAGGCCCCTTAAGATAAGACTTTCCAGAAGGTTCTGGGAGGGGGGGGGGGGGGAGGTCAGGAGTGGAGGGGTGACCCCGACCTGGGGATAAAAGGCCGGCCCTCTGGACGGGCCGAGGCAGTGTTCACCAACTCAAGCCTGAAGACATCCGAAGACCTGAAGACTGGACCAGCACCCGGGAACCCTCAACCGAGGCTCTTGTTAGAGCTGGGTTGTAGCGGACCAGAGGTGGCTCGGACACCCTGGGACCCTCCCCGAGCTCTAGCCAGAGCCGGGTTGTAGCGGACCAGAGGTGAGCTCCCGTACCCGGGCTGGGACGGGTTGTCCAGTCCTCTCTTAACGCCGGGCTAAGGGATCCCGTGGGTAGCAGAGCCCGGATTGTGCAGGCTGCGGTAGAAGGGAGGCTGTCGCTCCCGGAGGCTATCGGGTGGAAGGGGCCGTACCCCTGTCGTGTTACGGTATTGTGTAGAGCCGAGTTTGAAAGAGTTGTTATAATAAACGCGTTGCCTCAACCAGACGTCTCCGTGTGATTAGTTAAGGACACAACACTTGCATTAAAAAGAATAGCCAGTGGGTTTTCAAAGTACCTTCGTCTTACAGAAATCAATTTCGCGTGAGCCCACCGCATTAAAACGATGCTCAGCTGAGCAGGGCGAGCCACGTTGGGGGGGGGGGGTCACCTTATCTTTGTCACGTCCCGTAGCTCACGTGACTTCTGCCGCGACAATGTCTGGATGTTTTCGCCTGAGGACGACCTCTGGTGTTGCGATCGAAACGTCGCGATTGATTTTTTTCGTTTATTTCTACCTGCGTGAATTTACCGAAAGAACCAAAGGATATGAAAGACGTCTTGTCTGCTGAGCTTGTTCATATCCGTGTACATCGATGTCCCACATTGCTTACACGGACACACCACACACAATGAAATAAATAGAAACTAGAACGACTTAATTCCGGGGATGGGCAAAGATTGAGGAATCTCTTTCAATGGAGCGAGTTAAGTTTGTGCTCGATTCAACATCTCTCTGTCCGTCTGTGTCTCTGTTCCCCTCTGTGTCTCTCTCTCGCTGACTGTGTCTCTGTGGTCTCTGTATCTTTCATTCTGTCTTCCTCTTGTCTGTGTCTGTCCACCTCTCTCTCTTGTCAGTCTCTGTGTGTGTCTCTATCAGCGTCTTTCCAACTGTATTCAACTACCGACAGTAGCAACATGCGCCCGTTCAACTTTCATGGGCCCACGACTGCACGCGACTCAAACTTGCTCCGAGTCTGTGTTTATCTGGAACTTCTTTCGCACCGTACGTAGCCAACCATGCTAATCTGTGGGTCTCTCTGTGTCTGAGTCTCTGTGTGTATCTGGAACTTCTTTCGCACCGTACGTAGCAGAACCTGCACAGGAGGAGCGGCTGGTATCTGTGGAGCTGTGGGCTGGGTACCATCTGTCGGCGGGAGCGAGAGACGATGAAGCTCCCAAGCATTTCACTTCGTTACCAACATCATATTTGCACTCGTAAGTTGCTTGCCTAATTGTGTGTTCCGTATCGAACCTCATCTCAACCAATCGAAGGACACCTCCCCCTAAGTGGCAGCTGCCCCTGTGTGGCACAAGGTGTCCCTGCACCGGCCTGCACGTGGACATGAGTCTGTCGGTAGGGGGCGATCATTGACGCGCCATCTCCGTTGTTTAGTTGCTGGATAATATTTGGAATTGCCACAATTTTTACCGTGACACCGACATGCAATGACCTGTGCGTCGTGAATGACACAACGCTATGTTTTTACATCTGCCGTGAAGCAGACTGCGCATATTGTGGTGCATCCTACTGGGGTAGCCAGGTGTGCCTGTCTGATTTGAACCTTGAACCTCTGCAATAAATAGAGAATGCGCTACCATATTCTTGGTTCTTTCGGTAAATTCACGTAGATAGAAAACAAAAATAAAGAAAAAAACGCGTTTATTTTTATTATTTAAATTGTCATTTTATTTTTTTCTTCAATGTAACATGTTTTTTTTATTTACGCGACTTTACCGAAAGAACCCAAGAATATGAATTCCTGCCAGTCACGAAAGTTTCAAGGCAAAATAGAATGCACCACCAACTCGGCTCGCGTCAATCTGCGTGGAGGCGTGGGGGGGCCTGAGAGAGTTTCTCACCGGCGCAGAACTTCCATGCAGAGGGCTCCACGCAGCTTCGTGCGGAGCGACAGGCCAGGTAGCTCCCACACAGCGTGGCGCAGCTGATTAACATTTATATTCTTGGTTCTTTCGGTAAAGTCACGTAGATAGAAAATAACAAAAAAATTGGAAAATAATAAATTGATTAAAAGATGCCATTTGTCGACTGACTGAGATGACTGTGCACACCTATGTGCACACACACACACAGTGTACACACACACAGTATGTACGTACACACACATAGTATGTACGTACACACACACAGTGTACAAACACACACAGTGTACAAACACACACAGTGTACACACACACAATTTTAACACACACAGTGTGTACACACACACACAGTGTACATACACACAGTGTACACACACCCAAGGGGTCTCTGTTCAGGGAGGGAGCAATGGAAAATGAATCTAAATCAACTTAAACTCCAACGCCTCTCTGTGACGTCACCACTCAGCATCACCTCATCGGCGTGAAACGCCAGGGGGAGGTGTACCTCGCTAGTGACGTCATGTCACCAAGGTGTTCACCCCACTCCGTCCAAGGCGCCCTTGAACGGGACGTCACCTCTGCCTGGGTCCCTGCCGTTTTCTGTTCATGTAGAATCCATATTTGGGCAAGGCCACGCCCAGTGACTGGCGGATCATTAACATAATTAATTCGTGAAAGCCGTTGCGACGGGTTCAGCACCCACGCCCCAGCCCTCTACATATGGGCCGAGCTCATTAACATAATTTTTTCACATACAGAGCCGCTCATCGTGGGAGGGGTGTGGTACGTCACGCGGCAGAAGAAGGTGACATGACGTCATGGCTTTTGCTGCCGCATGACGTCACGATATAACAGGAAGTTGCTGTTCTGCCCGTGCACTAAATTCCGAGGTGAGAAATTCTCATCGCGGTTGTGGTGGTGGTTTTTGTTGTGGTGGTGGTTGTTGTTTACCGAGGTAGAGCCTCGCTCTCTCTCTCGTAGGGATGTCAATTGAGTAGCAGCGAGCATGGAAGCGATGTCCAGGTTGCAACTTTACAGCGCGGGGCCTAACCACGCGGGGCCTTGCCTCCTGCCATCGCCTGATCGCGTTTGCTTCAATTATCTCGCTTAAGTTTAATTTGTCTTCAGGCGGCTCGCCACTTTGTCACTTTGTTTTACTTTTAAATATTCACGCGGTTTTTATTTATTTTTATTTTTTACACCAGGCCAAGCCCGCTTGAGCTGCTGTACCGCTTTTTGTTTTCAGAAGCGACCTGCCCACAACACAACACAAGGTGAGGCTCCTCAACAGCGTGGCGGTGTTCACTCTGGACGCGTGGCGGTGTTCACTCTGGACGCTTGGCGGTGTTCACTCTGGACGCGTGGCGGTGTTCACTCTGGACGCTTGGCGGTGTTCACTCTGGACGCGTGGCGGTGTTCACTCTGGACGCGTGGCGGTGTTCACTCTGGACGCGTGGCGGTGTTCACTCTGGATGCGTGGCGGTGTTCACTCTACTTGGTGGAGTGAGGAAGCATGAATTCTGAGCAGGTGAAGGTGGCCAGGCATGGGTCTGGACACACCACCACCTGTGAACCGTGCCAGTGCGTGACAGTGGTGGAGCCAGTGGGGGTGGGGTAGGCACGTGCCCCCCAACGATCCGATCGAAATCCCTAATTTCGATAGGATCATTGGGGTTTATTAGTAAATAGCTTCACTACCCGGCTTCGCCCGGGACTTGGATTCTTGTCTTGGATACATATCATATCCTTTATATTTCACTGAAAAACCCTTTAAAATGTTGATGTTTGCGAGAAAGAAAAAAGCCGAAACAAATCAAGTTACCTAAATCGGATGTTTTCACTCAAGGAAATTTAACCTTAATCCACGCAAGGTCGATTTTTGCCACTAGGGAAGGGAATGACGTGGCGAGCTGAAAATAGTCGCGTTCACTTAGAAATTCCAAACGGCATAAGCTGTGAAATTTTCACGACGCCAGAGCTCAGTGTTGGAGAGGTTTTGCTGCTTCACACAAACAAACAGATGTAATGTTCTGCTTCATATTTAAGATAGCAGTTCTACCCGTTCTTCCCACGGAGGATATGTATTGAAACTCCGAGAAACCAATGGCTTCATTTGACCAGGAGCGAAGCGCCACCTAAAATCTCCCGGCACGCTGTTAACAGCCCTATCTGTGCTGCCAAATACATCTTTCCCTGGATGTTCTTCCCTGTGTATGTATCTCTGCTACCTTGTACCTCGTATCTGTTCACTTTGTCTATGCTGGTTTGTTCAACCAAGAGGATGAACACGAAATTTAGCAGTCTTCTGAAATTCGTGGTCTACCAGGCAAGTGTCTAACTGTGTTGATGTCCTACTGGTTTTGCATCACGTCATTTTTCTTAGGTTTTGTTGAGTTCTCGTCTCTCATCTTCTTGTTGTATTTGCCTCCGTGCAGTTTAACGCTCTCTATGTGTTGCGTTCATGTCACCCTATGTGCTCCCTCGCTATTTGTTTTTAACACCTGATGATGATCGCTTGTGTTGCCTTCGAAACGTTGTGATTTATTTTAATATAATTTTATTATATTTCTACATACGGGACTTTACCGAAAAAAACAATGAGTAATTTATGCAGTCACGAAAGCTTCAATTCTATATTCATTGCAGAGCGCTTAACTCAGGTGTGTTGCGGGTTGACGCCACAATCTTCATGGTCATACAAAATACAAATGTCTATTTTTATACTTGTTTCATTGTGCACGGTATGGAACCTACCCACACGCCAAATTTCAAGTGTGTAGTATGTCGGGAAGTATGCTAAACATTTCTAACAGACACACACACACACGTATCCACTCATTTCCATTTTATATATAGGCTAGCTTTACTACCCGGCTTTGCCCGGGACTGATTCTTGTCTTGGATTAAAACACGGCCTTCGCGGAGTGTTGGGTGGGGGGGTGTGCGTGACGTCAGCAGGCACACTGCGTAACGATGCCGCATAGGGTGACATCTCAGATATGACGGCTATTTTAATACTTTGTGCATTGTGTCCAGTCTGGAAGCTACCCACGTGCCAAATTTCCAGTTTGTGTTGCATGTCGGCAAGTATGCTGAACATTTCAAACAGACACACATTCACAAATTTCCCTTTAATAATTATAGATAAATCAGCATTGTGCGACCCACACTGCCACCGCGTGACATATTATTACGTGCCAGGGACTCTATGAGAGGACAACAGTCCGTGTTCATAATTGGCAATAAGTAACGGCAAAGCTGTTACAAGCGACTCACAGAATTGTGCGCAGTTGCGTATACAGTACACGACTTCCCTGAAGGCAAACACCTTCAGCGAGCGCGATGCCTTTCACACGCGTCGAATTAAAAGCATAGGACAACTCCTTACTTAGTAACAACTCCTGACTAACAACTCCTTACTTACTAACAACTCCTGACTAACAACTCCTTACTTACTAACAACTCCTGACTAACAACTCCTTACTTAGTAACAACTCCTTACTAACAACTCCTTACTTACTAACAACTCCTGACTAACAACTCCTTACTTCATAACAACTCCTTACTAATAACTCCTTACCAACAACTCCTTACTAATATCTCCTTACTAACAACTTCTTACTTACTAACAACTCCTATCAATTTCATTGCTGAAAGGGGCTACCCCCCCCCCCCCTACCTGAATATCCTGGCTCTACCTCTGAGTGTGTGAAAGGGTCAAGTTTGTATTTGCAGTCAAGTCTATTAACTCTATTGAGCACGGAGGTTATATCAAAACAGTAGTTTATTTTTGTTTTCCTCTGCAACTCTTTGTAAGAATGTAGTCAGGAAGTTATCACAGCACACGTGCAGCTGAAGTCGGAACTGTTCATCCCAGCATTCAAGGACATCTGTGCCTGGCTTTCACACCTCTACGTTGCGATTGAACATTACTTTATGCATTTCTGCATAACACAAATAGTATTATTTTCAACACCCTTTGCTACGCCAGCTGAATTTAGCTTTCATAAATATTCCTTTTGAAGCAAGACATTCAAAATCATGTGCTCGGAGTTTTGGGTTAACGTTTATTTTGAAGATACGAGGGCTTCCAGGCACGTTTATGACCATTTGCCCTCTCATTGTGTGCCATAACAGCCCGTGTGATGAATTTGGGACACGTTTTCACTATATCATGAATATATGAATAAGTATAGACGTGTAAGTCACGTGTGACTGTATAAATGGATTCCTCTGTGCATCGATACTGACGTGTAGATGGTGTGGATATTCTTTTTGTCTGTCTGCAGCTGTCGCTTCCTCTGCAGAATTGGTCTGATGGAGCAAAGGCACTCGGCGCAGCTCGGTGCAAAAAGGCATCAATGCGACCGGTGTGCATACAGCACGGATAGTACTGCACATTTCACGTGGCACCAGAGAACCCACACGGGAGAGAAACCCTTCAAGTGCAATGTGTGTGGGAAGGCGTTTGCACAGTCACCAAATCTTTATGTACACCAGAGAACACACACGGGAGAGAAACCCTTCAAGTGCAGTGTGTGTGGGAAGGCGTTTGCACTGTCACCACATCTTCATGTACACCAGAGAACACACACGGGAGAGAAACCCTTCAAGTGCAGTGTGTGTGGGAAGGCGTTTTCACAGTCACCAAGTCTTCATGTACACCAGAGAACACACACGGGAGAGAAACCCTTCAAGTGCAGTGTGTGTGGGAAGGCGTTTGCACGTTCACAAAATCTTCATGGACACCAGAGAACACACACGGGAGAGAAACCCTTCAAGTGCAGTGTGTGTGGGAAGGCGTTTTCACATTCATCACATCTTCATGTACACCAGAGAACACACACGGGAGAGAAACCCTTCAAGTGCAGTGTGTGTGGGAAGGCGTTTTCACAGTCACCAAGTCTTCATGCACACCAGAGAACACACACGGGAGAGAAACCCTTCAAGTGCAGTGTGTGTGGGAAGGCGTTTTCACAGTCACAAAATCTTCATCTACACCAGAGAGCACACACGGGTGAGAAACCCTTCAAGTGCAGTATGTGTGGGAAGGCGTTTTCACAGTCACCAAGTCTTCAAGTACACCTGAGAACACACACGGGAGAGAAACCCTTCAAGTGCAGTGTGTGTGGGAAGGCGTTTTCAAAGTCACCACATCTTCATGTACACCAGAGAACACACACGGGAGAGAAACCCTTCAAGTGCAGTGTGTGTGGGAAGGCGTTTTCACATTCACCACATCTTAATGTACACCAGAGAACACACACAGGAGAGAAACCCTTCAAGTGCAGTGTGTGTGGGAAGGCGTTTGCACAGTCATCACATCTTAATGTACACAAGAGAACACAGGAGCATCAGAAGATCCACAAGGAGTGGAGTCTGAAATCCGCTTGTGAAAGTCAAAGTGCCGCAATGAGCCCATCCCTCATGAAACAAGAACTGGAAGAAAATCCCAGCTTGGACACTTTTAAAGGTATCGAGGTGAAATTTGAAGAGGTGAAGGTGAAATGTGAAGAAGTTATGGTGAAGAGCGAAGAGGTGAGGGTAAAATGTGAAGATGAAGATTCAACTCCAAAATCGGACCTTCACATCGATGGAGGCAACGTGAAGCAGGAGGAGAATTCTGACTGCGAGGCAGAGCGAGGCAACTCCCAGCAGTTTGTGGAAGTGGAGGTGTGGGTGGACTTCCTCCGAGACAATACAAAGTCAAATGGAGACCCGGTAGATGTGTAAGCTTGAGACGATGTCGCTCCAATAGATGCACCTTTGTCACAGGCCTTTAATGACAAGAATGTGAAGTTGAACACTCAATTCCTAGGTTCAACCTGCAGGGTCAGAGCGGCCAGTCTTTGTGAACCTGTGGGTTGCGTAGATCTCTAACCATGAGCGAGAGCCAATAAGCTCCCAAGCAATCACAAGGTTCTAATAATTCCATTTATATGGTGCTTGCTTAATCGCCTCTGGCAATTCAGAGTTTTGTATCGTATCTCGTCTCAAACACTCGAAGAGCACCCCCAAGTAGCAGCTGCCCCTGTGTGGTACAAGGTGGTGGCCCTGCACCGGCCTGCATGTGGACAAGAGCCTGTCAGTAGGGGGCGATGGTTGATGTGGCATCTCAGTTGTGGAGTTTGTAGGTAATGTTTAGAACTTGATAAATTTTGACCCAGACGCCAGCATGCAATGGCCTACTCGTTTTTGAATGGCGCAATAGTATGTTGTACATACACTGTTAAGCGTATTTGTAAAAAAATAGCTTCTTGTTAGTACGATGTAACCTGATGCAGTATATTTCACTGCAGTAATTCAATTTTGTTAATATGCCTGTCAATAATTTAGAATGAATACTCGTCCGATTGTGTGCGTACATGTAACATTGTCTATAAGGGTCAAACATTGAATAAGTGATGTTAGGACAAAGTGTGTGTTTTGGAAGTAACCTGTACACATAACTCAGGAGAGACTCATTGTTCTTGTGATACAGGTCCAAGGATATTTTTGTGTTTTCAGGAAGCATCTCCATCTGGAGCAACTCATTGTCTTTGAAATAGGGAGCACACTCGGATCATTCATCAGTTACAAGGCATACCACTCAAAAGTTACACGTAGAGGAGATACATTCTCTACAACACGAATTATAATTTTGTATTACGTGTTGACGTAGATTTTGTCGAACTAGGAAGTGAAATGCTCCTCGCTGATTAACGTCTGGATGTTCACAACCAAGGGCTTGAAGCAAGCCTGACTGCCTGCGGTGCCCCTCGCAACCATTTATGGCGTTGGGCCAGGAAAGTCACGGACAAAATTGCACATGAACGACGTCTCCACGCAAGCTCCCGATGCTCCGTTTTGAAGTTTGAAAATGAAACAACTTTGAATTGTGTTATGTTTTGAAATAGATAATTGTATTTCTTCATTAAAAGCTTATTCATTGAAAACGATATTTTGTGTGAATTTTCTCTCGTCGTAAAGTAGATGGCCTTGCCGGGGGTTCGGTTCGATGCGGACTTTCACCTGGTTGGGATCGAGAGGAGGCGACACAGAGCTGCTGGCCGTGCGAGAAGACCGCCGTCTGCAGATCGATTCCAACGTGATCGAACGTCTGTCCCTGCGCCTCCGTCGTTCATGCAGGGGGCGCGTAGAGGTCTGCAGCGCCCCCTGCATGAAAACGACGGAACGTGCAGCGTGAGTCACGTGAAGTTGTGCGTAAGCGCCATAACAGGGCGCTGTCAGCTGACCTGCCGCTACGTTCACGGGTCAGCAGGGGGCAGCCGAGAGAGAGCGCGAGGTGCGTAGGGGTCGACCAAAGTAAACCCCTGCCCCCCCCCCCCCCCCCGTGACCGGAGACTCACACCCCTGACCCCCCACCCATCCCTAAGGCCCCTTAAGATAAGACCTTCCAGAAGGTTCTGGGAGGGGGGGGGAGGTCAGGAGTGGAGGGGTGACCCCGACCTGGGGATAAAAGGCCGGCCCTCTGGACGGGCCGAGGCAGTGTTCACCAACTCAAGCCTGAAGACATCCGAAGACCTGAAGACTGGACCAGCACCCGGGAACCCTCAACCGAGGCTCTTTTTAGAGGTGGGTTGTAGCGGACCAGAGGTGAGCTCCCGTACCCGGGCTGGGACGGGTTGTCCAGTCTTCCCTTAACGCCGGGCTAAAGGATCCCGTGGGTAGCAGAGCCCGGATTGTGCAGGCTGCAATAGAAGGGAGGCTGTCGCTCCCGGAGGCTATTGGATGGAAGGGGCCGTACCCCTGTCGTGTTACGGTAGTGTGTAGAGCCGGGGTCGAAAGAGTTGTTATAATAAACGCGTTGCCTCAACCAGACGTCTCCGTGTGATTAGTTAAGGACACAACACTTGTATAACAGAGAATAGCCAGTGGGTTTTCAAAGTACCTTCGTCTTACAGAAATCAATTTCGCGGGAGCCCACCGCATTAAAACGATGCTCAGCTGAACAGGGCGAGCCACGTTGGGGGGTAAGGGGGGGGGGTCACCTTATCTTTGTCACGTGCCGTAGCTCACGTGACTTCTGTCGCGACAATGTCTGGATGTTTTCGCCTGAGGACGACCGCTGGTGTTGCGATCGAAACGTCGCAATTTATTTTTTTCGTTTATTTCTACCTGCGTGAATTTACCGAAAGAACCAAAGGATATGAAAGACGTCTTGTCTGCTGAGCTTGTTCATATCCGTGTACATCGATGTCCCAAATTGCTTACACGGACACACCACACACAATGAAATAAATAGAAACTAGGACGACTTAATTTCGGGGATGGGCAAATATTGAGGAATCTCTTTCAATGGAGCGAGTTAAGTTTGTGCTCGATTCAACATCTCTCTGTACGTCTGTGTCTCTGTTCCCCTCTGTGTCTCTCTCTCGCTGACTGTGTCTCTATCGTCTATATCTTTGTTTCTGTCTTCCTCTTGTCTCTGTCCACCTCTCTCTCTTGTCAGTCTCTGTGTGTGTCTCTATCAGCGTCTTTCCAACCGTATTCAACTACCGCCACTAGCAACATGCGCCCGTTCAACTTTCACGGCCCACGACTGCACGCGACTCAAACTTGCTCCGAGTCTCTGTGTGTACGTTGAACTTCTTTCGTGCCGTACAAAGCCCACCATGCTAATCTGTGGGTCTCTCTGTGTGTGAGTCTCTGTGTGCATCTGGAACTTCTTTCGCACCGTACGTAGCCAACCATGCTAATCTGTGGGTCTCTCTGTGTGCGAGTCTCTGTGTGTATCTGGAACTTCTTTCGCACTGTACGTAGCCGACCATGCTAATCTGTGGGTCTCTCTGTGTGTGAGTCTCTGTGTGTGCGTTGAACTTCTTTCGCACCGTACGTAGCCAACCATGCTAATCTGAGGGTCTCTCTGTGTGTGAGTCTCTGTGTGTATCTGGAACTTATTTCGCACCGTACGTAGCCGAACCTGCACAGGAGGAGCGGCTGTTATCTGTGGAGCTGTTGGCTGGGTACGATCTGTCAGCGGGAGCGAGAGATGATGAAGCTCCCAAGCATTTCACTACGTTACCAACATCATATTTGCACGCATAAGTCGCTTGCCTATTTGTGTGTTTCGTATCGAATCTCATCTCAAACAATCAAAGGACGCCTCCCCCTAAGTGGCAGCTGCCCCTGTGTGGCACAAGGTGGCCCTGCACCGGCCTGCACGTGGACATGAGTCTGTCGGTAGGGGGCGATCATTGACGCGCCATCTCCGTTGTGTGGTTTCTGGATAATGTTTGGAATTGCCACAATTTTGACCGTGACACCGACATGCAATGACCTGTGCGTCGTGAATGACACAACGCTATGTTTTTACATCTGCCGTGAAGCAGACTGCGCATATTGTGGTGAATGTTGCTGGGGTAGCCAGGTGTGCCTGTCGGATTTGAACCTTGAACCTCTGCAATAAATAGAGAATGCACTACCATATTATTGGTTCTTTCGGTAAATTCACGTAGATAGAAAACAAAAATAAAGAAAACAACGCGTTTATTTTCATTATTTAAATTGTCATTTAATTTTTTTGTTTAATGTAACATGTTTTTTTAATTTACGCGACTTTACCGAAAGAACCCAAGAATATGAATTCCTGCCAGTCACGAAAGTTTCAAGGCAAAATAGAATGCACCACCAACTCGGCTCGCGTCAATCTGCGTGGAGGCGTGGGGGGGCCTGAGAGAGTTTCTCACCGGCGCAGAACTTCCATGCAGAGGGCTCCACGCAGCTTCGTGCGGAGCGACAGGCCAGGCAGCTCCCACACAGCGTGGCGCAGCTGATTAACATTTATATTGTTGGTTCTTTCGGTAAAGTCACGTAGATAGAAAATAACAAAAAAATTGGAAAATAATAAATTGATGAAAAGATGCCATTTGTCGACTGACTGAGATGACTGTGCCCACCACAGTGTACACACACACAGTGTACACACACACAGTGCACACACACAGTGTACACACACACAGTGTACACACACACAGTGTACACACACAGTGTACACACACACACACGGTGTACACACACACACAGTGTACACACACACAGTGTACACACACACACAGTGTACAAACACACAGTGTACACACAGTGTACAGACACACAGTGTACACACACACACAGGCAGTGTGCATACACAGTGTACACACACAGTGTACAAACAAACACACAGTGTACACACAGTGTACACACACACATAGTGTACAAAACACTGTACACACACACACAGTGTACACACAGTATGTGTACACACACACAGTGTACACAGACACACAGTGTGTACACACAAAGTGCACACACACAGTGTAAACACACACACAGTGTGTACACACACACAGTGTACACACAGTGTACACACACACAGTGTACAAACACACAGTGTACAAACACACACAGTGTACACACACAGTGTACAAACACACACAAAGTGTACAAACACACACGCAGTGTGCACACACAGTGTACACACACAGTGTACACAGTGTGTACACACACACATAGTGTACACAAACACACACAGTGTACAAACACACAGTGTACACACAGTGTACACACACACAGTGTACACAAACACACACAGTGTACACACACACACACTGTGTACACACACACAGTGTACACACACACTGTGTACACATACACAGTGTACACACACGTTGTGTACACACACAGTGTACACAAACACACACAGTGTACACACACACACAGTGTACACACAAACACACACAGTGTACACACACACAGTGTATACACAAAGTGTACACACACAGTGTACACACACACAGTGTACACACACACACAAGTGGTCTCTGTTCAAGGGAGGAAGCAATGGAAAATGAATCTAAATCAACTTAAACTTCAACCCCTCTCTGTGACGTCCACTCACCATAACCTCATCGGCGTGAAATGCCAGAGGGATATGTACCTCGCTAGTGACGTCATGTCACCAAGGTGTTCACCCCACCCCGTCCAAGGCGCCCTTGAACGTGACGTCACCTCTGCCAGGGTCGCTGCCGTTTTCTGATCAATTAGAATCATATTTGGGCAAGGCCACGCCCAGTGACTGGCGGCTCATTAACATAATCTATTCACGTACGGAGGCGCTCATTGTGGGAGGGGAGTATTATCGTTCTCCACAAGTGACGTCATGTCACCTCTTGCTGCCGCGTGACATCACGAGATAACAGGGAGCTGCTGCTCCGCCCGTGCACTGAAATCCGAGGTGAGAAATTCTCATCGCGGTTGTTGTGGTTGTTGTGGTGGTGGTGGTTGTTGTTGTGGTTGTTGTGGTGTTGGTTGTTGTTTACCGAGGTAGAGCCTCGCTCACTCTCTCGTAGGGATGTCAATTGAGTAGCAGCGAGCATGGAAGCGATGTCCAGGTTGCAACTTTACAGCGCGGGGCCTAGCCACGTGGGGCCTAGCCTCCTGCCCTCGCCTGATCGCGTTTGCTTCAATTATCTCGCTTAAGTTTAATTTGTCTTCAGGCGGCTCGCCACTTTGTCACTTTGTTTTACTTTTAAATATTCACGCGGTTTTTATTTATTTTTATTTTTTACACCAGGCCAAGCCCGCTTGAGCTGCTGTACCGCTTTTTGTTTTCAGAAGCGACCTGCCCACAACACAACACAAGGTGAGGCTCCTCAACAGCGTGGCGGTGTTCACTCTGGACACGTGGCGGTGTTCACTCTGGACGCGTGGCGGTGTTCACTCTGGACGCGTGGCGGTGTTCACTCTGGACGCGTGGCGGTGTTCACTCTACTTGGTGGAGTGAGGAAGCATGAATTCTGTGCAGGTGAAGGTGGCCAGGCCTTGGTCTGGACACACCACCACCTGTGAACCATGCCAGTGTGTGACAGTGGTGGAGCCAGTGGGGGTGGGGTAGGCACGTGCCCCCCAACGATCCGATCGAAATCCCTAATTTCGATAGGATCATTGGGGCTTATTAGTAACTAGCTTCACTACCCGGCTTCGCCCAGGACTTGGATTCTTGTCTTGGATAAATTTCATATCCCTTATATTTCACTGAAAAACCCTTAAAAATGTTGATGCTTGCGAGAAAGAAAAAAGGCGAAACAAATCAAGTTACCTAAATCGGATGTTTTCACTCAAGGAAATTTAACCTTAATCCACGCAAGGTCGATTTTGGCCACTCGGGAAGGGAATAATGACGTGGCGAGCTGAAAATAGTCGCGTTCACTTAGAAATTCCAAACGGCATAAGCTGTGAAAATTTCACGACGCCAGAGCTCAGTGTTGGGAGAGGTTTTTGCTGCTTCACACAAACAAACAGATGTAATGTTCTGCTTCATATTTAAGATAGCAGTTCTACCCGTTCTTCGCACGGAGGATATTTATTAAAACTCCGAGAAACCAATGGCTTCATCGGCCAGGAGCGAAGCGCCACCTAAAATCTCCCGGCACGCTGTTAACAGCCCTATCTGTGCTGCCAAATACATCTTTCCCTGGGTGTTCTTCCCTGTGTATGTATCTCTGCTGCCTTGTACCTCGTATCTGTTCACTCTGTCTATGCTGGTTTGTTCAACCCGGAGGATGAACACGAAATTTAGCAGTCTTCTGAAATTCGTGGTCTACCATGGAAGTGTCTAACTGTGTTGTTGTCCTACTGGTTTTGCATCACGTAATTTTTCTTAGGTTTTGTTGAGTTCTCGTCTCTCATCTTCTTGTTGTATTTGCCTCTTTGCAGTTTAACGCTCTCTATGTGTTGCGTTGATGTCACCCTATGTGCTCCCTCACTATTTGTTTTTTACACCTGATGATGATCGCTTGTGTTGCGTTCGAAACGTCGTGATTTATTTCAATATAATATTGTTATATTTCTACATTCGTGACTTTACCGAAAAAAACAATGAGTAATTTATGCAGTCACGAAAGCTTCAATTCTATATTCATTGCAGAGCGCTTAACTCAGGTGTGTTGCGGGTTGACGCCACAATCTTCATGGTCATACAAAATACAAAAGTCTATTTTTATACTTGTTTCATTGTGCACGGTATGGAACCTACCCACATGCCAAATTTCAAGTGTGTAGCATGTTGGGAAGTATGCTAAACATTTCTAACAGACACACACACACGTATCCACACATTTCCCTTTTATATATAGACTGGCTTTACTACCCGGCTTTGCCCGGGACTTTGATTCTTGTCTTGGATTAAAACACGGCCTTCGCGGAGTGTTGGTTGGGGGGTATGCGTGACGTCAGCAGGCACACTGCGTAACGATGCCGCATAGGGTGACATCTCAGATATGACGGCTATTGTAATACTTTGTGCATTATGTCCAGTCTGGAAGCTACTCACGTGCCAAATTTCCAGTTTGTGTTGCATGTTGGCAAGTATGCTGAACATTTCAAACAGACACACATTCACAAATTTCCCTTTTATAATTATAGATAAATCAGCATTGTGCGACCCCCACTGCCACCGCGTGGCATATTATTACGTGCCAGGGACTCTATGAGAGGACAACAGTCCGTGTTCATATTTGGCAATAAGTAATGTCAAAGCAGTTACAAGCGACTCTTAGAATTGTGCGCAGTTGCGTATACAGTACACGACTTCCCTGAAGGCAAACACCTTCAGCGAGCGTGATGGGTTGAATAAAAAGCATAGGACAAGTCCTTACTTACAAATCCTGACTAACAACTCCTTACTAACAACTCCTTACTAACAACTGCATACTTACTAACAACTCCTTACTAACAACTCCTTACTAACAAATCCTTACTCACAACTCCTTACTTACTAATATCTCCTTACTAACAACTCCTTACTTACTAACAACTCCTATCATTTTTCATTGCTGAAAGGGGTTGACCCCCTACCTGAACATCCTGGCTCCACCTCTGAGTGTGTGAAAGGGTCAAGTTTGTATTTGCAGTAAAGTCTATTAACTCTATTGAGCGCGGAGGTTATATCAAAACAGTAGTTTATTTTTGTTTTCCTCTGCAACTCTTTGTAAGAAATTAGTCAGGAAGTTATCACAGCACACGTGCAGCTGAAGACGGAACTGTTCATCCCAGCATTCAAGGACATCTGTGCCTGGCTTTCACACCTCTACGTTGCGATTGAACATTAATTTATGCATTTCTGCATAACACAAATAGTATTATTTTCAACACCCTTTGCTACGTCAGCTGAATTTAGCTTTCATAAATTGTCCTTTTGAAGCCAGACAGCCGAAATTGTATGCTCGGAGTTTTGGGTTAACATTCATTTTGAAGATACGAGGGCTTCCAGGCACGTTTATGACCATTTGCCCTCTCATTGTGTGCCATAACAGCCCGTGTGATGAATTTGGGACACGTTTTCACTATATCATGAATATATGAATAAGTATAGACGTGTAAGTCACGTGTGACTGTATAAATGTATTCCTCTGTGGGTGTGGATATTCTCTTTTTTCTGTCTGCAGCTGTCGCTTCCTCTGCAGAATTGTTCTGATGGAGCAAAGGCACTCGGGGCAGCTCGGTGCAAAAAGGCAACAATGCGACCGGTGTGCATACAGCACGGATCGTCCTGCACATTTGACACGGCACCAGAGAACCCACACGGGAGAGAAACCCTTCAAGTGCAGTGTGTGTGGGAAGGCGTTTGCACAGTCACCAAATCTTCATGTACACCAGAGAACACACACGGGAGAGAAACCCTTCAAGTGCAGTGTGTGTGGGAAGGCGTTTTAACATTCACCACATCTTCATGTACACCAGAGAACACACACGGGAGAGAAACCCTTCAAGTGCAGTGTGTGTGGGAAGGCGTTTTCACATTCACCACATCTTCATGTACACCAGAGAACATACACGGGAGAGAAACCCTTCAAGTGCAATGTGTGTGGGAAGGCGTTTGCACAGTCACCAAATCTTCATGTACACCAGAGAACACACACGGGAGAGAAACCCTTCAAGTGCAGTGTGTGTGGGAAGGCGTTT
This sequence comes from Petromyzon marinus, assembly GCF_048934315.1. Taxonomy (NCBI): domain Eukaryota; kingdom Metazoa; phylum Chordata; class Hyperoartia; order Petromyzontiformes; family Petromyzontidae; genus Petromyzon; species Petromyzon marinus. The sequence goes on along the minus strand of NC_133739.1, from coordinate 8,853,547 downwards.
TCACATTCACCACATCTTCATGTACACCAGAGAACACACACGGGAGAGAAACCCTTCAAGTGCAGTGTGTGTGGGAAGGCGTTTGCACAGTCACCAAGTCTTAATGTACACCAGAGAACACACACAGGAGAGAAACCCTTCAAGTGCAGTGTATGTGGGAAGGCGTTTGCACATTCATCAAGTCTTCATGTACACCAGAGAACACACAAGCATCAGAAGGTCCACAAGGAGTGGAATCTGAAATCAGCTTGTGAAAGTCATAGTGCCGCAATGAGCCCATCCCTCATGAAACAAGAACCGGAAGAAAATCCCAGCTTGGACACTTTTAAAGGTATCGAGGTGAAATATGAAGAGGTGAAGGTGAAATGTGAAGAAGTGATGGTGAAGAGCGAAGAAGTGAGGGTAAAATGTGAAGATGAAGATTCAACTCCAAAATCAGACCTTCACATCGATGGAGGCAACGTGAAGCAGGAGGAGAATTCTGACTGAGGCAGAGCGAGGCAACTCCCAGCAGTTTGTGGAAGTGGAGGTGTGGGTGGACTTCCTCCGAGACATTACAAAGTCAAATGGGGACCCGGTAGATATGTAAGCTTGAGACGATGTCGCTCCAATAGATGCACCTTTGTCACAGGCCTTTAATGACAAGAATCAGAAGTTGAACACTCAATTCCTAGGTTCAACCTGCAGGGTCAGAGCGGCCAGTCTTTGTGAACCTGTGGGTTGCGTAGATCTCTAACCATGAGCGAGAGCCAATAAGCTTCCAAGCAATCACAAGGTTCTAATAATTCAATTTATATGGTGCTTGCTTAATCGCCTCTGGCAATTCGGAGTGTTGTGTTATATCTAGTCTCAAACACTCGAAGAGCATCCCCAAGTAGCAGCTGCCCCTGTGTGGTACAAAGTGGTGGCCCTGCACCGGCCTGCATGTGGACAAGAACCTGTCAGTAGGGGGCGATGGTTGATGTGGCATCTCAGTTGTGGAGTTTGTAGGTAACGTTTAGAATTTGATACATTTTGACCCAGACGCCAGCATGCAATGGCCTACTCGTTTTTGAATGGCGCAATAGTATGTTGTACATACACTGTTAAGCGTATTTGTAAAAAAATAGCTTGTTAGTACGATATAACCTGATGCAGTATATTTCACTGCAGCAATTCAATTTTGTTAATATGCCTGTCAATAATTGAGAATTGTTGTATATGAGCCTTTTCCAAAATTGATATTAACAATAATATTTGCCGTTATATATCATATTTTTTTTAAACAAACGAAAAAAATTAATCAATAAAACCCGTAAGCCAGGCACACGAAAAACCAGATGTCAATCATAAACAGGCCATTAATAAATAAAGAAATAATAAAACTCTCGAGGCGAGGATGTTAGTGCTATCTGCGAAGATCTCCAGATGAACAAGAGTTTGATGTGCCCTAAGGGAGGTCACGCAGAGGGAGCCCTCCGCAAGCCAGAAACGAGGACGCCCACGGGTTAAACCATTTATATTTTTTTCCTTTGTCATTAAAACAACGGTTAAAATTAAAAATGCAATAACAAGAATAAGCTAAAGTTAGCGGTCCTCGCGCTCACTCCAATTAATACCAGGCCACCAGATACATCAGTGAATTATTATCCAATGATTAATTCGCTATCAAATGATTTTCACCTTTAATACTTTTACTGTTAAAACAAAGCTTGGAGACAAAACACAGAGTCACATCAAAGGTTTTCGAGAAGGAATGAGACAACGGGCAAACTTGCGAAAGAGTTTAAACAATATCCCAAGCAACCCCGACCACCTTTGTCTCTCGCAGCGCGGAGAAGCAGGAACCACACGTTATCACAAGGGGCCATCTGGAGCTAGCCAGACGGGTTAATGATAAAACACACAACAGCCAGCGAACACGTTTTTCAGTTAAAGAAGTGGCTACACATCAGTCACACATATAATTAAGAATAACGTGTTCACCTTACACGACATTCCATTATAGAACCTTACAGAACCAAGGGATATGGCTTCCAACAATCAAGAAACGGACCTCTTAAACTCAGGAAGAAAATTATTTTTCTTTTTAATAATTCCATCGTAACAATGCGAACCTCGGTAAACCGAGAGGGGTGTCGGGAGGACGTAGTTACAAGCACGAGTCTTGGCGAACATGGGACCAAATGGTATTTGAGAAATATAAAGTCGAAAGTATAAAGAGATAGGTACTCCCGACCACCTTTGTCTCTCCCGCAGAGCGCGAGAGAGGAATTTCACGCCAGGGCAAACATCGTTATCGCAGGTGCCATCTGTACACACACACGAACTCACACACACACAGACCACGCCCCCCCCCCTTCACTGCAAAGAGAGAAGAATGTCTTTGAATATAACGGTCAGCGCATTTTCAAAAAGTTAAGTCAGTCAAGACAGATCAGCGATTCAAGACGTCCACAAGACGAGCAGTCGCATGGAGCGGCTGGCTCCGAGCCTCGCTGAGTACCGAGGATCGCTGAGTCGCGATGTATCAACGAGATTGAGTCATACAGCAGTGGAGAGAAACTGCTGTCAGCGAACCAGCGCGGGCGCGTTAGCGCACTTCAACAGAGAGAGCACGTGCGACTGAACTCACTCAACAGAAGAAAACTCCTGGCCAGCCGCCAACAAAGTATCAGCGAATCAGCGCTGAGAGCGCTCGAGCATCTCCACAGAGGAAGCGCGTGCAACGTGGCTCAACCAGCAGCGGAAAAGCTTGGGCAGCCGCCAACAACTTCAGCAAACCAGTGACCAAGCGCGTGCGACTTGAGTCATACAGCAGTGGAGGAAACCTGCTGTCAGAGAGCCGCCATCAACCTCAACAAAGAGAGCGCGTGCGACTCGGCTCACTCAGCAGAAGAAAAACTTGACCTGTCGCCCGCGAGCGCAGCGTCAGATACTACAGCAGCGGAAAGAGCGCGGCCAGCAAAGCCAAGCAAGAGCGTGCAGCAGCTCAGCCAGCAGTGGAGAGAAACTGCTGTCAGCGAACCAGCACGGGCGCGTTCGCGCATCTTCAAGGAGAGGGAGCGCGCGCCACCAGCGTGCCATCAGCACCAGCATCAGCACCAGCGCGTGCCAACAGCGTGCCACCAGCGTGCCACCAGCACCAGCGCGTGCCAACAGCATGCCATCAGCACCAGCATCGGCACCAGCGCGTGCCAACAGCGTGCCACCAGCGTGCCACCAGCGTGCTACAGCGCGCAACTTCGCGTCACCAGCGCTGAGAGGGCAGCGGCCCCGCACTCAACACCCATCGGCGCGACGACGGCGAGCGTCGTGCTGACTCATCCAGCCAGCGGTGGACAGAAACTGTGACGAGCCGTTCGTATTCAACCCCTCCCCCACACTCTCCCCCTCACTCCCCCACCGTGCCGCAACACACAGGAAACACATTTTGGACACCAGAGATGCTAACCTCGGCGTCTGCTTTACGCAAATAATTGAACCGGTGATAAAGAAGACACACGATACGCATATCGGGATAATCAAGAAGGGTCGCCACTCCAAGGTGGTGCATTAAAAATCAATTCACAACGAAAAATACTGCTGTCATTCGGTTGCATACTAACCAATCGTCCTACTGTTAACAGCGTGATAAGAATTGACATGAAGGTCTATGAATGGATGTGGTACTGTGTGGGCGATGTTTAAATACGAATTTACATTATAAGGTTAAGGTTTTGATAGAATAGTTTGCATGTATTAATCTCGTCCTCAACAACCGATCGATTGCGTTACGCGTCGGGAATTAACCACAGGTGCCGTTATCAAAGTGAAACGACGCAATCGTGATGGTATCATGTTAACGCTGTGTTGAAATTCCAAGATCGAGAGTTTTCATATTATTCAAAAATTAAAGTTAGCTAGAAAATAAAATTTATTAAAGCGTAAAGGTTGCGTGTGATTCTTCCTGAAATTCTGCGTAATATTGTTCTGCGTATGAGATCTGAATCCTGGGGACCTATCATAAGCACACTATCACCACACATAATCCATAACACACATAATTCATAATGTTCAATCGAGAGTAATCGTATCCTTATCGATAATACGGAATTAAATAGCAGAGTCGAATCGAATCTCTCTCATTCATGCTCACAAGACCTACAGAACTGCATACGATCAATTGCGTTATTCCAATTCATAACACAATCCTCGTCACCAAGGCTCGACCTGCACACCCACTCGCATAAATTAATACAATTATCTCTCGAATCGGCATAATTTATGCACATAATTACAACAATTAACATAATTTAGGATAAATTATGCAAATTTCATTTAATTTTTATTATTTTCGTCAATTTTCATAACACCTATATATACAACAGAATGAGTACTTGTCTGTGTGTGTACATGTAACATTTTGTCTATAAGGGTCAAACATTGAATAAGTGATGTTAGGACAAAGTGTGTGTTTTGGAAGTAACCTGTACAGATAACTCAGGAGAGACTCATTGTTCTTGTGATACAGGTCAAAGGGTATTTTTGTGTTTTCAGGAAGCATCTCTCTCTGGAGCAACTCATTGTCTTTGAAATAGGGAGCACACTCGGATCATTAATCAGTTACAAGGCATACCACTCAAAGTTTACACGTAAAGGAGATACATTCTCTACAACACGAATTATAATTTCGTATTACGTGTTGACGTTTATTTTGTCGAACTAGGACATGAAATGGTCCTTGCTGATTAACGTCTGGATGTTCACAACGAAAAAAAATACACACGAACGACGTCTCCACACAAGCACCCGATGCTCCGTTTTGAAGTTTGAAAATGAAACAACTTTGAATTGTGTTATGTTTTGAATTGGATAATTGCATTTCTTCATTAAAAGCTTCATTGAAAATAATATTTCGTCTTGGTTCTTTCGGTAAAGTCACGTAGAATGGAAACAAAGTAATAAAACAAGATAACATTCTCACGACGTTTTGGCCACAACACAAGTAGCCTTCATCAGGTGAAGAAACAGGTCTGTCCAGAGGACAGCGCTTGAGTGAACGCTGCCAAGCAAAGACCGCGTCTTTATTAAAGGTGTGTGGGCGGAGTTAATTAGCATGTTACCCAGCCCCCACCTCCTCAGGAGTGGAGGAGGGTGGCGGCTGGGCACAGGAAAACACCAAAGCAGAGCAACCAAGGTGCGTTGCTCTGTCCTGTTCTGCACCATAAGCATGTTATAAACTAGACTAATATACAATACAATATACCTTCCAAGCTAAGAAACATGGCATAATATATCCATAGACAAATTCCACCTTTGAATTATACAATTCGTTACTTTACACTATATTTCGTGTGAAGTTTCTCTAGTTAAGTGGATGGCCTTGCCGGGGGTTCGGTTCGATGCGGACTTTCACCTGGTTGGGATCGCGGGATCGAGACGAGGCGACACAGAGCTGCTGGCCGTGCGAGAAGACCGCCATCTGCAGATCGATTCCAACGCGATCCAACGTCTGTCCCTGTGCCTCTGTCGTTCATGCAGGGGGCGCGTAGAGGTCTGCAGCGCCCCCTGCATGAAAACGACGGAACGTGCAGCGTTAGTCACAAAGTTGTGCGTAAGCGCCATAACAAGGCGCTGTCAGCTGACCTGCCACCACGTTCACGGGTCAGCAGGGGGCAGCCGAGAGAGCGAGGTGCGTAGGGGTCGACCAAAGTAAACCCCTGGCCCTCCCCCGTGAGCGGAGACTAACACCCCTGACCCCCACCCGTCCTTAAGGCCCCTTAAGATAAGACTTTCCAGAAGGTTCTGGGAGGGGGGGGGGGTCAGGAGTGTAGGGGTGACCCCGACCTGGGGATAAAAGGCCGGCCCTCTGGACGGGCCGAGGCAGTGTTCACCAACTCAAGCCTGAAGACATCCGAAGACCTGAAGACTGGACCAGCACCCGGGAACCCTCAACCGAGGCTCTTTTTAGAGCCGGGTTGTAGCGGACCAGAGGTGGCTCGGACACCCTGGGACCCTCCCCGAGCTCTAGCCAGAGCTGGGTTGTAGCGGACCAGAGGTGAGCTCCCGTACCCGGGCTGGGACGGGTCATCCAGTCCTCCCTTAACGCCGGGCTAAGGGATCCCGTGGGTAACAGAGCCCGGATTGTGCAGGCTGCGGTAGAAGGGAGGCTGTCGCTCCCGGAGGCTATCGGGTGGAAGGGGCCGTACCCCTGTCGTGTTACGGTAGTGTGTAGAGCCGGGTTCGAAAGAGTTGTTATAATAAACGCGTTGCCTCAACCAGACGTCTCCGTGTGATTAGTTAAGGACACAACACTTGTATAAAAGAGAATAGCCAGTGGGTTTTCAAAGTACCTTCGTCTTACAGAAATCAATTTCGCGTGAGCCCACCGCATTAAAACGATGCTCAGCTGAGCAGGGCGAGCCACGTTGGGGGGTGGGGGGGGGTCACCTTATCTTTGTCACGTGCCGTAGCTCACGTGACTTCTGCCGCGACAATGTCTGGATGTTTTCGCCTGAGGACGACCGCTGGTGTTGCAATCGAAACGTCGCGATTTATATTTTCACTTCGTTTTTTTTCTACCTGCGTGAATTTACCGAAAGAACCAAAGGAAATGAAAGACGTCTTGTCTGCTGAGCTTGTTCATATCCGTGTACATCGATGTCCCACATTGCTTACACGGACACACCACACACAATGAAATAAATAGAAACTAGGACGACTTAATTTCGGGGATGGGCAAACATTGAGGAATCTCTTTCAATGGAGCGAGTTAAGTTTGTTCGATTCAACATCCCTCTGTCCGTCTGTGTCTCTGTTCCCCTCTGTGTCTCTCTCTCTCGCTGACTGTGTCTCTGTCGTCTCTGTATCTTTCATTCTGTCTTCTTCTTGTCTGTGTCTGTCCACCTCTCTCTCTCTCTCTTGTCAGTCTCTGTGTGTGTCTCTATCAGCGTCTTTCCAACTGTATTCAACTACCGACAGTAGCAACATGCGCCCGTTCAACTTTCACGGGCCCACGACTGCACGCGACTCAAACTTGCTCCGAGTCTCTGTGTGTATCTGGAACTTCTTTCGCACCGTACGTAGCCAACCATGCTAATATGTGGGTCTCTCTGTGTGTGAGTCTCTGTGTGTATCTGGAACTTCTTTCGCACCGTACGTAGGAAACCATGCTAATCTGCGGGTCTCTCTGTTTGTGAGTCTCTGTGTGTCTCTGGAACTTCTTTCGCACCGTACGTAGCCGAACCTGCACAGGAGGAGCTGCTGGTATCTGTGGAGCTGTGGGCTGGGTACCATCTGTCGGCGTCAGCGAGAGACGATGAAGCTCCCAAGCATTTCACTACGTTACCAACATCATATTTGCACGCATAAGTCGCTTGCCTAATTGTGTCTTTCTTATCGAATCTCATCTCAAACAATCGAAGGACGCCTCTCCCAAAGTGGCAGCTGCCCCTGTGTGGCACAAGGTGGCCCTGCACCGGCCTGCACGTGGACATGAGTCTGTCAGTAGGGGGCGATCATTGACGCGCCATCTCCGTTGTGTAGTTTCTGGATAATGTTTGGAATTGCCACAATTTTGACCGTGACACCGACATGCAATGACCTGTGCGTCGTGAATGACAACGCTATGTTTTTACATCTGCCGTGAAGACTGCGCATATTGTGGTGAATGTTGCTGGGGTAGCCAGGTGTGCCTGTCGGATTTGAACCTTGAACCTCTGCAATAAATAGAGAATGCGCTACCATATTCTTGGTCCTTTCGGTAAAGTCACGTAAATAGAAAACAAAAATGAAGATAGAAAAAGCGTTTATTTTTATTTAAATTGCCATTATTATTTTTTTCTTTAATATAACATTTTTTTTATTTACGTGCCTTTACCGAAAGAACCCAAGAATATGAATTCCTGCCAGTCACGAAAGTTTTAAGTCAAAATAGAATGCACCACCAACTCGGCTCGAGTCAATCTGCGTGGAGGCGTGGGGGGGCCTGAGAGAGTTTCTCACCGGCACAGAACTTCCATGCAGAGGGCTCCACGCAGCTTCGTGCGGAGCGACAGGCCAGGTAGCTCCCACACAGCGTGGCGCAGCTGATTAACATTTATATTGTTGGTTCTTTCGGTAAAGTCACGTAGATAGAAAACAAAAATTGGAAAATAATAAATTGATGAAAAGATGCCATTTGTCGACTGACTGAGATGACTGTGCCCACCTATGTGCACACGCACACACAGTGTACACACACACACAGTGTACACACACAGTGTACACACACACACACTGTGTACTAACACAGTGTACACACACACAGTGTACACACACACACACTGTGTACTAACACAGTGTACACACACACAGTGTACAAACACACACAGTGTACAAACACACACACAGTGTACAAACACACACACACACTGTACAAACACACACACAGTGTACACACACACAGTGTACACACACACAGTGTACACACACACTGTGTACACACACACAGTGTACACACACACACTGTGTATCCACACATTGTACAAACGCACAGTGTGTACACACACACACACTGTGTACACACACACACTGTGTACACACACACATTGTGTACACACACACAGTGTGTACACACACACAGTGTACACAAACACACACAGTGTACACACACACAGTGTGTACGTACACACACAGTGTGTACACACACACAGTGTGTACACACACCCAAGTGGTCTCTGTTCAAGGGAGGGAGCAATGGAAAATGAATCTAAATCAACTTAAACTTCAACCCCTATCTGTGACGTCACCACTCACCATAACCTCATCGGCAGGGGGATGTGTACCTCGCTAGTGACGTCATGTCACCAAGGTGTTCACCCCACCCCGTCCAAGGCGCCCTTGAACGTGACGTCACCTCTGCCTGGGTCGCTGCCGTTTTCTATTCAATTAGAATCCATATTTGGGCAAGGTCACGCCCAGTCACTGGCGGCTCATTAACATAATCTATTCACGTACGGAAGCGCTCATTGTGGGAGGGGAGTGTTATCGTTCCCCACAAGTGACGTCATGTCACCTCTTTCTGTCGCGTGACATCACGAGATAACAGGAAGCTGCTGCTCCGCCCGTGCACTGAAATCCGAGGTGAGAAATTCTCATCGCGGTTGTGGTGGTTTTTGTGGTTGTTATGGTAGTGGTTGTGGTGGTGGTGGTTGTTGTTTACCGAGGTAGAGCCTCGCTCTCTCTCTCATAGGGATGTCAATTGAGTAGCAGCGAGCATGGAAGCGATGGCCAGGTTGCAACTTTACAGCGCGGGGCCTAGCCTGATCGCGGGGCCTAGCCCGATCGCGAGGCCTGGCCTGATCGCGTTTAAGTTTAATTTGTCTTCATGCGGCTCGCCACTTTGTCACTTTGTTTTAGTTGTAAATATTCACGCGGTTTTTATTTCTTTTTTTTTTTTACACCAGGCCAACCCCGCTTGAGCTGCTGTGCCGCTTTTGTTTTCAGAAGCGACCTGCCCACAACACAACACAAGGTGAGGCTCCTCAACAGCGTGGCGGTGTTCACTCTGGACGCGTGGCGGTGTTCACTCTGGACGCGTGGCGGTGTTCACTCTACTTGACTTGGTGGAGTGAGGAAGCATGAATTCTGTGCAGGTGAAGGTGGCCAGGCGTTGGTCTTGACACACCACCACCTTTTGAACCGTGCCAGTGTGTGACAGTGGTGGAGCCAGTGGGGATGGGGTAGACACGTGCCCCCCAACGATCCGATCGAAATCCCTAATTTCGATAGGATCATTGGGGCTTATTAGTGACTAGCTTCACTACCCGGCTTCGCCCGGGACTTGGATTCTTGTCTTGGATACATTTCATATCCCTTATATTTCACTGAAAAACCCTTTAAAATGTTGATGCTTGCAAGAAAGAAAAAAGCCGAATCAAATCAAGTTACCTAAATCGGATGTTTTCACTCAAGGAAATTTAACCTTAATCCACTACTACGCAAGGTCGATTTTGGCCACTCGGGAAGGGAATGACGTGGCGAGCTGAAAATAGTCGCGTTCACTTAGAAATTCCAAACAGCATAAGCTGTGAAAATTTCACGACGCCAGAGCTCAGCGTTGTGGAGGTTTTGCTGCTTCACACAAACAAACAGATGTAATGTTCTGCTTCATATTTAAGATAGCAGTTCTACCCGTTCTTCGCACGGAGGATATGTATTGAAACTCCGAGAAACCAATGGCTTCATTTGACCAGGAGCGAAGCGCCACCTAAAATCTCCCGGCACGCTGTTAACAGCTCTAAGCATTGCAGAGCGCTTAACACAGGTGTGTTGCGGGTTGACGCCACAAATTTCATGGTCATACAAAATACAAAAGTCTATTTTTATATTTCGATTTAAAGCTTTCGTGACTGCAATGATTCATCTTCTTTGGTTCTTTCTTTCATCTTCTTTGGTTCTTTCGGTAAAGTCACGTGCACGGTATGGAACCTACCCACATGACAAATTTCAAGTGTGTAGCATGTTGGGAAGTATGCTAAACATTTCGACCAGACACACACAAGTATACACACATTTCCCTTTTATATATAGGCTAGCTTTACTACCCGGCTTTGCCCGCGACTTTGATTCTTGTCTTGGATTAAAACACGGTCTTCGCGGAGTGTTGGGTGGGGGGGTGTGCGTGACGTCAGCAGGCACACTGCGTAACGCTGCCGCATAGGGTGACATCTCAGATATGACGGCTATTTTAATACTTTGTGCATTGTGTCCAGTCTGGAAGCTACCCACGTGCCAAATTTCAAGTTTGTGTTGCATGTCGGGAAGTATGCTGAACATTTCAAACAGACACACATTCACAAATTTCCCTTTTATAAATATAGATGAATCAGCATTGTGCAACCCCCACTGCCATCGTGTGGCATATTATTACGTGCCAGGGACTCTATGAGAGGACAACAGTCCGTGTTCATAATTGGCAATAAGTAACGGCAAAGCTGTTACAAGCGACTCACAGAATTGTGCGCAGTTGCTGATGCAGTACACGACTTCCCTGAAGGCAAACATCTTCAGCGATCGCGATGCGTCGAATAAAAAGCATAGGACAAGTCCTAACTTACAACTCCTGACTAACAACTCCTTACTAACAACTCCTTACTTACTAACAACTATCATTTTTCATTGCTGAAAGGGGTTGCCTCCCCTACCTGAACATCCTGGCTCCACCTCTGAGTGTGTGAAAGGGTCAAGTTTGTATTTGCAGTAAAGTCTGAACTCTATTGAGCATGGAGGTTATATCAAAACAGTAGTTTGTTTTTGTTTTCCTCTGCAACTCTTTGTAAGAATGTAGTCAGGAAGTTATCACAGCACACGTGCAGCTGAAGTCGGAACTGTTCATCCCAGCATTCAAGGACATCTGTGCCTGGCTTTCACACCTCTACGTTGTGATTGAACATTAATTTATGCATTTCTGCATAACACAAATAGTATTATTTTCAACACCCTTTGCTACGTCAGCTGAATTTAGCTTTCATAAATATTCCTTTTGAAGCCAGACAGCTGAAATTGTGTGCTCGGAGTTTTGGGTTAACATTTATTTTGAAGATACGAGGGCTTCCAGGCACGTTTATGACCATTTGTGTGCCATAACAGCCCGTGTGATTAATTTGGGACACGTTTTCACTATATCATGAATATATGAATAAGTATAGAGAGTGTAAGTCACGTGTGACTGTATAATGCATTCCTCTGTGCATCGATACTGACGTGTAGATGGTGTGGATATTCTTTTTTTCTGTCTGCAGCTGTCGCTTCCTCTGCAGAATTGTTCTGATGGAGCAAAGGCACTCGGCGCAGCTCGGTGCAAAAAGGCAACAATGCGACCGGTGTGCATACAGCACGGATAGTACTGCACATTTGACACGGCACCAGAGAACCAACACCAGAGAGAAACCCTTCAAGTGCAGTGTGTGTGGGAAGGCGTTTTCAGATTCATATCCTCTTGTAGCACTCCAGAGAACACACACGGGAGAGAAACCCTTCAAGTGCAGTGTGTGTGGGAAGGCGTTTGCACATTCACCAAGTCTTCATGTACACCAGAGAACACACACGGGAGAGAAACCCTTCAAGTGCAGTGTGTGTGGGAAGGCGTTTACACGTTCACCAAATCTTCATGTACACCAGAGAACACACACGGGAGAGAAACCCTTCAAGTGCAGTGTGTGTGGGAAGGCGTTTTCACATTCACCACATCTTCATGTACACCAGAGAACACACACGGGAGAGAAGCCCTTCAAGTGCAGTGTGTGTGGGAAGGCGTTTGCACATTCACCAAATCTTCATGTACACCAGAGAACACACACGAGAGAGACACCCTTCAAGTGCAGTGTGTGTGGGAAGGCGTTTGCACAGTCACCAAATCTTCATGTACACCAGAGAACACACACGGGAGAGAAACCCTTCAAGTGCAGTGTGTGTGGGAAGGCGTTTTCACAGTCACCAAGTCTTCATGCACACCAGAGAACACACACGGGAGAGAAACCCTTCAAGTGTAGTGTGTGTGGGAAGGCGTTTGCACGTTCACAACATCTTCATGTACACCAGAGAACACACATGAGAGAGAAACCCTTCAAGTGCAGTGTGTGTGGGAAGGTGTTTTCACATTCACCTAGTCTTCATCTACACCAGAGAGCACACACGGGAGAGAAACCCTTCAAGTGCAGTGTGTGTGGGAAGGCGTTTTCACAGTCACCAAGTCTTCATGTACACCAGAGAACACACACGGGAGAGAAACCCTTCAAGTGCAGTGTGTGTGGGAAGGCATTTGCACGTTCACAAACTCTTCATGTACACCAGAGAACACACACGGGAGAGAAACCTTTCAAGTGCAGTGTGTGTGGGAAGGCGTTTGCACATTCACCACGTCTTCATGGACACCAGAGAACTCACACGGGAGATAAACCCTTCAAGTGCAGTGTGTGTGGGAAGGCGTTTGCACGTTCACAAACTCTTCATGTACACCAGAGAACACACACGGGAGAGAAACCCTTCCAGTGCAGTGTGTGTGGGAAGGCGTTTTCACAGTCAACAAATCTTCAAGTACACCAGAGAACACACAAGCATCAGAAGATCCACAAGGAGGGGAATCTGAAATCAGCTTGTGAAAGTCAAAGTGCCGCAATGAGCCCATCCCTCATGAATCAAGAACCGGTAGAAAATCCCAGCTTGGACACTTTTAAAGGTATCGAGGTGAAATATGAAGAGGTGAAGGTGAAATGTGAAGAAGTGATGGTGAAGAGCGAAGAAGTGAGGGTAAAATGTGAAGATGAAGATTCAACTCCAAAATCGGACCTTCACATCGATGGAGGCAACGTGAAGCAGGAGGAGAATTCTGACTGTGAGGCAGAGCGAGGCAACTCCCAGCAGTTTGTGGAAGTGGAGGTGTGGGTGGACTTCCTCCGAGACAATACAAAGTCAAATGGAGACGCAGTAGATATGTAAGCTTGAGACGATGTCACTCCAATAGATGCACCTTTGTCACAGGCCTTTAATGACAAGAATGTGAAGTTGAACACTCAATTCCTAGGTTCAACCTGCAGGGTTAGAGCGGCCAGTCTTTGTGGACCTGTGGGTTGCGTAGATCTCTAACCATGAGCGAGAGCCAATAAACTCCCAAGCTTTCACAAGGTTCAAATAATTCCATTTATATGATGTTTGCTTAATCACCTCTGGCAATTCGGAGTTTTGTGTGGTATTTCGGCTCAAACACTCGAAGAGCACCCCCAAGTAGCAGCTGCCCCTGTGTGGTACAAGGTGGTGGCCCTGCACCGGCCTGCATGTAGACGAGCCTGTCAGTAGGGGGCGATGGTTGATATGGCATCTCAGTTGTGGAGTTTGTAGGTAATATTTAGAATTTGATAAATTTTGACCCAGACGCCAGCATGCAATGGCCTACTCGTTTTTGAATGGCGCAATAGTATGTTGTACATTGTTAAGCGTTTTTTTAAAAATAGCTTCTTGTTAGTACGATGTAACCTGATGCAGTATATTTCACTGCAGTAATTCAATTTTGTTAATATGCCTGTCAATAATTTAGAATTAATGCTTGTCTGATTGTGTGCGTACATGTAACATTGTCTATAAGGGTCAAACATTGAATAAGTGATGTTAGGACAAAGTGTGCGTTTTGGAAGTAACCTGTACACACAACTCAGGAGAGACTCATTGTTCTTGTGATACAGGTCAAAGGATATTTTTTGTGTTTTCAGGAAGCATCTCCCTCTGGAGCAACTCATTGTCTTTGAAATAGGGAGCACACTCGGATCATTAATCAGTTACAAGGCATACCACTCAAAAGTTACACGTAGAGGAGATACATTCTCTACAACACGAATTATAATTTTGTATTACGTGTTGACGTAGATTTTGTCGAACTAGGACATGAAATGGTCCTTGCTGATTAACGTCTGGATGTTCACAACCAAGGGCTTGAAGCAAACCTGACTGCCTGCGGTGCCCCTCACAACCATTTAGGGCCTTGGGCCAGGAAAGTCACGGAAGAAATTGCACACGAAGGACGTCTCCACGCAAGCACCTGAAGCTCCGTTTTGAAGTTTGAAAATGAAACAACTTTGAATTGTGTTATGTTTTGAATTGGATAATTGCATTTCTTCATTAAAAGCTTCTTCATTGAAAACCATATTTCGTCTTCTTGGTTCTTTCGGTAAAGTCACGTAGGATGGAAACAAAGTAATAAAACAAAATAACATTCTCACGACGTTTCGGCCACAACACAAGTAGCCTTCATCAGGTGAAGAAACAGGTCTTTCCAGAGGACAGCGCTTGAGTGAACGCTGCCAAGCAAAGACCGCGTCTTTATTAAAGGTGTGTGGGCGGAGTTAATTAGCATGTTACCCAGCCGCCACCTTGGTTGCAGAGCAACCAAGGTGCGTTGCTCTGTCCTGTGCTGCACCATAACCATGTTATAAACTAGACTAATATACAATGCAATATTATACCTTCCAATTTTTAAGCTACATGGCATAATATCATATCAGAAAAAATCCACCTTTGAATTATGCAATGCGTTACTTTACGCTATATTTCACTATATTTCATGTGAAGTGTCTCTAGTCGTTAAGTGGATGGCCTTGCCGGGGGTTCGGTTCGATGCGGACTTTCACCTGGTTGGGATCGCGGGATCGAGACGAGGCGACACAGAGCTGCTGGCCGTGCGAGAAGACCGCCGTCTGCAGATCGATTCCAACGTGATCGAACGTCTGTCCCTGCGTCTCCGTCGTTCATGCAGGGGGCGCGTAGAGGTCTGCAGCGCCCCCTGCATGAAAACGACGGAACGTGCAGCGTGAGTCACGTAAAGTTGTGCGTAAGCGCCATAACAAGGCGCTGTCAGCTGACCTGCCACCACGTTCACGGGTCAGCAGGGGGCAGCCGAGAGAGAGCGAGGTGTGTAGGGGTCGACCAAAGTAAACCCCTGCCCCCCCCCCCCCCCGTGACCGGAGACTCACACCCCTGACCCCCCACCCGTCCCTAAGTCCCCTTAAGATAAGACCTTCCAGAAGCTTCTGGGAGGGGGGGGGGGGGGAGGTCAGGAGTGGAGGGGTGACCCCGACCTGGGGATAAAAGGCCGGCCCTCTGGACGGGCCGAGGCAGTGTTCACCAACTCAAGCCTGAAGACATCCAAAGACCTGAAGACTGGACCAGCACCCGGGAACCCTCAACCGAGGCTCTTGTTAGAGCCGGGTTGTAGCGGACCAAAGGTGGCTCGGACACGCTGGGACCCTCCCCGAGCTCTAGCCAGAGCCGGGTTGTAGCGGACCAGAGGTGAGCTCCCGTACCCGGGCTGGGACGGGTCGTCCAGTCTTCCCTTAACGCCGGGCTAAGGGATCCCGTGGGTAGCAGAGCCCAGAGTGTGCAGGCTGCAATAGAAGGGAGGCTGTCGCTCCCGGAGGCTATCGGGTGGAAGGGGCCATACCCCTGTCGTGTTACGGTATTGTGTAGAGCCGAGTTTGAAAGAGTTGTTATAATAAACGCGTTGCCTCAACCAGACGTCTCCGTGTGATTAGTTAAGGACACAACACTTGCATAAAAAAGAATAGCCAGTGGGTTTTCAAAGTACCTTCGTCTTACAAAAATCAATTTCGCGTGAGCCCACCGCATTAAAACGATGCTCAGCTGAGCAGGGCGAGCCACGTTGGGGGGGGAGTCACCTTATCTTTGTCACGTGCCGTAGCTCACGTGACTTCTGCCGCGACAATGTCTGGATGTTTTCGCCTGAGGACGACCTCTGGTGTTGCGATCGAAACGTCGCGATTGATTTTTTTCGTTTATTTCTACCTGCGTGAATTTACCGAAAGAACCAAAGGATATGAAAGACGTCTTGTCTGCTGAGCTTGTTCATATCCGTGTACATCGATGTCCCACATTGCTTACACGGACACACCACACACAATGAAATAAATAGAAACTAGAACGACTTAATTCCGGGGATGGGCAAAGATTGAGGAATCTCTTTCAATGGAGCGAGTTAAGTTTGTGCTCGATTCAACATCTCTCTGTCCGTCTGTGTCTCTGTTCCCCTCTGTGTCTCTCTCTCGCTGACTGTGTCTCTGTGGTCTCTGTATCTTTCATTCTGTCTTCCTCTTGTCTGTGTCTGTCCACCTCTCTCTCTTGTCAGTCTCTGTGTGTGTCTCTATCAGCGTCTTTCCAACTGTATTCAACTACCGACAGTAGCAACATGCGCCCATTCAACTTTCATGGGCCCACGACTGCACGCGACTCAAACTTGCTCCGAGTCTGTGTTTATCTGGAACTTCTTTCGCACCGTACGTAGCAGAACCTGCACAGGAGGAGCGGCTGGTATTTGTGGAGCTGTTGGCTGGGTACCATCTGTCGGCGGGAGCGAGAGACGATGAAGCTCCCAAGCATTTCACTACGTTACCAACATCATATTTGCACGCATAAGTCGCTTGCCTAATTGTGTCTTTCTTATCGAATCTCATCTCAAACAATCGAAGGACGCCTCTCCCTAAGTGGCAGCTGCCCCTGTGTGGCACAAGGTGGCCCTGCACCGGCCTGCACGTGGACATGAGTCTGTCGGTAGGGGGCGATCATTGACGCGCCATCTCCGTTGTGTAGTTTCTGGATAATGTTTGGAATTGCCACAATTTTGACCATGACACCGACATGCAATGACCTGTGCGTTGTGAATGACACAACGCTATGTTTTTACATCTGCCGTGAAGCAGACTGCGCACATTGTGGTGAATGTTACTGGGGTAGCCAGGTGTGCCTGTCGGATTTGAACCTTGAACCTCTGCAATAAATAGAGAATGCGCTACCATATTCTTGGTTCTTTCGGTAAAGTCACGTAGATAAGAAAACAAAAATAAAGAAAAAAAACGCGTTTATTTTTATTATTTAAATTATCATTATTTAATTTTTCTTTAATGAAACATGTTTTTTTAATTTTCGCGACTTTACCGAAAGAACCCAAGAATATGAATTCCTGCCAGTCACGAAAGTTTTAAGTCAAAATAGAATGCACCACCAACTCGGCTCGCGTCAATCTGCGTGGAGGCGTGGGGGGGCCTGAGAGAGTTTCTCACCGACGCAGAACTTCCATGCAGAGGGCTCCACGCAGCTTCGTGCGGAGCGACAGGCCAGGTAGCTCCCACACAGCGTGGCGCAGCTGATTAACATTTATATTGTTGGTTCTTTCGGTAATTTCACGTAGATAGAAAATAACAAAAACATTGGAAAATGATAAATTGATGAAAAGATGCCATTTGTCGACTGAGATGACTGTGCACACCTATGTGCACACGCACACACAGTGTACACACACACAGTGTGTACACACAAAGTGCACACACACAGTGTAAACACACACAGTGTTTACACACACACAGTGTACACACAGTGTACACACACAGTGTACACACACAGTGTACAAACACACAAAGTGTACAAACACACACACAGTGTACACACATAGTGTACAAACACACACAAAGTGTACAAACACACACGCAGTGTGCACACACACAGTGTACACACACACACAGTGTAAAAACACACAGTGTACACACACACACAGTGTACACACACACACTGTGTATACAAACACACACACACTGTACGCACACACACAGTGTACGCGCACACACAGTGCGCGCGCGCGCACACACACACATACACACAGTGTACACACACCAAAGGGGTCTCTGTTCAAGGGAGGGAGCAATGGAAAATGAATCTAAATCAACTCAAACTTCAACCCCTCTCTGTGACGTCACCACTCATCATAACCTCATCGGCGTGAAACGCCAGGGGGAGGTGTACCTCGCTAGTGACGTCATGTCACCAAGGTGTTCACCCCACCCCGTTCAAGGCGCCCTTGAACGTGACGTCACCTCTGCCTGGGTCGCTGCCGTTTTCTGTTCATGTAGAATCATATTTGGGCAAGGCCACGCCCAGTGACTGGCGGTTCATTAACATAATCTATTCACGTACGGAGCCGCTCATTGTGGGAGGGGAGTGTTATCGTTCCCCACAAGTGACGTCATGTCACCTCTTGCTGCCGCGTGACATCACGAGATAACAGGAAGCTGCTGCTCCGCCCGTGCACTGAAATCCGAGGTGAGAAATTCTCATCACGGTTGTTGTGGTGGTTGTTGTGGTGGTGGTTGTTGTTGTGGTGGTTGTGGTGGTGGTGGTGGTTGTGGTGGTTGTTGTTTACCGAGGTAGAGCCTCGCTCTCTCTCGTAGGGATGTCAATTGAGTAGCAGCGAGCATGGAAGCGATGTCCAGGTTGTAACTTTACAGCACGGGGTCTAGCCACGCGGGGCCTTGCCTCCTGCCATCGCCTGATCGCTGTTGCTTCAATTATCTCGCCTAAGTTTAATTTGTCTTCAGGCGGCTCGCCACTTTGTCACTTTGTTTTACTTTTAAATATTCACGCGGTTTTTATTTCATTTTTTACACCAGGCCAAGCCCACTTGAGCTGCTGTACCGCTTTTAGTTTTCAGAAGCGACCTGCCCACAACACAACACAAGGTGAGGCTCCTCAACAGCGTGGCGGTGTTCACTCTGGACGCGTGGCGGTGTTCACTCTGGACACGTGGCGGTGTTCACTCTGGACGCGTGGCGGTGTTCACTCTGGACGCGTGGCGGTGTTCACTCTGGACGCGTGGCGGTGTTCACTCTGGACGCGTGGCGGTGTTCACTCTGGACGCGTGGCGGTGTTCACTCTGGACGCGTGGCGGTGTTCACTCTACTTGGTGGAGTGAGGAAGCATGAATTCTGTGCAGGTGAAGGTGGCCAGGCGTGGGTCTGGACACACCACCACCTTTGAACCGTGCCAGTGTGTGACAGTGGTGGAGCCAGTGGGGGTGGGGTAGGCACGTGCCCCCCAACGATCCGATCGAAATCCCTAATTTCGATAGGATCATTGGGGTTTATTAGTGACTAGCTTCACGACCCGGCTTCGCCCGGTACTTAGATTCTTGTCCTGGATAAATTTCATATCCCTTATATTTCACTGAAAAACCCTTAAAAATGTTGATGCTTGCGAGAAAGAAAAAAGGCGAAACAAATCAAGTTACCTAAATAGGATGTTTTCACTCAAGGAAATTTTACCTTAATCCACTTCTACGCAAGGTCGATTTTGGCCACTCGGGAAGGGATTAATGACGTGGCGAGCTGAAAATAGTCGCGTTCACTTAGAAATTCCAAACGGCATAAGCTGTGAAAATTTCACGACGTCAGAGCTCAGTGTTGGAGAGGTTTTGCTGCTTCACACAAACAAACAGATGTAATGTTCTGCTTCATATTTAAGATAGCAGTTCTACCCGTTCTTCGCACGGAGGATATGTATTAAAACTCCGAGAAACCAATGGCTTCATCAGCCAGGAGCGAAGCGCCACCTAAAATCTCCCGGCACGCTGTTAACAGCTCTAAGCATTGCAGAGCGCTTAACTCAGGTGTGTTGCGGGTTGACGCCACAAACTTCATGGTCATACAAAATACAAAAGTCTATTTTTATACTTTTTTCATTGTGCACAGTATGGAACCACCCCACATGCCAAATTTCAAGTGTGTAGTATGTCGGGAAGTATGCTAAACATTTAGAACAGACACACACACACGTATCCACACATTTCCATTTTATATATAGACTGGCTTTACTACCCGGCTTTGCCCGGGACTTTGATTCTTGTCTTGGATTAAAACACGGCCTTCGCGGAGTGTTGGTGGGGGGGTATGCGTGACGTCAGCAGGCACACTGCGTAACGATGCCGCATAGGGTGACATCTCAGATATGATGGCTATTTTAATACTTTGTGCATTGTGTCCAGTCTGGAAGCTACCCACGTGCCAAATTTCCAGTTTGTGTTGCATGTCGGGAAGTATGCTGAACATTTCAAACAGACACACATTCACAAATTTCCCTTTAATAATTATAGATAAATCAGCATTGTGCAACCCCCACTGCCACCGCGTCGCATATTATTACGTGCCAGGGACTCTATGAGAGGACAACAGTCCGTGTTCATAATTGGCAATAAGTAACGGCAAAGCAGTTACAAGCGACTCTTAGAATTGTGCGCAGTTGCGTATACCGTACACGACTTCCCTGAAGGCAAACACCTTAAGCGAGCGCGATGCCTTTCACACGCGTCGAATTAAAAGCTTAGGACAAGTCCTTACTTAGTAACAACTCCTGACTAACAACTCCTTATTTACTAACAACTCCTGACGAACAACTCCTTACTTACTAACAACTCCTCACTAACTCCTTACTTACTAGCAACTCGTTACTTTCTAACAACTCCGTACTAACAACTCCTTAATTACTGACAACTCCTTACTTACTAACAACTCCTTACTAACAACTCCTTACTTACTAACAACTCCTGACTAACAACTCCTTACTTCCTAACAACTCCTTGCTAATAACTCCTTACCAACAACTCCTTACCAACAACTCCTTATCCTATCATTTTTCATTGCTGAAAGGGGCTACCCCCCCCCCTACCTGATTATCCTGGCTCTACCTCTGAGTGTGTGAAAGAGTCAAGTTTGTATTTGCAGTAAAGTCTATGAACTCTATTGGGCACGGAGGTTATATTAAAATAGTAGTTTATTTTTGTTTTCATCTGCAACTCTTTGTAAGAATGTAGTCAGGAAGTTATCACAGCACACGTGCAGCTGAAGTCGGAACTGTTCATCCCAGCATTTAAGGACATCTGTGCCTGGCTTTCACACCTCTAAGTTGCGATTGAACATTCATTTATGCATGTCTGCATAACACAAGTAGTATTATTTTCAACACCCTTTGCTATGTCAGCTGAATTTAGCTTTCATAAATATTCCTTTGGAAGCCAGACAGCCGAAATTGTGTGCTCGGGAGTTTTGGGTTAACATTCATTTTGAAGATACGAGGGCTTCCAGGCACGTTTATGACCATTTGCCCTCTAATTGTGTGCCATAACAGCCCGTGTGATGAATTTGGGACACGTTTTCACTATAACATGAATATATGAATAAGTATAGACGTGTGAGTCACGTGTGACTGTATGAATGCATTCCTCTGTGCATCGATACTGACGTGTAGATGGTGTGGATATTCTTTTTTTCTGTCTGCAGCTGTCGCTTCCTCTGCAGGATTGGTCTGATGGAGCAAAGGCACTCGGCGCGGCTCGGTGCATATGGCACGGATCGTCCTGCACATTTGAAATGGCACCAGAGAACCCACACGGGAGAGAAATCCTTCAAGTGCAGTGTGTGTGGGAAGGCGTTTGCACAGTCATCAAATCTTAATGTACACCAGAGAACCCACACGGGAGAGAAACCATTCAAGTGCAGTGTGTGTGGGAAGGCGTTTGCACAGTCACCAAATCTTCATGTACACCAGAGAACCCACACGGGAGAGAAACCCTTCAAGTGCAGTGTGTGTGGGAAGGCGTTTTCAGATTCATCTCCTCTTGTAGCACACCGGAGAACACACACAGGAGAGAAACCCTTCAAGTGCAGTGTGTGTGGGAAGGCGTTTGCACAGTCACCAAGTCTTCATGTTCACCAGAGAACACACACAGGAGAGAAACCCTTCAAGTGCAGTGTGTGTGGGAAGGCGTTTGCACATTCAGCAAGTCTTCATATACACCAGAGATCACACACGGGAGATAAACCCTTCAAGTGCAGTGTGTGTGGGAAGGCGTTTGCACAGTCACCAAGTCTTAATGTACACCAGAGAACACACACAGGAGAGAAACCCTTCAAGTGCAGTGTATGTGGGAAGGCGTTTGCACATTCATCAAGTCTTCATGTACACCAGAGAACACACACAGGAGATAAACCCTTCAAATGAGGTGTGTGTGGGAAGGCGTTTGCACAGTCACCACATCTTCATGTGCACCAGAGAACACACAAGCATCAGAAGGTCCACAAGGAGTGTAATCTGAAATCAGCTTGTGAAAGTCAAAGTTCCGCAATGAGCCCATCCCTCATGAAACAAGAACCGGAAGAAAATCCCAGCTTGGACACTTTTAAAGGTATCGAGGTGAAATATGAAGAGGTGAAGGTGAAATGTGAAGAAGTGATGGTGAAGAGCGAAGAAGTGAGGGTAAAATGTGAAGATGAAGATTCAACTCCAAAATCAGACCTTCACATCGATGGAGGCAACGTGAAGCAGGAGGAGAATTCTGACTGTGAGGCAGAGCGAGGCAACTCCCAGCAGTTTGTGGAAGTGGAGGTGTGGTTGGACTTCCTCCGAGACATTACAAAGTCAAATGGAGACCCGGTAGATATGTAAGCTTGAGACGATGTCGCTCCAATAGATGCACCTTTGTCACAGGCCTTTAATGACAAGAATGAGAAGTTGAACACTCAATTCCTAGGTTCAACCTGCAGGGTCAGAGCGGCCAGTCTTTGTGAACCTGTGGGTTGCGTAGATCTCTAACCATGAGCGAGAGCCAATAAGCTTCCATGCAAACACAAGGTTCTAATAATTCAATTTATATGGTGCTTGCTTAATCGCCTCTGGCAATTCGGAGTGTTGTGTTATATCTCGTCTCAAACACTCGAAGAGCACCCCCAAGTAGCAGCTGCCCCTGTGTGGTACAAAGTGGTGGCCCTGCACCGGCCTGCATGTGGACAAGAGCCTGTCAGTAGGGGGCGATGGTTGATGTGGCATCTCAGTTGTGGAGTTTGTAGGTAATGTTTAGAATTTGATACATTTTGACCCAGACGCCAGCATGCAATGGCCTCGTTTTTGAATGGCGCAATAGTATGTTGTACATACACTGTTAAGCGTATTTGTAAAAAAAAATAGCTTGTTAGTACGATATAACCTGATGCAGTATATTTCACTGCAGTAATTCAATTTTGTTAATATGCCTGTCAATAATTGAGAATTGTTGTATATGAGCCTTTTTCAAAATTGATATTAATAATATTTGCCGTTATATATATCATATATTTTTAAAACAAACGAAAAAAAATAATCAATAAAACCCGTAAGCCAGGCACACGAAAAACCAGATGTCGATCATAAACAGGCCATTAATAAATTAAGAAATAATAAAACTCTCGAGGCGAGGATGTTAGCAGCTATCTGCGAAGATCTCCAGATGAACAAGAGTTTGATGTGCCCTAAGGGAGGTCACGCAGAGGGAGCCCTCCGCAAGCCAGAAACGAGGACGCCCACGGGTTAAACCATATATTTTTTTTCCTTTGTCATTAAAACAACGGTTAAAATTTAAAATGCAATAACAAGAATACGCTAAAGTTAGCGGTCCTCGTGCTCACTCCAATTAAGACCAGATACATCAGTGAATTATTATCCAATGATTAATTCGCTATCAAATGATTTTCACCTTTAATACTTTTACTGTTAAAACAAAGCTTGGAGACAAAATACAGAGTCACATCAAAGGTTTTCGAGAAGGAATGAGACAACGGGCAAACTTGCGAAAGAGTTTAAACAATATCCCAAGCAACCCCGACCACCTTTGTCTCTCTCGCAGCACGGAGAAGCAGGAACCACACCTTATCACAAGGGGCCATCTGGAGCTAGCCAGACGGATTAATGAGAAAACACAACAGCCAGCGAACACGTTTTTAAGTTAAAGAAGTGGCTACACATCAGTCACACGTAAAATTAATAATAACGTGTTCACCTTACACGACATTCCATTATAGAACCTTAAAGAACCAAGAGATATAGATTCCAACAATCAAGAAACGGACCTCTTAAACTCAGGATGAAAATTATTTTTCTTTTTAATAATTCCATCGTAACAATGCGAACCTCAGTAAACCGAGAGGGGAGTCGGGAGGACGTAGTTACAAGCACGAGTCTTGGCGAACATGGGACCAAATGGTATTTGAGAAATAAAAAGTCGAAAGTATAAAGAGATAGGTACTCCCGACCACCTTTGTCTCCCGCAGAGCGCGAGAGAGGAATTTCACGCCAGGGCAAACAGATCGTTATCGCAGGAGCCATCTGTACACACACACGAACTCACAGACACACAGACCACGCCCCCCCCCCTTCACTGCAAAGAGAGAAGAATGTCTTTGAATATAACGGTCAGCGCATTTTCAAAAAGTTATGTTAAGTCAGTCAAGACAGATCAGCGATTCAAGACGTCCACAAGACGAGCAGTCGCATGGAGCGGCTGGCTCCGAGCCTCGCTGAGTACCGAGGATTGCCGAGTCGCGATGTATCAACGAGATTGAGTCATACAGCAGTGGAGAGAAACCTGCTGTCAGTGAACCAGCGCGGGCGCGTTAGCGCCCTTCAACAGAGAGAGCACGTGCGACTCAACTCACTCAACAGAAGAAAACGCTTGGCCAGCCGCCAACAAAGTATCAGCGAATCAGCGCTGAGAGCGCTCGAGCATCTCCACAGAGGAAGCACGTGCAACGTGGCTCAACCAGCAGCGGAAAAGCACGAGCAGCCGCCAACAACTTCAGCAAACCAGTGACCAAGCGCATGCGACTTGAGTCATACAGCAGTGGAGGAAACCTGCTGTCAGAGAGCCGCCAACAACCTCAACAAAGAGAGCGCGTGCGACTCGGCTCACTCAGCAGAAGAAAAACTTGACCTGTCGCCCGCGAGCGCAGCGTCGGATACTACAGCAGCGGGAAGAGCGCGGCCAGCAACGCCAAGCAAGAGCGTGCAGCAGCTCAGCCAGCAGTGGAGAGAAACTGCTGTCGGCGAACCAGCACGGGCGCGTTCGCGCATCTTCAAGGAGAGGGAGCGCGCGCCACCAGCGTGCCATCAGCATCAGCACCAGCGCGTGCCATCAGCATCAGCACCAGCGCGTGCCAACAGCGTGCCACCAGAGTGCCACCAGCACCAGCGCGTGCCAACAGCGTGCCAACAGCGTGCCACCAGCGTGCTACAGCGCGCAACTTCGCGTCACCAGCGCTGAGAGGGCAGCGGCCCCGCACTCAACACCCATCGGCGCGACGACGGCGAGCGTCGTGCTGACTCATCCAGCCAGCGGTGGACAGAAACTGTGACGAGCCGTTCGTATTCAACCCCTCCCCCACACTCTCCCCCTCACTCCCCCACCGCGCCGCAACACACAGGAAACACATTTTGGACACCAGAGATGCTAAACTCGGCGTCTGCTTTACGCAAAGAATTGAACCAGTGATAAAGAAGACGCACGATACGCATATCGAAGCGTTGCCACTCCAAGGTGGTGCATTAAAAATCAATTCACAACGAAAAATACTGCTGTCATTGAGTTGCATAATAACCAATCGTCCTACTGTTAACAGCGTGATAAGAATTGACTTGAAGGTCTATGAATGGATGTGGTACTGTGTGGGCGATGTTTAAATACGAATTTACATTATAAGGTTAAGGTTTTGATAGAATAGTTTGCATGTATTAAGCTCGTCCTCAACAACCGATCGATTGCGTTACGCGTCGGGAATTAACCACAGGTGCCGTTATCAAAGTGAAACGACGCAATCGTGATGGTATCATGTTAACGCTGTGTTGAAATTCCAAGATCGAGAGTTTTCATATTATTCAAAAATTAAAGTTAGCTAGAAAATAAAATGTATTAAAGCATAAAGGTTGTGTGTGATTCTTGTGAAATTCGGCATAATATTGTTCTGCGTATGAGATCTGAATCCTGGGGACCTATCATAAGCACACTATCACCACACAATCCATAACACGCATAGTTCATAATGTTCAATCGAGAGTAATCGTATCCTTATCGATAATACGGAATTAAATAGCAGAGTCGAATCGACTCTCTCTCATTCATGCTCACAAGACCTACAGAACTGCATACGATCAATTGCGTTATTCCAATTCATAATACATAAAGTAGATACACCCCTTCGTCCCATCGTCTCTACTATCAACTCCCCCACCTACAAACTAGCTCGTTTTTTGTCTGAAATCCTGCGTCCTTTCACTGGAAAAACCACCTCTGCGGTACAAAATTCTACTCACCTGGTATCGACAATCAAGGGTATTTCCCTGTCCCCAGACGACCTGCTTGTCAGTTTTGATGTAGTTTCCTTATTCACCAAGGTTCCTGTACCTGACACCATTGCAATCATTGAAGACTTGGTTCATCATGGACTAAACACTGAGGTACCCCCCCCTGGTGAGACACTGTTTAACCAATACATATTTCACTTGGAATGGAACTTTCTACAAACAAACTGAGGGCACCCCAATGGGCTCCCCCCTTTCTCCGGTTATAGCTAACATTTTCATGGAGAAATTTGAGACTGACGCCATCCAGACTGCCACTCTGTGCCCAACCTTATGGAAGAGGTACGTGGATGACACTTTTGTCATCTGGCCACATGGCCGGCCTGCTCTAGACCAATTCTTCGACCACATCAATTCCATACACCCAGCCATCAGATTTACCATGAAAGTCGAAATAGATGGCAAACTACCTTTTTTGGATGTCCTAATTAAAAAGAAACCTGATGGTTCAATGAGCCACTCTGTCTACAGGAAAGCTACCCATACGGATGCTTATCTGAAACCGGATTCCCACCACCACCCATCACAGAAGAATTCTCTCATCAAGACTGTATCATAGAGCCCAATGCATATCCGACCAGGAACACATAGGCAGTGAACTCAAGCACGTACACCAAGCTCTTAAGGCTAATGGTTACTCCGACTATACAATCCGCAAAGCTATCACTCAAACCATGAAGAAGGACCCTCTTGAGGAGCCTTTCAAAACCATCACTTTACCCTACATTGCGGGGATCACAAAAAAGATCTCCAAAATCTTGAACAAACACAAGATCCAGGTCCGTTTTAACACATTACATAAAATCCGTGATCTGGTTCCGTCTGTAAAATATGTGATTCCGGACATACAATACCCTGGTGTCTACAAACTAAGTTGCCTCTGTGGTAGTAGTTACATTGGAGAAACCAAACGCCATGTCTCGGGCCGCATTCGTGAACACAAAGCAGACCTTAAACACGGTAGGACCAACACCTCGGCCGTGGCAGATCATTGTTATAATTCAGTAGGCTCACATGCCATTGACTTTTCCAAGACAGAGGTTCTTTGTAAGCCATCTGGCTACCATGAGAGATTCGTTCATGAGGCTATCCACATATACAAGCACAGACAATTTCAACCGAGAAAATGGATTCTATCTTAGCAATCATTGGAAAGATTTGATAAACCATTTCAGGTCTTAATTGATTGTTCACGCTTATAGTGGCTTTCAGACAGCATACATTAATAAAATAAAAAAATTTCGTCTCCCCCCTCCTCTTGTCAGAATATAGATGGACTAGTCCTAAATAAACTGCCAAATCGCTGCGTGTGGCGCTAACGGTTTTTTATAAATAAATAAATGCACCGTTTAAAAATACATTTATGCAAACCAACACACCTGAAGATGACCGTTTGTGTTATGGTCGAAACGTCGTGAGAATTTTTATTGTTTTATATATATTATTATTTTGTTGTTTCCCTTCAACGTGACTTTACCGAAAGAACTAAGCATATGAATTACTGCAGTCACGAAAGCTTTAAATCAAAATTTAACCGCCTCTATGGGGAGGGTTTTCACATAACTTTAAGATCCTTCAACAAACTCCGGGATAAGAAAGCTCAGCTGATCGAGTATCTCACCTTCCTGAAGAGATGCCGCGACTCTGGGGTAATACCAATCGCATTTACACTGACCTCTGCTGCTGTAACTTCTTCTAATGCGAAACGAATTCTTTTCAAAACTAGCTTAGCTCTTATCTCAGAAAAAATCAGACTTATACGCACCGAACTAGATCAGTTAGACAAGACACTCTACAAATCACACTTATCATTGACGGCAACAATGTCCACATCGGATTGGGAACATGTAGACAATATGACTGCCTCTTCAGCTGCTACTATGTCGACCAAATGTAAGGAAAACCTGATTTCCAAATGTAACCTCCTCTTCAACAAAAGACCGGACCCACACACCAAAAGGTTAGACGTTAACAAAGTCGTAATTAATCGCAGTAACAGTTCTATTTCCGATGGTCTGAAATCCGTTTTAGCTAAAGGTCTAAACTTTGCAGTCACACCTAAACACATACCAGTTAATGATATAATTGCCCAAGTAGACGTTGCTCTCAGGGGCCTGGGTCACATTGCTGCAGACGTAGCAAGATCTGAAATCGCTGCAACCCTCAAAAACGCTAAGATGCCAGCTAGCAACCTCAGCAAAGATGAGCGTTTTGAATTATATAAATTAAAAAAAGAGGGATGATATTGTAGTCCTCTCAGCTGACAAAGGCAATGCTACTGTCATCATGGATAAAATAGAATACAACAACAAAATTAAAGAATTACTCGACGATGGTAGTTATACAAAAATAAAAAGAGATCCCACCAACAGCCTCGTCACACAAACCAACAAAATAATTTCTGATTCAACCGCATTAATTGATCAATCTAAACAGTTTTCGTTGAAACCTTCTGCTGCCAGGCCACCAAGATTATACGGCTTACCAAAAATACATAAAGTAGATACACCCCTTCGTCCCATCGTCTCTACTATCAACTCCCCCACCTACAAACTAGCTCGTTTTTTGTCTGAAATCCTGCGTCCTTTCACTGGAAAAAACCACCTCTGCGGTACAAAATTCTACTCACCTGGTATCGACAATCAAGGGTATTTCCCTGTCCCCAGACGACCTGCTTGTCAGTTTTGATGTAGTTTCCTTATTCACCAAGGTTCCTGTACCTGACACCATTGCAATCATTGAAGACTTGGTTCATCAAGGACTAAACACTGAGGTACCCCCCCTGGTGAGACACTGTTTAACCAATACATATTTCACTTGGAATGGAACTTTCTACAAACAAACTGAGGGCACCCCAATGGGCTCCCCCCTTTCTCCGGTTATAGCTAACATTTTCATGGAGAAATTTGAGACTGACGCCATCCAGACTGCCACTCTGCGCCCAACCTTATGGAAGAGGTACGTGGATGACACTTTTGTCATCTGGCCACATGGCCGGCCTGCTCTAGACCAATTCTTCGACCACATCAATTCCATACACCCAGCCATCAGATTTACCATGAAAGTCGAAATAGATGGCAAACTACCTTTTTTGGATGTCCTAATTAAAAAGAAACCTGATGGTTCAATGAGTCACTCTGTCTACAGGAAAGCTACCCATACGGATGCTTATCTGAAACCGGACTCCCACCACCATCCATCACAGAAAAATTATCTCATCAAGACTCTGTATCATAGAGCCCAATGCATATCAGACCAGGAACACATAGGCAGTGAACTCAAGCACGTACACCAAGCTCTTAAGGCTAATGGTTACTCCGACTATACAATCCGCAAAGCTATCATTCAAACCATGAAGAAGGACCCTCTTGAGGAGCCTTTCAAAACCATCACTTTGCCCTACATTGCGGGGATCACAAAAAAGATCTCCAAATCTTGAATAAACACAAGATCCAGGTCCGTTAATAACACATTACATAAAATCCGTGATCTGGTTCCATCTGTAAAAGATGTGATTCCGGACATACAATACCCTGGTGTCTACAAACTAAGTTGCCTCTGTGGTAGTAGTTACATTGGAGAAACCAAACGCCATGTCTCGGACCGCATTCGTGAACACAAAGCAGACCATAAACATGGTAGGACCAACACCTCGGCCGTGGCAGATCATTGTTATAATTCAGTAGGCTCACATGCCATTGACTTTTCCAAGACAAAGGTTCTTTATAAGCCATCTGGCTACCATGAGAGATTCGTTCATGAGGCTATCCACATATACAAGCACAGACAATTTCAACCGAGAAAATGGATTCTATCTTAGCAATCATTGGAAAGATTTGATAAACCATTTCAGGTCTTAATTGATTGTTCACGCTTATAGTGGCTTTCAGACAGCATACATTAATAAAATAAAATAAAAATTCGTCTCCCCCCTCCTCTTTTCAGAAAATAGATGGACTAGTCCTAAATAAACTGGCAAATCGCTGCGCGTGGCGCTAACGTTTTTTTATAAATAAATAAATGCACCGTTTAAAAATACATTTATGCAAATCAACACACCTGAAGACGACCGTTTGTGTTATGGTCGAAACGTCGTGAGAATTTTTATGTTTTATATATATTTTATTATTTTGTTGTTTCCCTTCAACGTGACTTTACCGAAAGAACTAAGAATACAATCCTCGTCACCAAGGCTCGACCCGCATTATCATAACCATGCCCAATCGCATAAATTAATACAATTATCTCTCGAATCAGCATAATTTATGCACATAATTACACCAATTAACATAATTTAGGATAAATTATGCGAATTTCATATTTCATTTAATTTGTATTATTTTCATCAATTTTCATAACACCTATATAAACAACAGAATGAATACTTGTCTGTGTGTGTACATGTAACATTTTGTCTATAAGGTTCAAACATTGAATAAGTGATGTTAGGACAAAGTGTGTGTTTTGGAAGTAACCTGTACAGATAACTCAGGTGAGACTCATTGCTCTTGTGATACAGGTCAAAGGGTATTTTTGTGTTTTCAGGAAGCATCTCCATCTGGAGCAACTCATTGTCTTTGAAATAGGGAGCACACTCGGATCATTAATCAGTTACAAGGCATACCACTCAAAGGTTACACGTAAAGGAGATACATTCTCTACAACACGAATTATAATTTTGTATTACGTGTTGATGTAGATTTTGTCGAACTTGGACATGAAATGCTCCTTGCTGATTAACGTCTGGATGTTCACAACCAAGGGCTTGAAGCAAGCCTGACTGCCTGCGGTGCCCCTCGCAACCATTTACGGCCTTGGGCCAGGAAAGTCACGAAAAAAATTGCACACGAACGACGTCTCCACGCAAGCTCCCGATGCTCCGTTTTGAAGTTTGAAAATGAAACAACTTTGAATTGTGTTATGTTTTAAATTAGATAATTGTATTTCTTCATTAAAAGCTTCTTAATTGAAACAGATATTTCGCGTGAATGTTCTCTCGTTAAGTAGATGGCCTTGCCGGGGGTTTGGTTCGATGCGGACTTTCACCTGGTTGGGATGGCGGGATCGAGACGAGGCTGAGCTTGTTCATATCCGTGTACATCGATGTCCCACATTGCTTACACGGACACACCACACACAATGAAATAAATAGAAACTAGAACGACTTAATTCCGGGGATGGCCAAAAATTGAAGAATCTCTTTCAATGGAGCGAGTTAATTTTGTGTTCGATTCAACATCTCTCTGACCGTCTGTGTCTCTGTTCCCCTCTGTGTCTGTCTCTCGCTGACTGTCTCTGTCTCTTTATCTTACTTTCTGTATTCCTTTTGTTTGTGTCTGTCCACCTCTCTCTCTTGTCAGTCTCTGTGTGTGTCTCTATCAGCGTCTTTCCAACCGTATTCAACTACCGCCACTAGCAACATGCGCCCATTCAACTTTCATGGGCCCACGACTGCACGCGACTCAAACTTGCTCTGAGTCTCTGTGTGTACATGGAACTTCTTTCGCACCGTACGTAGCCCACCATGCTAATCTGTGGGTCTCTCTGTGTGTGAGTCTCTCTGTGTGTATCTGGAACTTCTTTCGCACCGTACGTAGCCAACCATGCTAATCTGTGGGTCTCTCTGTGTGTGAGTCTCTGTGTGTATCTGGAACTTCTTTCGCACCGTACGTAGCCGAACCTGCACAGGAGGAGCTGCTGGTATCTGTGGAGCTGTGGGCTGGGTACCATCTGTCGGCGGGAGCGAGAGACGATGAAGCTCCCAAGCATTTCACTACGTTACCAACATCATATTTGCACTCATAAATCGCTTGCCTAATTGTATGTTTCGTATCGAATCTCATCTCAAACAATCGAAGGACGCCTCCCCCTAAGTGGCAGCTGCCCCTGTGTGGCACAAGGTGGCCCTGCACCGGCCTGCACGTGGACATGAGTCTGTCGGTAGGGGGCGATCATTGACGCGCCGTCTCCGTTGTGTAGTTTCTGGATAATGTTTGGAATTGCCACAATTTTGACCGTGACACCGACATGCAATGACCTGTGCGTTGTGAATGACACAACGCTATGTTTTACATCTGCCGTGAAGCAGACTGCGAATATTGTGGTGAATGTTACTGGGGTAGCCAGGTGTGCCTGTTCGATTTGATCCTTGAACCTCTGCAATAAATAATGCACTACCATATTCTTGGTTCTTTTGGTAAAGTCACGTAAATAGAAAATAACAAAAAAATGGAAAAATGTGTTTATTTTTTTATTTAAAATGTCATTTTATTTTTTTCTTTAACGTAACATGTTTTTTTAATTTTCGCGACTTTACCGAAAGAACCCAAGAATTTGAATTCCTGCCAGTCACGAAAGTTTTAAGTCAAAATAGAATGCACCACCAACTCGGCTCGCGTCAATCTGCGTGGAGGCGTGGGGGGGCCTGAGAGAGTTTCTCACCGGCGCAGAACTTCCATGCAGAGGGCTCCACGCAGCTTCGTGCGGAGCGACAGGCCAGGTAGCTCCCACACAGCGTGGCGCAGCTGATTAACATTTATATTCTTGGTTCTTTCGGTAATGTCACGTAGATAGAAAATTGAAAATATTAAATTGATGAAAAGTTACCATTTGTCGACTGAGATGACCGTGCCCACCACAGTGTACACACATACATAGTGTACACACACACATAGTGTACACACACACACAGTGTACACACACACACAGTGTACACACAGTGCACACAGTGCACACACAGTGTACACACAGTGTAAACACACACAGTGTACACACAGTGTACACAAACACACAGTGTACACACACACACAGTGTACACACACACACAGTGTACACACAGTGCACACAGTGCACACACAGTGTACACACAGTGTAAACACACACAGTGTACACACAGTGTACACAAACACACACAGTGTATACAAACAGTATACACACAGTGTACACAAACACACAGTGTACACACACATAGTGTGCACACTCACAGTGTACACAAACACACAGTGTGTACACATACACAGTGTACGCACACACATACACACAGTGTACATACACACCTAAGGGGTCTCTGTTCAAGGGAGGGAACAATAGAAAATGAATCTAAATCAACTTAAACTCCAACTCCTCTCTGTGACGTCACCACTCAGCATAACCTCATCGGCGTGAAACGCCAGGGGGAGGTCTACCTCGCTCGTGACGTCATGTCACCAAGGTGTTCACCCCACCCCGTCCAAGGCGCCCTTGAACGTGACGTCACCTCTGCCTGGGTCGCTGCCGTTTTCTGTTCAATTAGAATCCATATTTGGGCAAGGCCACGCCCAGTGACTGGCGGTTCATTAACATAATTATTTCGTGAAAGCCATCGCGACGGGTTGAGCACCCACGCCCCATCCCTCTTCATATGGGCCGGGCTCATTAACATAATCTATTCATAATCTTAGTTTTTTCGGTAAAGTCACGTTGAAGAGAAACAACAAAATAATAAAATATATATAAAACAATAAAAATTTATATATATTTTATTATTTTGTTGTTTCTCTTCAACGTGACTTTACCGAAAAAACTAAGAATATGAATTACTGCAGTCACGAAAGCTTTAAATCAAAATATAATCTATTCACGTACGGAGCCGCTCATTGTGGTAGGGGAGTGTTATCGTTCCCCACAAGTGATGTCATGTCACCTCCTGCTGCTGCGTGACGTCACGAGATTATAGGAAGCTGCTGCTCCGCCCTTACACTGAAATCCGAGGTGAGAAATTCTCATCGCGGTTGTTGTTGTGGTTGTTGTTGTGGTTGTTGTGGTGGTGGTTGTTGTTTACCGAGGTAGAGCCTCGCATGGAAGCAATGTCCAGGTTGGAACTTTACAGCGCGGGGCCTAGCCTGATCGCGGGGCCTAGTCTGATCGCGGGACCTAGCCTGATCGCGGGGCCTAGCCTGATCGCGGGGCCTAGACTGATCGCGGGGCCTAGCTTGATCGCGGGGCCTAGCCTGATCGCGGGGCCTAGCCTGATCGCGGGACCTAGCCTGATCGCGGGGCCTAGCCTGATCGCGGGGCCTAGACTGATCGCGGGGCCTAGCTTGATCGCGGGGCCTAGCCTGATCGCGGGGCCTAGCCTGATCGCGGGACCTAGCCTGATCGCGGGGCCTAGCCTGATAGCGGGGCCTAGCTTGATCGCGGGGCCTAGCTTGATCGCGGGTCCTAGTCTGATCGCCGGGCCTAGACTGATCGCGGGGCCTAGCTTGATCGCGGGGCCTAGCCTGATAGCGGGGCCTAGCCTGATCGCGGGACCTAGCCTGATCGCGGGGCCTAGCCTGATAGCGGGGCCTAGCTTAATCGCGGGGCCTAGCTTGATCGCGGGTCCTAGTCTGATCGCGGGGCCTAGCCTGATCGA
The DNA here is from genome assembly GCF_048934315.1 of Petromyzon marinus. Lineage (NCBI taxonomy): Eukaryota > Metazoa > Chordata > Hyperoartia > Petromyzontiformes > Petromyzontidae > Petromyzon > Petromyzon marinus. The sequence continues at coordinate 8,818,665 of NC_133739.1, read as the reverse complement.
TGGGCCTAGCCTGATAGCGGGGCCTAGCCTGATAGCGGGGCCTAGCCTGATCGCGAGGCCTAGCCTGATCGCGTTTAAGTTTAATTTGTCTTCATGCGGCTCGCCACTTTGTCGCGTTGTTTTAGTTGTAAATATTCACGCGTCTTCTTTGGTTATTTCGGTAAAGTCACGTAGAATGAGAATAAAATAATAAATTGATAAAATAAAATAACACAATCATATTCTCACGACGTTTCGGCCACAACACAAGCGGCCTTCATCAGGTGAAGGGACGAGACTGTCTGGTAGGACAGCCCTGGACAATCTCGTCCCTTCACCTGATGAAGGCCGCTTGTGTTGTGGCCGAAACGTCGTGAGAATATTATTGTGCTATTTTATTTTATCAATTTATTATTTTATTCTCATTCTACGTGACTTTACCGAAAAAAACAGAGAAGATGAATCCTTGCAGACACGAAAGCTTTAAATCGAAATATTCACGCGGTTTTTTATTTATTTTTATTTTTTACACCAGGCCAAGCCCACTTGAGCTGCTGTGCCGCTTTTTGTTTTCAGAAGCGACCTGCCCACAACACAACACAAGGTGAGGCTCCTCAACAGCGTGGCGGTGTTCACTCTGGATGTGTGGCGGTGTTCACTCTGGACGCGTGGCGGTGTTCACTCTGGACGCGTGGCGGTGTTCACTCTAGACGCGTGGCGGTGTTCACTCTGGACGCGTGGCGGTGTTCAATCTGGACGCGTGGCGGTGTTCACTCTGGACGCGTGGCGGTGTTCACTCTGGACGCGTGGCGGTGTTCAATCTGGACGCGTGGCGGTGTTCACTCTACTTGGTGGAGTGAGGAAGCATGAATTCTGTGCAGGTGAAGGTGGCCAGGCGTGGGTCTGGACACACCACCACCTGTGAACCATGCCAGTGCGTGACAGTGGTGGAGCCAGTGGGGGTGGGGTAGGCACGTGCCCCCCAACGATCCGATCGAAATCCCTAATTTCGATAGGATCATTGGGGTTTATTAGTGACTAGCTTCACTACCCGGCTTCGCCCGGGACTTGGATTCTTGTCTTGGATAAATTTTATATCACTTATATTTCACTGAAAAACCCTTTAAAATGTTGATGCTTGCGAGAAAGAAAAAAGGCGAAACAAATCAAGTTACCTAAATCGGATGTTTTCACTCAAGGAAATTTAACCTTAATCCACTACTACGCAAGGTCGATTTTGGCCACTCGGGAAGGGAATAATGACGTGGCGAGCTGAAAATAGTCGCGTTCACTTAGAAATTCCAAACGGCATAAGCTGTGAAAATTTCACGACGCCAGAGCTCAGTGTTGGGAGAGGTTTTTGCTGCTTCACACAAACAAACAGATGTAATGTTCTGCTTCATATTTAAGATAGCAGTTCTACCCATTCTTCGCACGGAGGATATGTATTAAAACTCCGAGAAACCAATGGCTTCATCGGCCAGGAGCGAAGCGCCACCTAAAATCTCCCGGCACGCTGTTAACAGCCCTATCTGTGCTGCCAAATACATCTTTCCCTGGATGTTCTTCCCTGTGTATGTATCTCTGCTGCCTTGTACCTCGTATCTGTTCACTCTGTCTATGCTGGTTTGTTCAACCCGGAGGATGAACACGAAATTTAGCAGTCTTCTGAAATTCGTGGTCTACCAGCAAAGTGTCTAACTGTGTTGTTGGCCTACTGGTTTTGCATCACTTAATTTTTTTTGTTGAGTTCTCGTCTCTCATCTTCTTGTTGTATTTGCCTCCTTGCAGTTTAACGCTCTCTATGTGTTGCGTTGATGTCACCCTATGTGCTCCCTCGCTACTTGTTTTTTACACCTGATGATGATCGCTTGTGTTGCGTTCGAAACGTCGTGATTTATTTTAATATAATTTTATTATATTTCTACATACGGGACTTTACCGAAAAAAACAATGAGTAATTTATGCATTCACGAAAGCTTCAATTCTATATTCATTGCAGAGCGCTTAACTCAGGTGTGTTGCGGGTTGACGCCACAAACTCATTATCATACAAAATACAAAAGTCTATTTTTATACTTTTTTCATTGTGCACAGTATGGAACCTACCCACATGACAAATTTCAAGTGTGTAGTATGTCGGGAAGTATGCTAAACATTTCGACCAGACACACATTCACAAATTTCCCTTTTATAATTATAGATGAATCAGCATTTTGCAACCCCCACTGCCACCGTGTGGCATATTATTACGTGCCAGGGACTCTATGAGAGGACAACAGTCCGTGTTCATAATTGGCAATAAGTAACGGCAAAGCAGTTACAAGCGACTCACAGAATTGTGCGCAGTTGCGTATGCAGTACACGACTTCCCTGAAGGCAAACACCTTCAGCGAGCACGATGCCTTTCACACGCGTCGAATTAAAAGCATAGGACAACTCCTTACTTAGTAAAAACTCGTGACTAACAACTCCTTATTTACTAAAAACTCCTGACTAACAACTCCTTACTTACTAACAACTCCTAACAACTCCTTACTTCCTAACAACTCCTTACTAATAACTTCTTACTTACTAACAACTATCATTTTTCATTGCTGAAAGGGGTTGCCCCCCCCCCTACCTGAAAATCCTGGCTCCACCTCTGAGTGTGTGACAGGGTCAAGTTTGTATTTGCAGTAAAGTCTATTAACTCTATTGAGCACGGAGGTTATATCAAAACAGTAGTTTATTTTTGTTTTCCTCTGCAACTCTTTGTAAGAAATTAGTGCAGCTGAAGTCGGAACTGTTCATCCCAGCATTCAAGGACATCTGTGCCTGGCTTTCACACCTCTACGTTGTGATTGAACATTAATTTATGCGTTTCTGCATAACACAAATAGTTTTATTTTCAACACCCTTTGCTACGTCAGCGGAATTTAGCTTTCATAAATATTCCTTTTGAAGCCAGACAGCCGAAATTATGTGCTCGGAGTTTTGGGTTAACATTCATTTTGAAGATACGAGGACTTCCAGGCACGTTTATGACCATTTACCCTCTCATTGTGTGCCATAACAGCCCGTGTGATGAATTTGGGATACATTTTCACTATAACATGAATATATGAATAAGTATAGACGTGTGAGTCACGTGTGACTGTATGTATGCATTCCTCTGTGCATAGATACTGACGTGTAGATGGTGTGGATATTCTTTTTTTCTGCCTGCAGCTGTCGCTTCCTCTGCAGAATTGGTCTGATGGAGCAAAGGCACTCGGCGCAGCTCGGTGCAAAAAGGCATCAATGCGACCGGTGTGCATACAGCACGGATAGTACTACACATTTCACGTGGCACCAGAGAACCCACACGGGAGAGAAACCCTTCAAGTGCAATGTGTGTGGGAAGGCGTTTGCACAGTCACCAAATCTTTATGTACACCAGAGAACACACACGGGAGAGAAACCCTTCAAGTGCAGTGTGTGTGGGAAGGCGTTTGCACTGTCACCACATCTTCATGTACACCAGAGAACACACACGGGAGAGAAACCCTTCAAGTGCAGTGTGTGTGGGAAGGCGTTTTCACAGTCACCAAGTCTTCATGTACACCAGAGAACACACACGGGAGAGAAACCCTTCAAGTGCAGTGTGTGTGGGAAGGCGTTTTCACGGTCACCAAGTCTTCATGTACACCAGAGAACACACACGGGAGAGAAACCCTTCAAGTGCAGTGTGTGTGGGAAGGCGTTTGCACGTTCACAAAATCTTCATGTACACCAGAGAACACACACGGGAGAGAAACCCTTCAAGTGCAGTGTGTGTGGGAAGGCGTTTTCACAGTCACCAAGTCTTCATGTACACCAGAGAACACACACGGGAGAGAAACCCTTCAAGTGCAGTGTGTGTGGGAAGGCGTTTGCACAGTCATCACATCTTAATGTACACAAGAGAACACACAAGCATCAGAAGATCCACAAGGAGTGGAGTCTGAAATCAGCTTGTGAAAGTCAAAGTGCCGCAATGAGCCCATCCCTCATGAAACAAGAACTGGAAGAAAATCCCAGCTTGGACACTTTTAAAGGTATCGAGGTGAAATTTGAAGAGGTGAAGGTGAAATGTGAAGAAGTGATGGTGAAGAGCGAAGAAGTGAGGGTAAAATGTGAAGATGAAGATTCAACTCCAAAATCGGACCTTCACATCGATGGAGGCAACGTGAAGCAGGAGGAGAATTCTGACTGCGAGGCAGAGCGAGGCAACTCCCATCAGTTTGTGGAAGTGGAGGTGTGGGTGGACTTCCTCCGAGACATTACAAAGTCAAATGGAGACCCGTTAGATGTGTAAGCTTGAGACGATGTCGCTCCAATAGATGCACCTTTGTCACAGCCTTTAATGACAAGAATGTGAAGTTGAACACTCAATTCCTAGGTTCAACCTGCAGGGTCAGAGCGGCCAGTCTTTGTGGACCTGTGGGTTGCGTAGATCTCTAACCATGAGCGAGAGCCAATAAGTTCCCAAGCATTCGCAAGGTTCTAATAATTCCATTTATATGGTGCTTGCTTAATCGCCTCTGGCAATTCGGAGCATTGTGTCGTATCTTGCCTCAAACACTCGAAGAGCACCCCCAAGTAGCAGCTTCCCCTGTGTGGTACAAGGTGGTGGCCCTGCACTGGCCTGCATGTGGACAAGAGCCTGTCAGTAGGGGGCAATGGTTGATGTGGCATCTCAGTTGTGGAGTTTGTAGGTAATTTTTCGATTTAAAGCTTTCGTGACTGCAATGATTCATCTTCTTTGGTTCTTTCAGTAAAGTCACGTAGAATGAGAATAAAATAATAAATTGATAAAATAAAATAACACAATAATATTCTCACGACGTTTCGGCCACAACACAAGCGGCCTTCATCAGGTGAAGGGACGAGACTGTCTGGTAGGACAGCGCTGGAGTGAAAGAGCCACGTTCAGATCACGGCCTTTAAGAACATGGATTCTGGCTTAGTAACCACTGGAAAGATGTTTTAAATCATTTCTGTTCTTAATTAATTGTAGTTTTACGATGACCTTCAGACCGCAGCTCTTTCGCCAGCATTGCCTCTTAATACCTCTCACACCACGGTTAATGGTATGGTTTTACAACATGGAGTATACTAGGGCCTCGCAGCTGTCTCTCTCCCCCTCCTCTGTTCCGACCATGGACGAACTCGTCCGTCTGAACGGGGCCCGTAGCTATCCGTGGTTCTAAAGTTGAGGCTTAAAGGCCGTGATCTGAACGTGGCTCTCACTCCAGCGCTGTCCTACCAGACAGTCTCGTCCCTTCACCTGATGAAGGCCGCTTGTGTTGTGGCCGAAACGTCGTGAGAATATTATTGTGTTATTTTATTTTATCAATTTATTATTTTATTCTCATTCTACGTGATTTGTAGGTAATGTTTAGAATTTGATCAATTTTGACCGAGACGCCAGCATGCAATGGCCTACTCGTTTTGAATGGCGCAATAGTATGTTGTACATACACTGTTAAGCGTATTTTTTTAAAAATAGCTTCTTGTTAGTACGATGTAACCTGATGCAGCATATTTCACTGCAGTAATTCAATTTTGGTAATATGCCTGTCAATAATTTAGAATGAATACTTGTCTGATTGTGTGCGTACATGTAACATTGTCTATAAGAGTCAAACATTGATTAAGTGATCTTAGGACAAATTGTGTTTTGGAAGTAACCTGTAAAGATAACTCAGGTGAGACTCATTGTTCTTGTGATACAGGTCAAAGGGTATTTTTGTGTTTTCAGGAAGCATCTCCATCTGGAGCAACTCATTGTCTTTGAAATAGGGAGCACACTCGGATCATTAATCAGTTAAAAGGCATACCACTCAAAAGTTACACATAGAGGAGATACATTCTCTACAACACGAATTGTAATTTTGTATTACCTGTTGATGTAGATTTTGTCGAATTAGGACGTGAAATGCTCCTTGCTGATTAACGTCTGGATGTTCACAACCAAGGGCTTGAAGCAAGCCTGACTGCCTGCGGTGCCCCTCACAACCATTTACGGCCTTGGGCCAGGAAAGTCACGAAAAAAATTGCACACGAACGACGTCTCCACGCAAGCTCCCGATGCTCCGTTTTGAAGTTTGAAAATGAAACAACTTTGAATTGTGTTATGTTTTTAATTAGATAATTGTATTTCTTCATTAAAAGCTTCTTAATTGAAACAGATATTTCGCGTGAATGTTCTCTCGTTAAGTAGATGGCCTTGCCGGGGGTTTGGTTCGATGCGGACTTTCACCTGGTTGGGATGGCAGGATCGAGACGAGGCTGAGCTTGTTCATATCCGTGTACATCGATGTCCCACATTGCTTACACGGACACACCACACACAATGAAATAAATAGAAACTAGAACGACTTAATTCCGGGGATGGCCAAAGATTGAGGAATCTCTTTCAATGGAGCGAGTCAATTTTGTGTTCGATTCAACATCTCTCTGACCGTCTGTGTCTCTGTTCCCCTCTGTGTCTCTCTCTTGCTGACTGTGTTTCTGTGGTCTCTGTATCTTACTTTCTGTCTTCCTTTTGTTTGTGTCTGTCCACCTCTCTCTCCTGTCAGTCTCTGTGTGTGTCTCTATCAGCGTCTTTCCAACTGTATTCAACTACCGACAGTAGCAACATGCGCCCGTTCAACTTTCACGGGCCCACGACTGCACGCGACTCAAACTTGCTCCGAGTCTCTGTGTGTACGTTTAACTTCTTTCGCACCGTACGTAGCCAACCATGCTAATCTGTGGGTCTCTGTGTGTGAGTCTGTGTGTGTATCTGGAACTTCTTTCGCACCGTACGTAGCCAACCATGCTAATCTGTGGGTCTCTCTGTGTGTGAGTCTCTGTGTGTATCTGGAACTTCTTTCGCACCGTACGTAGCCAACCATGCTAATCTGTGGGTCTCTCTGTGTGTGAGTTTCTGTGTGTATCTGGAACTTCTTTCGCACCGTACGTAGCCCACCATGCTAATCTGCGGGTCTCTCTGTGTGTGAGTCGCTGTGTGTATCTGGAACTTCTTTCGCACCGTACGTAGCCAACCATGCTAATCTGCGGGTCTCTCTGTGTGTGAGTCTCTGTGTGCATCTGGAACTTCTTTCGCACCGTATGTAGCCGAACCCGCACAGGAGGAGCGGCTGGTATCTGTGGAGCTTTGGGCTGGGTACCATCTGTCGGCGGGAGCGAGAGACGATGAAGCTCCCAAGCATTTCACTACGTTACCAACATCATATTTGCACTCATAAGTCGCTTGCCTAATTGTGTGTTTTGTATTGAATCTCATCTCAAACAATCGAAGGACGCCTCCCCCTAAGTGGCAGCTGCCCCTGTGTGGCACAAGGTGGCCTTGCACCGGCCTGCACGTGGACATGAGTCTGTCGGTAGGGGGCGATCATTGACGCGCCGTCTCCGTTGTATAGTTTCTGGATAATGTTTGGAATTGCCACAATTTTGACCGTGACACCGACATGCAATGACCTGTGCGTCGTGAATGACACAACGCTATGTTTTACATCTGCCGTGAAGCAGACTGCGCACATTGTGGTGAATGTTACTGGGGTAGCCAGGTGTGCCTGTCTGATTTGAACCTTGAACCTCTGCAATAAATAGAGAATGCGCTACCATATTCTTGGTTCTTTCGGTAAAGTCACGTAAATAGAAAACAAAAATGAAGATAGAAAAAGCGTTTATTTTTATTTAAATTGCCATTATTATTTTTTTCTTTAATATAACATTTTTTTTATTTACGTGCCTTTACCGAAAGAACCCAATAATATGAATTCCTGCCAGTCACGAAAGTTTTAAGTCAAAATAGAATGCACCACCAACTCGGCTCGCGTCAATCTGCGTGGAGGCGTGGGGGGGCCTGAGAGAGTTTCTCACCGGCGCAGAACTTCCATGCAGAGGGCTCCACGCAGCTTCGTGCGGAGCGACAGGCCAGGTAGCTCCCACACAGCGTGGCGCAGCTGATTAACATTTATATTGTTGGTTCTGTCGGTAAAGTCACGTAGATAGAAAACAAAAATTGGAAAATAATAAATTGATGTAAAGATGCCATTTGTCGACTGCTTGAGATAACTGTGCCCACCTATGTGCGCACGCACACACAGTGTACACACACACAGTGTACACACACACAGTGCACACACACACAGTTTACACACACACACTGTGTACACACACACACACTGTGTACACACACACACTGTGTACACACACACACAGTGTACAAACACACAGTGTGTACACACACACAGTGTACACAGACACACAGTGTGTACACACAAAGTGCACACACACAGTGTAAACACACACAGTGTGTACACACACACAGTGTACACACACACAGTGTACACACACACAGTGTACAAACACACAATGTACAAACACACACAGTGTACAGACACAGTGTATAAACACACACAAAGTGTACAAACACACACGCAGTATGCACACACATTGTACACACACAGTGTACACACACACAGTGCACACACAGTGTGTGTACACACACACACAGTGTACACACAGAGTGTACACACACACACACATAGTGTACAGAAACACACGCAGTGTACACACACAGTGTACACACACACACAGTGTACACAAACACAGACACAGTGTACACACACACAGTGTACACACACAGTGTACACACAGTGTACACAAACACACACACACAGCGTACACACACACACACAGTGTACACACACACACACACAGTGTGTACACATACACACAGTGTACACACACACAGTGTACAAACACAGTGTACACACACACAGTGCACACACAGTGTGTACACAAACACACAGTGTGTACACACACACACAGTGTACACACACACACAGTGTACACACACACAGTGTGTACACACACACAGTGTACACAAACACACACACAGTGTACACAAACACACACACACAGTGTACACACACACACAGTGTGTACACATACACACAGTGTACACACACACACAGTGTACACACACACAGTGTACAAACACAGTGTACAAACACAGTGTACACACACACACACAGTGTGTACACAAACACACAGTGTGTACACACACACACAGTGTACACACACACACAGTGTACACACACCCAAGGGGTCTCTGTTCAAGGGAGGGAGCAATGGAAAATGAATCTAAATCAACTTAAACTTCAAACCCTCTCTGTGACGTCACCACTCACCATAACCTCATCGGCGTGAAACGCCAGAGGGATGTGTACCTCGCTAGTGACGTCATGTCCCCAAGGTGTTCACCCCACCCCGTCCAAGGCGCCCTTGAACGTGACGTCACCTCTGGCTGGGTCGCTGCCGTTTTCTGTTCAAGTAGAATCATATTTGGGCAAGGTCACGCCCAGTGACTGGCGGCTCATTAACATAATCTATTCACGTACTGAGGCGCTCATTGTGGGAGGGGAGTGTTATCGTTCCCCACAACTGACGTCATGTCACCTCTTGCTGCCGCGTGACATCACGAGATGACAGGAAGCTGCTGCTCCGCCAGTGCACTAAATTCCGAGGTGAGAAATGCTCATCGCGGTTGTGGTGGTTTTTGTGGTTGTGGTGGTGGTGGTTGTGGTGGTGGTTGTTGTGGTTGTGGTGGTTGTTGTTGTTGTTTACCGAGGTAGAGCCTCGCTCTCTCTCTCGTAGGGATGTCAATTGAGTAGCAGCGAGCATGGAAGCGATGTCCAGGTTGCAACTTTGCAGCGCGGGGCCTAGCCACGCGGGGCCTTGCCTCCTGCCCTCGCCTGATCGCGTTTGCTTCAATTATCTCGCTTAAGTTTAATTTGTCTTCAGGCGGCTCGCCACTTTGTCACTTTGTTTTACTTTTAAATATTCACGCGGTTTGTATTTATTTCTTTTTTTTACACCAGGCCAAGCCCGCTTGAGCTGCTGTACCGCTTTTTGTTTTCAGAAGCGACCTGCCCACAACACAACACAAGGTGAGGCTCCTCAACAGCGTGGCGGTGTTCACTCTGGACGCGTGGCGGTGTTCACTCTGGACGCGTGGCGGTGTTCACTCTGGACGCGTGGCGGTGTTCACTCTGGACGCGTGGCGGTGTTCACTCTGGACGCGTGGCGGTGTTCACTCTGGACGCGTGGCGGTGTTCACTCTACTTGGTGGAGTGAGGAAGCATGAATTCTGAGCAGGTGAAGGTGGCCAGGCGTTGGTCTGGACACACCACCACCTTTTGAACCGTGCCAGTGTGTGACAGTGGTGGAGCCAGTGGGGGTGGGGTAGGCACGTGCCCCCCAAAGATCCGATCGAAATCCTTAATTTCGATAGGATCATTGGGGCTTATTAGTGACTAGCTTCACTACCCGGCTTTGCCCGGGACTTGGATTCTTGTCTTGGATAAATTTCATATCCCTTATATTTAACTGAAAAACCCTTAAAAATGTTGATGCTTGCGAGAAAGAAAAAAGGCGAAACAAATCAAGTTACCTAAATCGGATGTTTTCACTCAAGGAAATTTAACCTTAATCCACTTCTACGCAAGGTCGATTTTGGCCACTCGGGAAGGGAATAATGACGTGGCGAGCTGAAAATAGTCGCGTTCACTTAGAAATTCCAAACGGCATAAGCTGTGAAAATTTCACGACGCCAGAGCTCAGCGTTGGGAGAGGTTTTTTGCTGCTTCACACAAACAAACAGATGTAATGTTCCGCTTCATATTTAAGATAGCAGTTCTACCCGTTCTTCGCACGGAGGATATGTATTGAAACTCCGAGAAACCAATGGCTTCATCGGCCAGGAGCGAAGCGCCACCTAAAATCTCCCGGCACGCTGTTAACAGCCCTATCTGTGCTGCCAAATACATCTTTCCCTGGATGTTCTTCCCTGTGTATGTATCTCTGCTGCCTTGTACCTCGTATCTGTTCACTCTGTCTATGCTGGTTTGTTCAACCCGGAGGATGACCACGAAATTTAGCAGTCTTCTGAAATTCGTGGTTTACCATGGAAGTGTCTAACTGTGTTGTTGGCCTACTGGTTTTGCATCACGTAATTTTTCTTAGGTTTTGTTGAGTTCTCGTCTCTCATCTTCTTGTTGTATTTGCCTCCGTGCAGTTTAACGCTCTCTATGTGTTGCGTTGATGTCACCCTATGTGCTCCCTCGCTATTTGTTTTTTTACACCTGATGATGATCGCTTGTGTTGCGTTCGAAACGTCGTGATTTATTTTAATATAATTTTATTATATTTCTACATACGGGACTTTACCGAAAAAACCAATGAGTAATTTATGCATTCACGAAAGCTTCAATTCTATATTCATTGCAGAGCGCTTAACTCAGGTGTGTTGCGGGTTGACGCCACAAACTTCATGGTCATACAAAATCCAAAAGTCTATTTTTATACTTTTTTCATTGTGCACGGTATGGAACCTACCCACATGCCAAATTTCAAGTGTGTAGTATGTCGGGAAGTATGCTAAACATTTCGAACAGACACACACACACACGTATCCATACATTTCCCTTTTATATATAGACTAGCTTTACTACCCGGCTTTGCCCGGGACTTTGATTCTTGTCTTGGATTAAAACACGGCCTTCGCGGAGTGTTGGTGGGGGGGTATACGTGACGTCAGCAGGCACACTGCGTAACGATGCCGCATAGGGTGACATCTCAGATATGACGGCTATTTTAATACTTTGTGCATTGTGTCCAGTCTGGAAGCTACCCACATGCCAAATTTCAAGTTTGTGTTGCATGTCGGCAAGTATGCTGAACATTTCAAACAGACACACATTCACAAATTTCCCTTTTATGAATATAGATCAATCAGCATTGTGCGACTCCCCCCATTGCCACCGCGTGGCATATTATTACGTGCCAGGGACTCTGAGAGGACAACAGTCCGTGTTCATAATTGGCAATAAGTAACGGCAAAGCTGTTACAAGCGACTCTTAGAATTGTGCCCAGTTGCGTATACAGTACACGACTTCCCTGAAGGCAAACACCTTCAGCGAGCGCGATGCCTTTCACACGCGTCGAATTAAAAGCATAGGACAACTCCTTACTTAGTAACAACTCCTGACTAACAACTCCTTATTTACTAACAACTCCTGACTAACAACTCCTTACTAACAACTCCTGACTAACAACTCCTTACTTAGTAACAACTCCTTACTAACAACTCCTTACTTAGTAACAACTCCTTACTAACAACTCCTTGCTTGCTAATACTCCTTACTAACAACTCCTTACTTCCTAACAACTCCTTACTAATAACTCCTTACTAACAACTCCTTACTTAATAACAACTATCATTTTTCATTGCTGAAAGGGGTTGCCCCCCCTATCTGAAAATCCTGGCTCCACCTCTGAGTGTGTGACAGGGTCAAGTTTGTATTTGAATATACTTAGCTCTTTCGGTAAAGTCACGTTGAAGGGAAACTAAAATAATAAAATATATATAAAACACCTTCAGCGAGCACGATGCCTTTCACACGCGTTGAATAAAAACCATAGGACAAGTCCTTACTTAGTAACAACTCCTGACTAACAACTCCTTACTAATAACTCCTTACCAACAACTCCTTACTAACACCTATCATTTTATTGTTTCCCTTCAACGTGACTTTACCGAAAGAGCTAAGAATATGAATTACTGCAGTCACGAAAGCTTTAAATCAAAATTTGTATTTGCAGTCAAGTCTATTAACTCTATTGAGCACGGAGGTTATATCAAAACAGTAGTTTATTTTTGTTTTCCTCTGCAACTCTTTGTAAGAATGTAGTCAGGAAGTTATCACAGCACACGTGCAGCTGAAGTCGGAACTGTTCATCCCAGCATTCAAGGACATCTGTGCCTGGCTTTCACACCTCTACGTTGCGATTGAACATTAATTTATGCATTTCTGCATAACACAAATAGTATTATTTTCAACACCCTTTGCTACGTCAGCTGAATTTAGCTTTCATAAATATTCCTTTTGAATCCAGACAGCCGAAATTATGTGCTCGGAGTTTTGGGTTAACATTCATTTTGAAGATACAAGGGCTTCGAGGCACGTTTATGACCATTTGCCCTCTCATTGTGTGCCATAACAGCCCGTGTGATGAATTTGGGACACGTTTTCACTATATCATGAATATATGAATAAGTATAGACGTGTAAGTCACATGTGACTGTATGAATGCATTCCGCTGTGCATCGATACTGACGTGTAGATGGTGTGGATATTCTTTTTTTCTGCCTTCAGCTGTCGCTTCCTCTGCAGAATTGTTCTGATGGAGCAAAGGCACTCGGCACAGCTCGGTGCAAAAAGGCAACAATGCGACCGGTGTGCATACAGCACGGATAGTACTGCACATTTCACATGGCACCAGAGAACCCACACGGGGGAGAAACCCTTCAAGTGCAGTGTGTGTGGGAAGGCGTTTGCACAGTCACCAAATCTTCATGTACACCAGAGAACACACACGGGAGAGAAACCCTTCAAGTGCAGTGTGTGTGGGAAGGCGTTTGCATGTTCACAAAATCTTCATGTACACCAGAGAACACACACGGGAGAGAAACCCTTCAAGTGCAGTGTGTGTGGGAAGGCGTTTTCACATTCACCACATCTTCATGTACACCAGAGAACACACACGGGAGAGAAACCCTTCAAGTGCAGTGTGTGTGGGAAGGCGTTTTCACAGTCACCAAGTCTTCAAGTACACCTGAGAACACACACGGGAGAGAAACCCTTCAAGTGCAGTGTGTGTGGGAAGGCGTTTTCACAGTCACCACATCTTCATGTACACCAAATAACACACACGGGAGAGAAACCCTTCAAGTGCAGTATGTGTGGGAAGGCGTTTTCACAGTCACCAAGTCTTCAAGTACACCTGAGAACACACACGGGAGAGAAACCCTTCAAGTGCAGTGTGTGTGGGAAGGCGTTTTCAAAGTCACCACATCTTCATGTACACCAGAGAACACACACGGGAGAGAAACCCTTCAAGTGCAGCGTGTGTGGGAAGGCGTTTTCACAGTCACCACATCTTCATGTACACCAGAGAACACACACAGGAGATAAACCCTTCAAATGCGGTGTGTGTGGGAAGGCGTTTGCACAGTCACCACATCTTCATGTACACCAGAGAACACACAAGCATCAGAAGATCCACAAGGAGTGGAATCTGAAATCAGCTTGTGAAAGTCAAAGTGCCGCAATGAGCCCATCCCTCATGAAACAAGAACCGGAAGAAAATCCCAGCTTGGACACTTTTAAAGGTATCGAGGTGAAATATGAAGAGGTGAAGGTGAAATGTGAAGAAGTGATGGTGAAGAGCGAAGAAGTGAGGGTAAAATGTGAAGATGAAGATTCAACTCCAAAATCGGACCTTCACATCGATGGAGGCAACGTGAAGCAGGAGGAGAATTCTGACTGTGAGGCAGAGCGAGGCAACTCCCAGCAGTTTGTGGAGGTGTGGGTGGACTTCCTCCGAGACATTACAAAGTCAAATGGAGACCCGGTAGATATGTAAGCTTGAGACGATGTCGCTCCAATAGATGCACCTTTGTCACAGGCCTTTAATGACAAGAATGAGAAGTTGAACACTCAATTCCTAGGTTCAACCTGCAGGGTCAGAGCGGCCAGTCTTTGTGAACCTGTGGGTTGCGTAGATCTCTAACCATGAGCGAGAGCCAATAAGCTCCCAAGCAATCACAAGGTTCTAATAATTCCATTTATATGATGTTTGCTTAATCGCCTATGGCAATTCGGAGTTTTGAGTGGTATCTCGGCTCAAACACTCGAAGAGCACCCCCAAGTAGCAGCTTCCCCTGTGTGGTACAAGGTGGTGGCCCTGCACCGGCCTGCATGTGGACAAGAGCCTGTCAGTAGGGGGCGATGGTTGATATGGCATCTCAGTTGTGGAGTTTGTAGGTAATATTTAGAATTTGATAAATTTTGACCCAGACGCCAGCATGCAATGGCCTACTCGTTTTTGAATGGCGCAATAGTATGTTGTACATACACTGTTAAGCGTATTAAAAAAAAAATAGCTTGTTAGTACGATATAACCTGATGCAGTATATTTCACTGAAGTAATTCAATTTTGTTAATATGCCTGTCAATAATTTAGAATTAATACTTGTCTGATTGTGTGCGTACTTGAAACATTGTCTCTAAGGGTCAAACATTGAATAAGTGATGTTAGGACAAAGTGTGTTTTGGAAGTAACCTGTACAGATAACTCAGGTGAGACTCATTGTTCTTGTGATACAGGTCAAAGGGTATTTTTGTGTTTTCAGGAAGCATCTCCATCTGGAGCAACTCATTGTCTTTGAAATAGGGAGCACACTCGGATCATTAATCAGTTAAAAGGCATACCACTCAAAAGTTACACATAGAGGAGATACATTCTCTACAACACGAATTGTAATTTTGTATTACCTGTTGATGTAGATTTTGTCGAATTAGGACGTGAAATGCTCCTTGCTGATTAACGTCTGGATGTTCACAACCAAGGGCTTGAAGCAAGCCTGACTGCCTGCGGTGCCCCTCACAACCATTTACGGCCTTGGGCCAGGAAAGTCACGAAAAAAATTGCACACGAACGACGTCTCCACGCAAGCTCCCGATGCTCCGTTTTGAAGTTTGAAAATGAAACAACTTTGAATTGTGTTATGTTTTTAATTAGATAATTGTATTTCTTCATTAAAAGCTTCTTAATTGAAACAGATATTTCGCGTGAATGTTCTCTCGTTAAGTAGATGGCCTTGCCGGGGGTTTGGTTCGATGCGGACTTTCACCTGGTTGGGATGGCGGGATCGAGACGAGGCTGAGCTTGTTCATATCCGTGTACATCGATGTCCCACATTGCTTACACGGACACACCACACACAATGAAATAAATAGAAACTAGAACGACTTAATTCCGGGGATGGCCAAAGATTGAGGAATCTCTTTCAATGGAGCGAGTTAATTTTGTGTTCGATTCAACATCTCTCTGACCGTCTGTGTCTCTGTTCCCCTCTGTGTCTCTCTCTTGCTGACTGTGTTTCTGTGGTCTCTGTATCTTACTTTCTGTCTTCCTTTTGTTTGTGTCTGTCCACCTCTCTCTCTTGTCAGTCTCTGTGTGTGTCTCTATCAGCGTCTTTCCAACTGTATTCAACTACCGACAGTAGCAACATGCGCCCGTTCAACTTTCACGGGCCCACGACTGCACGCGACTCAAACTTGCTCCGAGTCTCTGTGTGTACGTTGAACTTCTTTCGCACCGTACGTAGCCCACCATGCTAATCTGTGGGTCTCTCTGTGTGTGAGTCTCTGTGTGTATCTGGAAATTCTTTCGCACCGTACGTAGCCAACCATGCTAATCTGTGGGTCTCTCTGTGTGTGAGTCTCTGTGTGTACGTTTAACTTCTTTCGCACCGTACGTAGCCAACCATGCTAATCTGTGGGTCTCTGTGTGTGAGTCTGTGTGTGTATCTGGAACTTCTTTCGCACCGTACGTAGCCAACCATGCTAATCTGTGGGTCTCTCTGTGTGCGAGTCTCTGTGTTTATCTGGAACTTCTTTCGCACCGTACCTAGCTGAACCTGCACAGGAGGAGCGGCTGGTATCTGTGGAGCTGTGTGCTGGGTACCATCTGTCGGCGGGAGCGAGAGACGATGAAGCTCCCAAGCATTTCACTACGTTACCAACATCATATTTGCACTCATAAGTCGCTTGCCTATTTGTGTGTTTCTTATCGAATCTCATCTCAAACAATCGAAGGACGCCTCCCCCTAAGTGGCAGCTGCCCCTGTGTGGCACAAGGTGGCCCTGCACCGGCCTGCACGTGGACATGAGTCTGTCGGTAGGGGGCGATCATTGACGCGCCGTCTCCGTTGTGTAGTTTCTGGATAATGTTTGGAATTGCCACAATTTTGACCGTGACACCGACATGCAATGACCTGTGCGTCGTGAATGACACAACGCTATGTTTTTACGTCTGCCGTGAAGCAGACTGCGCACATTGTGGTGCATGTTACTGGAGTAGCCAGGTGTGCCTGTCTGATTTGAACCTTGAACCTCTGCAATAAATAGAGAATGCGCGTCCATATTATTGGTTCTTTCAGTAAAGTCACGTAGATAGAAAACAAAAATAAAGAAAAAAACGCGTTTATTTTTATTATTTAAATTGTCATTTCATTTTTTTGTTTAATGTAACATGTTTTTTTAATTTACGCGACTTTACCGAAAGAACCCAAGAATATGAATTCCTGCCAGTCACGAAAGTTTTAAGTCAAAATAGAATGCACCACCAACTCGGCTCGCGTCAATCTGCGTGGGGGGGCCTGAGAGAGTTTCTCACCGACGCAGAACTTCCATGCAGAGGGCTCCACGCAGCTTCGTGCGGAGCGACAGGCCAGGTAGCTCCCACACAGCGTGGTGCAGCTGATTAACATTTATATTGTTGGTTCTTTCGGTAAAGTCACGTAGATAGAAAACAAAAATTGGAAAATAATAAATTGATGAAAAGATGCCATTTGTCGACTGACTGAGATGACTGTGCCCACCTATGTGCACACGCACACACAGTGTACACACACACAGTGTACACACACACAGTGTACACACACACAGTGTACACACACACACTGTGTACTAACAGTGTACACAAACACACACACAGTGTATACACACACACTGTGTACACACACACAGTGTACACACACTGTACACACACACTGTGTACACACACCCAAGTGGTCTCTGTTCAAGGGAGGGAGCAATGGAAAATGAATCTAAATCAACTTAAACGTCAACCCCTATCTGTGACGTCACCACTCACCATAACCTCATCGGCAGGGGGATGTGTACCTCGCTAGTGACGTCATGTCACCAAGGTGTTCACCCCCCCCCCCGTCCAAGGCGCCCTTGAACGTGACGTCACCTCTGCCTGTGTCGCTGCCGTTTTCTGTTCACGTTGAATCATATTTGGGCAAGGCCACGCCCAGTGACTGGCGGATCATTAACATAATCTATTCACGTACGGAGCCGCTCATTGTGGGAGCGGAGTGTTATCGTTCCCCACAAGTGACGTCATGTCACCTCTTGCTGCCGCGTGACGTCACGAGATAACAGGAAGCTGCTGCTCTGCCCGTGCACTGAAATCCGAGGTGAGAAATTCTCATCGCGGTTGTGGTGGTTGTTGTGGTGGTGGTTGTTGTGGTGGTGGTTGTGGTTGTTGTGGTGGTGGTGGTTGTTGTTTACCGAGGTAGAGCCTCGCTCTCTCTCGTAGGGATGTCAATTGAGTAGCAGCGAGCATGGAAGCGATGTCCAGGTTGGAACTTTACAGCACAGGGCCTAGCCACGCGGAGCCTTGCCTCCTGCCCTCGCCTGATCGCGTTTGCTTCAATTATCTCGCTTAAGTTTAATTTGTCTTCAGGCGGCTCGCCACTTTGTCACTTTGTTTTACTTTTAAATATTCACGCGGTTTTTATTTATTTTTATTTTTTACACCAGGCCAAGCCCGCTTGAGCTGCTGTACCGCTTTTTGTTTTCAGAAGCGACCTGCCCACAACACAACACAAGGTGAGGCTCCTCAACAGCGTGGCGGTGTTCACTCTGGACGCGTGGCGGTGTTCACTCTAGACGTGTGGCGGTGTTCACTCTGGACGCGTGGCGGTGTTCACTCTGGACGCGTGGCGATGTTCACTCTGGACACGTGGCGGTGTTCACTCTGGACGCGTGGCGGTGTTCACTCTGGACGCGTGGCGGTGTTCACTCTGGACACGTGGCGGTGTTCACTCTAAACGTGTGGCGGTGTTCACTCTACTTGGTGGAGTGAGGAAGCATGAATTCTGAGCAGGTGAAGGTGGCCAGGCGTGGGTCTGGACACACCACCACCTGTGAACCGTGCCAGTGTGTGACAGTGGTGGAGCCAGTGGGGGTGGGGTAGGCACGTGCCCCCCAACGATCCGATCGAAATCCCTAACTTCGATAGGATCATTGGGGCTTATTAGTAACTAGCTTCACTACCCGGCTTCGCCCGGGACTTGGATTCTTGTCTTGGATAAATTTCGTATTCCCTTTTATTTCACTGAAAAACCCTTAAAAATGTTGATGCTTGCAAGAAAGAAAAAAGCCAAAGCAAATCAAGTTACCTAAATCGGATGTTTTCACTCAAGGAAATTTAACCTTAATCCACTTCTACGCAAGGTCGATTTTGGCCACTCGGGAAGGGAATAATGACGTGGCGAGCTGAAAATAGTCGCGTTCACTTAGAAATTCCAAACGGCATAAGCTGTGAAAATATCACGACGCCAGAGCTCAGTGTAAGGGAGAGGTTTTTGCTGCTTCACACAAACAAACAGATGTAATGTTCTGCTTCATATTTAAGATAGCAGTTCTACCCGTTCTTCGCACGGAGGATATTTATTAAAACTCCGAGAAACCAATGGCTTCATCGGCCAGGAGCGAAGCGCCACCTAAAATCTCCCGGCACGCTGTTAACAGCCCTATCTGTGCTGCCAAATACATCTTTCCCTGGATGTTCTTCCCTGTGTATGTATCTCTGCTGCCTTGTACCTCGTATCTGTTCACTCTGTCTATGCTGGTTTGTTCAACCCGGAGGATGAACACGAAATTTAGCAGTCTTCTGAAATTCGTGGTCTACCAGGCAAGTGTCTAACTGTGTTGCTGTCCTACTGGTTTTGCATCACGTAATTTTTCTTAGGTTTTGTTGAGTTCTCGTCTCTCATCTTCTTGTTGTATTTGCCTCCGTGCAGTTTAACGCTCTCTATGTGTTGCGTTGATGTCACCCTATGTGCTCCCTCGCTATTTGTTTTTAACACCTGATGATGATCGCTTGTGTTGCGTTCGAAACGTCGTGATTTATTTTAATGTAATTTTATTATATTTCTACATATGGGACTTTACCGAAAAAAACCAATGAGTAATTTATGCATTCACGAAAGCTTCAATTCTATATTCATTGCAGAGCGCTTAACTCAGGTGTGTTGCGGGTTGACGCCACAAACTTCATGGTCATACAAAATACAAAAGTCTATTTTTATACTTGTTTCATTGTGCACGGTATGGAACCTACCCACATGCCAAATTTCAAGTGTGTAGTATGTCGGGAAGTATGCTAAACATTTCTAACAGACACACACACACGTATCCACACATTTCCCTTTTATATATAGGCTAGCTTTACTACCCGGCTTTGCCCGGGACTTTGATTCTTGGATTAAAACACGGTCTTCGCGGAGTGTTGGTGGGGGGGTGTGCGTGACGTCAGCAGGCACACTGCGTAACGATGCCGCATAGGGTGACATCTCAGATATGACGGCTATTTTAATACTTTGTGCATTGTGTCCAGTCTGGAAGCTACCCACGTGCCAAATTTCAAGTTTGTGTTGCATGTCGGCAAGTATGCTGAACATTTCAAACAGACACACATTCACAAATTTCCCTTTTATAAATATAGATCAATCAGCATTGTGCGACCCCCCCCACTGCCACCGCGTGGCATATTATTACGTGCCAGGGACTCTATGAGAGGACAACAGTCCGTGTTCATAATTGGCAATAAGTAACGGCAAAGCTGTTACAAGCGACTCTTAGAATTGTGCCCAGTTGCGTATACAGTACACGACTTCCCTGAAGGCAAACACCTTCAGCGAGCGCGATGCCTTTCACACGCGTCGAATTAAAAGCATAGGACAAGTCCTTACTTAGTAACAACTCCTGACTAACAACTCCTTACTTACTAACAACTCCTTACTAACAACTCCTGACTAACAACTCCTTACTTAGTAACAACTCCTTACTAACAACTCCTTACTTACTAACAACTCCTGACTAACAACTCCTTACTTCCTAACAACTCCTTACTAATAACTCCTTACTTACTAACAACTCCTGACTAACAACTCCTTACTTCCTAACAACTCCTTACTAATAACTCCTTACCAACAACTCCTTACTAACAACTCCTTACTAATATCTCCTTACTAACAACTTCTTACTTACTAACAACTCCTATCAATTTCATTGCTGAAAGGGGCTACCCCCCCCCCTACCTGAATATCCTGGCTCTACCTCTGAGTGTGTGAAAGGGTCAAGTTTGTATTTGCAGTCAAGTCTATTAACTCTATTGAGCACGGAGGTTATATCAAAACAGTAGTTTATTTTTGTTTTCATCTGCAACTCTTTGTAAGAATGTAGTCAGGAAGTTATCACAGCACACGTGCAGCTGAAGTCGGAACTGTTCATCCCAGCATTCAAGGACATCTGTGCCTGGCTTTCACACCTCTAAGTTGTGATTGAACATTAATTTATGCATTTCTGCATAACACAAATAGTATTATTTTCAACACCCTTTGCTACGTCAGCTGAATTTAGCTTTCATAAATAGTCCTTTTGAAGCCAGACAGCCGAAATTGTATGCTCGGAGTTTTGGGTTAACATTCATTTTGAAGATACGAGGGCTTCCAGGCACGTTTATGACCATTTGCCCTCTCATTGTGTGCGATAACAGCCCGTGTGATGAATTTGGGACACGTTTTCACTATATCATGAATATATGAATAAGTATAGACGTGTAAGTCACGTGTGACTGCATAAATGCATTCCTCTGTGGGTGTGGATATTCTCTTTTTTCTGTCTGCAGCTGTCGCTTCCTCTGCAGAATTGTTCTGATGGAGCAAAGGCACTCGGGGCAGCTCGGTGCAAAAAGGCAACAATGCGACCGGTGTGCATACAGCACGGATAGTACTGCACATTTGACACGGCACCAGAGAACCCACACGGGAGAGAAACCCTTCAAGTGCAGTGTGTGTGGGAAGGCGTTTGCACAGTCACCAAATCTTCATGTACACCAGAGAACACACACGGGAGAGAAACCCTTCAAGTGCAATGTGTGTGGGAAGGCGTTTGCACAGTCACCAAATCTTCATGTACACCAGAGAACACACACGGGAGAGAAACCCTTCAAGTGCAGTGTGTGTGGGAAGGCGTTTTCACATTCACCACATCTTCATGTACACCAGAGAACACACACGGGAGAGAAACCCTTCAAGTGCAATGTGTGTGGGAAGGCGTTTGCACAGTCACCAAATCTTCATGTACACCAGAGAACACACACGGGAGAGAAACCCTTCAAGTGCAGTGTGTGTGGGAAGGCGTTTTCACATTCACCACATCTTCATGTACACCAGAGAACACACACGGGAGAGAAACCCTTCAAGTGCAGTGTGTGTGGGAAGGCGTTTGCACAGTCACCAAGTCTTAATGTACACCAGAGAACACACACAGGAGAGAAACCCTTCAAGTGCAGTGTATGTGGGAAGGCGTTTGCACATTCATCAAGTCTTCATGTACACCAGAGAACACACAAGCATCAGAAGGTCCACAAGGAGTGGAATCTGAAATCAGCTTGTGAAAGTCATAGTGCCGCAATGAGCCCATCCCTCATGAAACAAGAACCGGAAGAAAATCCCAGCTTGGACACTTTTAAAGGTATCGAGGTGAAATATGAAGAGGTGAAGGTGAAATGTGAAGAAGTGATGGTGAAGAGCGAAGAAGTGAGGGTAAAATGTGAAGATGAAGATTCAACTCCAAAATCAGACCTTCACATCGATGGAGGCAACGTGAAGCAGGAGGAGAATTCTGACTGAGGCAGAGCGAGGCAACTCCCAGCAGTTTGTGGAAGTGGAGGTGTGGGTGGACTTCCTCCGAGACATTACAAAGTCAAATGGGGACCCGGTAGATATGTAAGCTTGAGACGATGTCGCTCCAATAGATGCACCTTTGTCACAGGCCTTTAATGACAAGAATCAGAAGTTGAACACTCAATTCCTAGGTTCAACCTGCAGGGTCAGAGCGGCCAGTCTTTGTGAACCTGTGGGTTGCGTAGATCTCTAACCATGAGCGAGAGCCAATAAGCTCCCAAGCAATCACAAGGTTCTAATAATTCAATTTATATGGTGCTTGCTTAATCGCCTCTGGCAATTCGGAGTGTTGTGTTATATCTAGTCTCAAACACTCGAAGAGCATCCCCAAGTAGCAGCTGCCCCTGTGTGGTACAAAGTGGTGGCCCTGCACCGGCCTGCATGTGGACAAGAACCTGTCAGTAGGGGGCGATGGTTGATGTGGCATCTCAGTTGTGGAGTTGGTAGGTAACGTTTAGAATTTGATAAATTTTGACCCAGACGCCAGCATGCAATGGCCTACTCGTTTTTGAATGGCGCAATAGTATGTTGTACATACACTGTTAAGCGTATTTGTAAAAAAATAGCTTGTTAGTACGATATAACCTGATGCAGTATATTTCACTGCAGTAATTCAATTTTGTTAATATGCCTGTCAATAATTGAGAATTGTTGTATATGAGCCTTTTCCAAAATTGATATTAACAATAATATTTGCCGTTATATATCATAGTTTTTTAAACAAACGAAAAAAATGAATCAATAAAACCCGTAAGCCAGGCACACGAAAAACCAGATGTCAATCATAAACGGGCCATTAATAAATAAAGAAATAATAAAACTCTCGAGGCGAGGGTCTCCAGATGAACAAGAGTTTGATGTGCCCTAAGGGAGGTCTCGCAGAGGGAGCCCTCCGCAAGCCAGAAACGAGGACGCCCACGGGTTAAACCATATATTTTTTTTCCTTTGTCATTAAAACAACGGTTAAAATTTAAAATGCAATAACAAGAATAAGCTAAAGTTAGCGGTCCTCGCGTTCACTCCAATTAAGACCAATGATTAATTCGCTATCAAATGATTTTCACCTTTAATACTTTTACTGTTAAAACAAAGCTTGGAGACAAAATACAGAGTCACATCAAAGGTTTTCGAGAAGGAATGAGACAACGGGCAAACTTGCGAAAGAGTTTAAACAATATCCCAAGCAACCCCGACCACCTTTGTCTCTCGCAGCGCGGAGAAGCAGGAACCACACCTTATCACAAGGGGCCATCTGGAGCTAGCCAGACGGATTAATGAGAAAACACAACAGCCAGCGAACACGTTTTTAAGTTAAAGAAGTGGCTACACATCAGTCACACGTAAAATTAAGAACAACGTGTTCACCTTACACGACATTCCATTATAGAACCTTACAGAACCAAGGGATATGGATTCCAACAATCAAGAAACGGACCTCTTAAACTCAAGATGAAAATTATTTTTCTTTTTAATAATTCCATCGTAACAATGCGAACCTCGGTAAACCGATAGGGGTGTCGGGAGGACGTAGTTACAAGCACGAGTCTTGGCGAACATGGGACCAAATGGTATTTGAGAAATATAAAGTCGAAAGTATAAAGAGATAGGTACTCCCGACCACCTTTGTCTCTCCCGCAGAGCGCGAGAGAGGAATTTCACGCCAGGGCAAACAGATCGTTATCGCAGGAGCCATCTGTACACACACACGAACTCACACACACACACAGACCACGCCCCCTCCCCCCCTTCACTGCACAGAGAGAAGAATGTCTTTGAATATAACGGTCAGCGCATTTTCAAAAAGTTAAGTTAAGTCAGTCAAGACAGATCAGCGATTCAAGACGTCCACAAGACGAGCAGTCGCATGGAGCGGCTGGCTCCGAGCCTCGCTGAGTAGCGAGGATCGCTGAGTCGCGATGTATCAACGAGATTGAGTCATACAGCAGTGGAGAGAAACTGCTGTCAGCGAACCAGCGCGGGCGCGTTCGCGCACTTCAACAGAGAGAGCACGTGCGACTCAACTCACTCAACAGAAGAAAACGCTTGGCCAGCCGCCAACAAAGTATCAGCGAATCAGCGCTGAGAGCGCTCGAGCATCTCCACAGAGGAAGCACGTGCAACGTGGCTCAACCAGCAGCGGAAAAGCACGAGCAGCCTCCAACAACTTCAGCAAACCAGTGACCAAGCGCGTGCGACTTGAGTCATACAGCAGTGGAGGAAACCTGCTGTCAGAGAGCCGCCATCAACCTCAACAAAGGGAGCGCGTGCGACTCGGCTCACTCAGCAGAAGAAAAACTTGACCTGTCGCCCGTGAGCGCAGCGTCAGATACTACAGCAGCGGGAAGAGCGCGGCCAGCAACGCCAAGCAAGAGCGTGCAGCAGCTCAGCCAGCAGTGGAGAGAAACTGCTGTCAGCGAACCAGCACGGGCGCGTTCGCGCATCTTCAAGGAGAGGGAGCGCGTGCCACCAGCGTGCCATCAGCACCAGCGTGCCACCAGCACCAGCGCGTGCCAACAGCGTGCCTCCAGAGTGCTACAGCGCACAACTTCACGTCACCAGCGCTGAGAGGGCAGCGGCCCCGCACTCAACACCCATCGGCGCGACGACGGCGAGCGTCGTGCTGACTCATCCAGCCAGCGGTGGACAGAAACTGTGACGAGCCGTTCGTATTCAACCCCTCCCCCACACTCTCCCCCTCACTCCCCCACCGCGCCGCAACACGCAGGAAACACATTTTGGACACCAGAGATGCTAACCTCGGCGTCTGCTTTACGCAAAGAATTGAACCGGTGATAAAGAAGACACACGATACGCATATCGGGATAATCAAGAAGGGTTGCCACTCCAAGGTGGTGCATTAAAAATCAATTCATAGCGAAAAATACAGCTGTCATTGAGTTGCATAATAACCAATCGTCCTACTGTTAACAGCGTGATAAGAATTGACTTGAAGGTCTATGAATGGATGTGGTACTGTGTGGGCGATGTTCAAATACGAATTTACATTATAAGGTTTTGATAGACTAGTTTGCATGTATTAATCTCTCCCTCAACAACCGATCGATTGCGTTACGCGTCGGGAATTAACCACAGGTGCCGTTATCAAAGTGAAACGACGCAATCGTGATGGTATCATGTTAACGCTGTGTTGAAATTCCAAGATCGAGAGTTTTCATATTATTCAAAAATTAAAGTTAGCTAGAAAATAAAATTTATTAAAGCATAAAGGTTGCGTGTGATTCTTCCTGAAATTCTGCGTAATATTGTTCTGTGTATGAGATCTGAATCCTGGGGACCTATCATAAGCACACTATCACCACACATAATCCATAACACACATAATTCATAATGTTCAATCGAGAGTAATCGTATCCTTATCGATAATACGGAATTAAATAGCAGAGTCGAATCGACTCTCTCATTCATGCTCACAAGACCTACAGAACTGCATACGATCAATTGCGTTATTCCAATTCGTAACACAATCCTAGTCACCAAGGCTCGACCTGCATTATCATAACCACGCCCACTCGCATAAATTAATACAATTATCTCTCGAATCAGCATAATTTATGCACATAATTACACCAATTAACATAATTTAGGATAAATTATGCAAATTGCAAATTTCATTTAATTTTTATTATTTTGATCAATTTTCATAAAACCTATATATACAACAGAATGAATACTTGTCTGTGTGTGTACATGTAACATTTTGTCTATAAGGGTCAAACATTGAATAAGTGATGTTAGGACAAAGTGTGTGTTTTGGAAGTAACCTGTACAGATAACTCAGGTGAGACTCATTGCTCTTGTGATACAGGTCAAAGGGTATTTTTGTGTTTTCAGGAAGCATCTCCATCTGGAGCAACTCATTGTCTTTGAAATACGGAGCACACTCGGTTCATTAATCAGTTACAAGGCATACCACTCAAAGGTTACACGTAGAGGAGATCCATTCTCTACAACACGAATTATAATTTTGTATTACGTGTTGATGTAGATTTTGTCGAACTAGGACATGAAGTGCTCCTTGCTGATTAACGTCTGGATGTTCACAACCAAGGGCTTGAAGCAAGCCTGACTGCCTGCGGTGCCCCTCATTTACGGCCTTGGGCCAGGAAAGTCACGAAAAAAATTGCACACGAACGACGTCTCCACGCAAGCACCCGATGCTCCGTTTTGAAGTTTGAAAATGAAACAACTTTGAATTGTGTTATGTTTTGAATTAGATAATTGTATTTCTTCATTAAAAGCTTATTCATTGAAAACGATATTTCGCGTGAATTTTCTCTCATCGTTAAGTAGATGGCCTTGCCGGGGGTTTGGTTCGATGCGGACTTTCACCTGGTTGGGATCGCGGGATCGAGACGAGGCTGAGCTTGTTCATATCCGTGTACATCGATGTCCCACATTGCTTACACGGACACACCACACACAATGAAATAAATAGAAACTAGAACGACTTAATTCCGGGGATGGGCAAAGATTGAGTTATCTCTTTCAATGGAGCGAGTTAAGTTTGTGTTCGATTCAACAACTCTCTGTCCGTCTGTGTCTCTGTTCCCCTCTGTGTCTGTCTCTCGCTGACTGTGTCTCTGTCGTCTCTGTATCTTTATTTCTGTTTTCTTCTTGTCTGTGTCTGTCCACCTCTCTCTCTCTTGTCAGTCTCTGTGTGTGTCTCTATCAGCGTCTTTCCAACCGTATTCAACTACCGCCAGTAGCAACATGCGCCCATTCAACTTTCACGGGCCCACGACTGCACGCGACTCAAACGTGCTCCGAGTCTCTGTGTGTACGTTGAACTTAATTCGCACCGTACGTAGCCAACCATGCTAATCTGTGGGTCTCTCTGTGTGTGAGTCTCTGTGTGTATCTGGAACTTCTTTCGCACCGTACGTAGCCAACCATGCTAATCTGTGGGTCTCTCTGTGTGCGAGTCTCTGTGTGTATCTGGAACTTCTTTCGCACCGTACGTAGCCGACCATGCTAATCTGTGGGTCTCTCTGTGTGTGAGTCTCTGTGTGTGCGTTGAACTTCTTTCGCACCGTACGTAGCCAACCATGCTAATCTGAGGGTCTCTCTGTGTGTGAGTCTCTGTGTGTATCTGGAACTTATTTCGCACCGTACGTAGCCGAACCTGCACAGGAGGAGCGGCTGTTATCTGTGGAGCTGTTGGCTGGGTACGATCTGTCAGCGGGAGCGAGAGATGATGAAGCTCCCAAGCATTTCACTACGTTACCAACATCATATTTGCACGCATAAGTCGCTTGCCTATTTGTGTGTTTCGTATCGAATCTCATCTCAAACAATCAAAGGACGCCTCCCCCTAAGTGGCAGCTGCCCCTGTGTGGCACAAGGTGTCCCTGCACCGGCCTGTGGACATGAGTCTGTCAGTAGGGGGCGATCATTGACGCGCCATCTCCGTTGTGTAGTTTCTGGATAATATTTGAAATTGCCACAATTTTGACCGTGACACCGACATGCAATGACCTGTGCGTCGTGAATGACACAACGCTATGTTTTTACATCTGCCGTGAAGCAGACTGCGCATATTGTGGTGCATGTTACTGGGGTAGCCAGGTGTGCCTGTTCGATTTGATCCTTGAACCTCTGCAATAAATAGAGAATGCGCATCCATATTCTTGGTTCTTTCGGTAAAGTCACGTAGATAGAAAACAAAAATGAAGATAAAAACAGCGTTATTTTTATTTAAATTGCCATTATTTGTTTTCTTTAATATAACATTTTTTTTTATTTACGCGACTTTACCGAAAGAACCCAAGAATATGAATTCCTGCCAGTCACGAAAGTTTCAAGTCAAAATAGAATGCACCACCAACTCGGCTCGCGTCAATCTGCGTGGAGGCGTGGGGGGGCCTGAGAGAGTTTCTCACCGGCGCAGAACTTCCATGCAGAGGGCTCCACGCAGCTTCGTGCGGAGCGACAGGCCAGGTAGCTCCCACACAGCGTGGCGCAGCTGATTAACATTTATATTCTTGGTTCTGTCGGTAATGTCACGTAGATAGAAAACAAAAATTGGAAAATAATAAATTGATGAAAAGATGCCATTTGTCGACTGACTGAGATGACTGTGCCCACTTATGTCCACACACACACACAGTGTACACACACACACAGTGTACACACACAGTGTACACACACAGTGTACACACACACAGTGTACACACACACACAGTGTACACACACAGTGTACACACACAGTGTACATACACACAGTGTACACACATACACACAGTGTGTGTGTGTACACTGTGTGTGTGTGTGTACACACACACACACACAGTGTACACACACACACTGTGTACACACACAGTGTACACACACACAGTGTACACACACACTGTACACACACACACAGTGCACGCACACACACACAGTGTACACACACTGTACACACACACAGTGTACACACACTGTACACACACACACAGTGCACGCACACACACACAGTGTACACACACAGTATGTACGTACACACACAGTGTACAAACACACACACAATGTACAAACACACACACACACAGTGTACACACACACAATTTGAACACACACACAGTGTGTACACACACAGTGTACACACACACAGTGTACACACACACAGTGTACACACACACACAGTGTACACACACACAGTGTACACACACACACAGTGTACACATACACACACAGTGTACACACACACAGTGTACACACACACACAGTGTACACACACACACTGTGTACCAACACACACACGGTGTACACACACAGTGTACAGACACACAGTGTGTACACACACACACTGTGTACACACACAGTGTACAAACACACAGTGTACAAACACACAGTGTACAAACACACAGTGTACACACACAGTGTACAAACACACACAAAGTGTACAAACACACACGCAGTGTGCACACACAGTGTACACACACACAGTGTACACACACACAGTGTACACACACACAGTGTGTACACACACACATAGTGTGTACACACACACATAGTGTACACAAACACACACAGTGTACACAAACACACAGTGTGCACACACAGTGTACACACACACAGTGTACACACACACACAGTGTACACACACACAGTGTACACACACACAGTGTGTGTGTACACACACAGTGTACACACACACAGTGTGTACACACACACACACATAGTGTGTGTGTGTACACACACACATAGTGTACACAAACACACACAGTGTACAAACACACAGTGTACACACACAGTGTACACACACACTGTGTACACACACACATTGTGTACACACACAGTGTACACACACACAGTGTACACAAACACACATAGTGTACACACACAGTGTACACACACCCAAGTGGTCTCTGTTCAAGGGAGGAAGCAATGGAAAATGAATCTAAATCAACTTAAACTTCAACCCCTCTCTGTGACGACACAACTCACCATAACCTCATCGGCGTGAAACGCCAGGGGGATGTGTACCTTGCTAGTGACGTCATGTCACCAAGGTGTTCACCCCACCCCGTCCAAGGCGCCCTTGAACGTGACGTCACCTCTGCCAGGGTCCCTGCCGTTTTCTGTTCAAGTAGAATCCATATTTGGGCAAGGCCACGCCCAGTGACTGGCGGATCATTAACATAATTATTTCGTGAAAGCCTTTGCGACGGGTTCAGCACCCACGCCCCAGCCCTCTACATATGGGCCGTGCTCATTAACATAATATTTTCACATACAGAGCCGCTCATTGTGGGAGGGGTGTTGTACGTCACGCGGCAGTAGAACATTTTTAAGGGTGAGGTGACGTGACATGACGTCACGTCACCTCCTGCTGCCTCGTGACGTCACGAGATAACAGGAAGTTGCTGCTCTGCCCGTGCACTAAATTCCGAGGTGAGAAATTCTCATCGCGGTTGTGGTGGTTGTTGTGGTGGTTGTTGTGGTGGTGGTTGTGGTTGTTGTTGTGGTGGTTGTTGTTGTGGTGGTGGTTGTTGTTTATCGAGGTAGAGCCTCGCTCTCTCTCGTAGGGATGTCAATTGAGTAGCAGCGAGCATGGAAGCGATGTCCAGGTTGCAACTTTACAGCGCGGGGCCTAGCCACGCGGGGCCTTGCCTCCTGCCCTCGCCTGATCGCTGTTGCTTCAATTATCTCGCTTAAGTTTAATTTGTCTTCACGCGGCTCGCCATTTTGTCACTTTGTTTTACTTTTAAATATTCACGCGGTTTTTTTTTCATTTTTTTTACACCAGGCCAAGCCCGCTTGAGCTGCTGTACCGCTTTTTGTTTTCAGAAGCGACCTGCCCACAACACAACACAAGGTGAGGCTCCTCAACAGCGTGGCGGTGTTCACTCTGGACGCGTGGCGGTGTTCACTCTGGACGCGTGGCGGTGTTCACTCTGGACGCGTGGCGGTGTTCACTCTGGACGCGTGGCGGTGTTCACTCTGGACGCGTGGCGGTGTTCACTCTGGACGCGTGGCGGTGTTCACTCTGGACGCGTGGCGGTGTTCACTCTACTTGGTGGAGTGAGGAAACATGAATTCTGAGCAGGTGAAGGTGGCCAGGCGTTGCTCTGGACACACCACCACCTGTGAACCGTGCCAGTGTGTGACAGTGGTGGAGCCAGTGGGGGTGGGGTAGGCACGTGCCCCCCAACGATCCGATCGAAATCTCTAATTTCGATAGGATCATTGGGGTTTATTAGTAACTAGCTTCACTACCCGGCTTCGCCCGGGACTTGGATTCTTGTCTTGGATACATTTCATATTCCCTTATATTTCACTGAAAAACCCTTAAAAATGTTGATGCTTGCGAGAAAGAAAAAAGGCGAAACAAATCAAGTTACCTAAATCGGATGTTTTCACTCAAGGAAATTTAACCTTAATCCACTTCTACGCAAGGTCGCTTTTGGCCACTCGGGAAGGGAATAATGACGTGGCGAGCTGAAAATAGTCGCGTTCACTTAGAAATTCCAAACGGCATAAGCTGTTAAAATTTTCACGACGCCAGAAGTCAGCGTTGGAGAGGTTTTGCTGCTTCACACAAACAAACAGATGTAATGTTCCGCTTCATATTTAAGATAGCAGTTCTACCCGTTCTTCGCACGGAGGATATGTATTGAAACTCCGAGAAACCAATGGCTTCATCGGCCAGGAGCGAAGCGCCACCTAAAATCTCCCGGCACGCTGTTAACAGCCCTCTCTGTGCTGCCAAATACATCTTTCCCTGGATGTTCTTCCCTGAGTATGTATCTCTGCTACCTTGTACCTCGTATCTGTTCACTCTGTCTATGCTGGTTTGTTCAACCCGGAGGATGAACACGAAATTTAGCAGTCTTCTGAAATTCGTGGTCTACCATGGAAGTGTCTAACTGTGTTGTTGTCCTACTGGTTTTGCATCACGTAATTTTTCTTAGGTTTTGTTGAGTTCTCGTCTCTCATCTTCTTGTTGTATTTGCCTCCGTGCAGTTTAACGCTCTCTATGTGTTGCGTTGATGTCACCCTATGTGCTCCCTCGCTATTTGTTTTTTTACACCTGATGATGATCGCTTGTGTTGCGTTCGAAACGTCGTGATTTATTTTAATATAAATTTATTATATTTCTACATCCGTGACTTTACCGAAAAAAACAATGAATCATTTATGCAGTCACGAAAGCTTCAATTCTATATTCATTGCAGAGCGCTTAACTCAGGTGTGTTGCGGGTTGACGCCACAAACTTCATGGTCATACAAAATACAAAAGTCTATTTTTATACTTTTTTCATTGTGCACGGTATGGAACCTCTACCCACATGCCAAATTTCAGGTGTGTAGTATGTCGGGAAGTATGCTAAACATTTCTAACAGACACACACACACGTATCCACACATTTCCCTTTTATATATACGCTAGCTTTACTACCCGGCTTTGCCCGGGACTTTGATTCTTGTCTTGGATTAAAACACGGTCTTCGCGGAGTGTTGGTGGGGGGGTGTGCATGACGTCAGCAGGCACACTGCGTAACGATGCCGCATAGGGTGACATCTCAGATATGACGGCTATTTTAATACTTTGTGCATTGTGTCCAGTCTGGAAGCTACCCACATGCCAAATTTCCAGTTTGTGTTGCATGTCGGCAAGTATGCTGAACATGTCAAACAGACACACATTCACAAATTTCCCTTTTATAAATATAGATCAATCAGCATTGTGCGACCCCCCCACTGCCACCGGGTGGCATATTATTACGTGCCAGGGACTCTGAGAGGACCACAGTCCGTGTTCATAATTGGCAATAAGTAACGGCAAAGCAGTTACAAGCGTCTCTTAGAATTGTGCCCAGTTGCGTATACAGTACACGACTTCCCTGAAGGCAAACACCTTCAGCGAGCGCGATGCCTTTCACACGCGTCGAATTAAAAGCATAGGACAAGTCCTTACTTAGTAACAACTCCTGACTAACAACTCCTTATTTACTAACAACTCCTGACTAACAACTCCTTACTTACTAACAACTCCTGACTAACAACTCCTTACTAATAACTCCTTACCAACAACTCCTTACTAACAACTCCTTACTAATATCTCCTTACTAACAACTTCTTACTTACTAACAACTCCTATCAATTTCATTGCTGAAAGGGGCTACCCCCCCCCCTACCTGAATATCCTGGCTCTACCTCTGAGTGTGTGAAAGGGTCAAGTTTGTATTTGCAGTCAAGTCTATTAACTCTATTGAGCACGGAGGTTATATCAAAACAGTAGTTTATTTTTGTTTTCCTCTGCAACTCTTTGTAAGAATGTAGTCAGGAAGTTATCACAGCACACGTGCAGCTGAAGTCGGAACTGTTCATCCCAGCATTCAAGGACATCTGTGCCTGGCTTTCACACCTCTACGTTGCGATTGAACATTAATTTATGCATTTCTGCATAACACAAATAGTATTATTTTCAACACCCTTTGCTACGTCAGCTGAATTTAGCTTTCATAAATATTCCTTTTGAAGCAAGACATTCAAAATCATGTGCTCGGAGTTTTGGGTTAACGTTTATTTTGAAGATACGAGGGCTTCCAGGCACGTTTATGACCATTTGCCCTCTCATTGTGTGCCATAACAGCCCGTGTGATGAATTTGGGACACGTTTTCACTATATCATGAATATATGAATAAGTATAGACGTGTAAGTCACGTGTGACTGTATAAATGGATTCCTCTGTGCATCGATACTGACGTGTAGATGGTGTGGATATTCTTTTTGTCTGTCTGCAGCTGTCGCTTCCTCTGCAGAATTGGTCTGATGGAGCAAAGGCACTCGGCGCAGCTCGGTGCAAAAAGGCATCAATGCGACCGGTGTGCATACAGCACGGATAGTACTGCACATTTCACGTGGCACCAGAGAACCCACACGGGAGAGAAACCCTTCAAGTGCAATGTGTGTGGGAAGGCGTTTGCACAGTCACCAAATCTTTATGTACACCAGAGAACACACACGGGAGAGAAACCCTTCAAGTGCAGTGTGTGTGGGAAGGCGTTTGCACTGTCACCACATCTTCATGTACACCAGAGAACACACACGGGAGAGAAACCCTTCAAGTGCAGTGTGTGTGGGAAGGCGTTTTCACAGTCACCAAGTCTTCATGTACACCAGAGAACACACACGGGAGAGAAACCCTTCAAGTGCAGTGTGTGTGGGAAGGCGTTTGCACGTTCACAAAATCTTCATGGACACCAGAGAACACACACGGGAGAGAAACCCTTCAAGTGCAGTGTGTGTGGGAAGGCGTTTTCACATTCATCACATCTTCATGTACACCAGAGAACACACACGGGAGAGAAACCCTTCAAGTGCAGTGTGTGTGGGAAGGCGTTTTCACAGTCACCAAGTCTTCATGCACACCAGAGAACACACACGGGAGAGAAACCCTTCAAGTGCAGTGTGTGTGGGAAGGCGTTTTCACAGTCACAAAATCTTCATCTACACCAGAGAGCACACACGGGTGAGAAACCCTTCAAGTGCAGTATGTGTGGGAAGGCGTTTTCACAGTCACCAAGTCTTCAAGTACACCTGAGAACACACACGGGAGAGAAACCCTTCAAGTGCAGTGTGTGTGGGAAGGCGTTTTCAAAGTCACCACATCTTCATGTACACCAGAGAACACACACGGGAGAGAAACCCTTCAAGTGCAGTGTGTGTGGGAAGGCGTTTTCACATTCACCACATCTTAATGTACACCAGAGAACACACACAGGAGAGAAACCCTTCAAGTGCAGTGTGTGTGGGAAGGCGTTTGCACAGTCATCACATCTTAATGTACACAAGAGAACACGCGAGCATCAGAAGATCCACAAGGAGTGGAGTCTGAAATCCGCTTGTGAAAGTCAAAGTGCCGCAATGAGCCCATCCCTCATGAAACAAGAACTGGAAGAAAATCCCAGCTTGGACACTTTTAAAGGTATCGAGGTGAAATTTGAAGAGGTGAAGGTGAAATGTGAAGAAGTGATGGTGAAGAGCGAAGAGGTGAGGGTAAAATGTGAAGATGAAGATTCAACTCCAAAATCGGACCTTCACATCGATGGAGGCAACGTGAAGCAGGAGGAGAATTCTGACTGCGAGGCAGAGCGAGGCAACTCCCAGCAGTTTGTGGAAGTGGAGGTGTGGGTGGACTTCCTCCGAGACAAAACAAAGTCAAATGGAGACCCGGTAGATGTGTAAGCTTGAGACGATGTCGCTCCAATAGATGCACCTTTGTCACAGGCCTTTAATGACAAGAATGTGAAGTTGAACACTCGATTCCTAGGTTCAACCTGCAGGGTCAGAGCGGCCAGTCTTTGTGAACCTGTGGGTTGCGTAGATCTCTAACCATGAGCGAGAGCCAATAAGCTTCCAAGCAGTCACAAGGTTCTAATAATTCAATTTATATGGTGCTTGCTTAATTGCCTCTGGCAATTCGGAGTGTTGTGTTATAGCTAGTCTCAAACACTCGAAGAGCATCCCCAAGTAGCAGCTGCCCCTGTGTGGTACAAGGTGGTGGCCCTGCACCGGCCTGCATGTGGACAAGAACCTGTCAGTAGGGGGCGATGGTTGATGTGGCATCTCAGTTGTGGAGATTGTAGGTAATGTTTAGAACTTGATAAATTTTGACCCAGACGCCAGCATGCAATGGCCTACTCGTTTTTGAATGGCGCAATAGTATGTTGTACATACACTGTTAAGCGTATTTGTAAAAAAATAGCTTCTTGTTAGTACGATGTAACCTGATGCAGTATATTTCACTGCAGTAATTCAATTTTGTTAATATGCCTGTCAATAATTTAGAATGAATACTCGTCCGATTGTGTGCGTACTTGTAACATTGTCTATAAGGGTCAAACATTGAATAAGTGATGTTAGGACAAAGTGTGTGTTTTGGAAGTAACCTGTACACAACTCAGGAGAGACTCATTGTTCTTGTGATACAGGTCCAAGGATATTTTTGTGTTTTCAGGAAGCATCTCCATCTGGAGCAACTCATTGTCTTTGAAATAGGGAGCACACTCGGATCATTAATCAGTTACAAGGAATACCACTCAAAGGTTACACGTAGAGGAGATACATTCTCTACAACACAAATTATAATTTTGTATTACGTGTTGACGTAGATTTTGTCGAATTAGGACGTAAAATGCTCCTTGCTGATTAACGTCTGGATGTTCACAACCAAGGGCTTGAAGCAAACCTGACTGCCTGCGGTGCCCCTCACAACCATTTACGGCCTTGGGCCAGGAAAGTCACGGAAAAAATTGCACACGAACGACGTCTCCACGCAAGCATCCGATGCTCCGTTTTGAAGTTTGAAAATGAAACAACTTTGAATTGTGTTATGTTTTCAATTAGATAATTGTATTTCTTCATTAAAAGCTTCTTAATTGAAATCGATATTTCGCATGAATTTTCTCTCATCGTTAAGTAGATGGCCTTGCCGGGGGTTCGGTTCGATGCGGACTTTCACCTGGTTGGGATCGCGGGATCGAGACGAGGCGACACAGAGCTGCTGGCCGTGCGAGAAGACCGCCGTCTGCAGATCGATTCCAACGTGATCGAACGTCTGTCCCTGCGCCTCCGTCGTTCATGCAGGGGGCGCGTAGAGGTCTGCAGCGCCCCCTGCATGAAAACGACGGAACGTGCAGCGTGAGTCACGTGAAGTTGTGCGTAAGCGCCATAACAGGGCGCTGTCAGCTGACCTGCCACCACGTTCACGGGTCAGCAGGGGGCAGCCGAGAGAGAGAGCGAGGTGTGTAGGGGTCGACCAAAGTAAACCCCTGCCCCCCCCCCCCCCGTGACCGGAGACTCACACCCCTGACCCCCCACCCGTCCCCTTAGGCCCCTTAAGATAAGACTTTCCAGAAGGTTCTGGGAGGGGGGGGGGGTGACCCCGACCTGGGGATAAAAGGCCGGCCCTCTGGACGGGCCGAGGCAGTGTTCACCAACTCAAGCCTGAAGACATCCGAAGACCTGAAGACTGGACCAGCACCCGGGAACCCTCAACCGAGGCTCTTTTTAGAGCCGGCTTGTAGCGGACCAGAGGTGGCTCGGACACGCTGGGACCCTCCCCGAGCTCTAGCCAGAGCTGGGTTGTAGCGGACCAGAGGTGAGCTCCCGTACCCGGGCTGGCACGGGTCATCCAGTCCTCCCTTAACGCCGGGCTAAGGGATCCCGTGGGTAGCAGAGCCCGGATTGTGCAGGCTGCGGTAAAAGGGAGGCTGTCGCTCCCAGAGGCTATCGGGTGGAAGGGGCCGTACCCCTGTCGTGTTACAGCAGTGTGTAGAGCCGGGTTCGAAAGAGTTGTTATAATAAACGCGTTGCCTCAACCAGACGTCTCCGTGTGATTAGTTAAGGACACAACACTTGTATAACAGAGAATAGCCAGTGGGTTTTCAAAGTACCTTCGTCTTACAGAAATCAATTTCGCGGGAGCCCACCGCATTAAAACGATGCTCAGCTGAACAGGGCGAGCCACGTTGGGGGGTAAGGGGGGGGGGTCACCTTATCTTTGTCACGTGCCGTAGCTCACGTGACTTCTGCCGCGACAATGTCTGGATGTTTTCGCCTGAGGACGACCGCTGGTGTTGCGATCGAAACGTCGCGATTCCTGTTTTTTCTTCGTTTTTTTTCTACCTGCGTGAATTTACCGAAAGAACCAAAGGATATGAAAGACGTCTTGTCTGCTGAGCTTGTTCATATCCGTGTACATCGATGTCCCACATTGCTTACACGGACACACCACACACAATGAAATAAATAGAAA
The DNA here is from genome assembly GCF_048934315.1 of Petromyzon marinus. Classification (NCBI taxonomy): domain Eukaryota; kingdom Metazoa; phylum Chordata; class Hyperoartia; order Petromyzontiformes; family Petromyzontidae; genus Petromyzon; species Petromyzon marinus. The sequence goes on along the minus strand of NC_133739.1, from coordinate 8,780,726 downwards.
CTAGGACGACTTAATTCCGGGGATGGGCAAAGATTGAGGAATCTCTTTCAATGGAGCGAGTTAAGTTTGTGTTCGATTCAACATCTCTCTGTCCGTCTGTGTCTCTGTTCCCCTCTGTGTCTCTCTCTCGCTGACTGTGTCTCTGTATCTTTCATTCTGTTTTCCTCTTGTCTGTGTCTGTCCACCTCTCTCTTGTCAGTCTCTGTGTGTGTCTCTATCAGCGTCTTTCCACCTGTATTCAACTACCGCCAGTAGCAACATGCGCCCGTTCAACTTTCACGGGCCCACGACTGCACGCGACTCAAACTTGCTCCGAGTCTCTGTGTGTACGTTGAACTTCTTTCGCACCGTACGTAGCCGACCATGCTAATCTGTGGGTCTCTCTGTGTGTGAGTCTCTGTGTGTGCGTTGAACTTCTTTCACACCGTACGTAGCCAACCATGCTAATCTGAGGGTCTCTCTGTGTGTGAGTCTCTGTGTGTATCTGGAACTTATTTCGCACCGTACGTAGCCGAACCTGCACAGGAGGAGCGGCTGTTATCTGTGGAGCTGTTGGCTGGGTACGATCTGTCAGCGGGAGCGAGAGATGATGAAGCTCCCAAGCATTTCACTACGTTACCAACATCATATTTGCACGCATAAGTCGCTTGCCTATTTGTGTGTTTCGTATCGAATCTCATCTCAAACAATCAAAGGACGCCTCCCCCTAAGTGGCAGCTGCCCCTGTGTGGCACAAGGTGTCCCTGCACCGCCCTGCACGTGGACATGAGTCTGTCAGTAGGGGGCGATCATTGATGCGCCATCTCCGTTGTGTAGTTTCTGGATAATGTTTGGAATTGCCACAATTTTGACCGTGACACCGACATGCAATGACCTGTGCGTCGTGAATGACACAACGCTATGTTTTTACATCTGCCGTGAAGCAGACTGCGCATATTGTGGTGAATATTACTGGGGTAGCCGAGTGTGCCTGTCTGATTTGAACCTTGAACCTCTGCAATAAATAAAGAATGCGCTACCATATTCTTGGTTCTTTCGGTAAAGTCACGTAAATAGAAAACAAAAATGAAGATAAAAACAGCGTTATTTTTATTTAAATTGTCATTTAATCTTTTTCTTTAACGTAACAGGTTTTTTTAATTTACGCGACTTTACCGAAAGAACCCAAGAATATGAATTCCTGCCAGTCACGAAAGTTTTAAGTCAAAATAGAATGCACCACCAACTCGGCTCGCGTCAATCTGTGTGGAGGCGTGGAGGGGCCTGAGAGAGTTTCTCACCGGCGCAGAACTTCCATGCAGAGGGCTCCACGCAGCTTCGTGCGGAGCGACAGGCCAGGTAGCTCCCACACAGCGTGGCGCAGCTGATTAACATTTATATTGTTGGTTCTTTTGGTAAAGTCACGTAGATAGAAAATAACAAAAAAATTGGAAAATAATGAATTGAAGAAAAGATGTCATTTGTCGACTGACTGAGATGACTGTGCACACCACAGTGTACACACACACAGTGTACACACACCCAAGTGGTCTCTGTTCACGGGAGGGAGCAATGGAAAATGAATCTAAATCAACATAAAATCCAACCCCTCTCTGTGACGTCACCACTCAGCGTTACCTCATCAGCGTGAAACGCCAGGGGGAGGTGTACCTCTCTAGTGATGTCATGTCACCAAAGTGTTCACCCCACCCTGTCCAAGGCGCCCTTGAACGTGACGTCACCTCTGCCTGGGTCGCCGTTTACTGTTCAAGTAGAATCCATATATGGGCATGGCCACGCACAGTGACTTGGCGCTTCATTAACATAATCTATTCACGTACGGAGGCGCTCATTGTGGGAGGGGAGTGTTATCGTTCCCACAAGTGACGTCATGTCACCTCTTGCAGCCGCGTGACATCACGAGATAACAGGAAGCTGCTGCTCCGCCCGTGCACTGAAATTCGAGGTGAGAAATTCTCATCGCGTTGTGGTGGTTTTTGTGGTTGTTGTGGTGGTGGTTGTGGTGGTGGTGGTGGTTGTTGTGGTGGTGGTTGTTGTGGTGGTGGTTGTGGTGGTTGTTGTTGTGGTGGTTGTGGTGGTGGTGGTTGTTGTGGTGGTTGTTGTGGTGGTTGTTGTTGTTTACTGAGGTAGAGCCTCGCTCTCTCTCTCGTAGGGATGTCAATTGAGTAGCAGCGAGCATGGAAGCGATGTCCAGGTTGAAACTTTACAGCGCGGGGCCTAGCAACGCGGGGCCTTGCCTCCTGCCCTCGCCTGGTCGCGTTTGCTTCAATTATCTCGCTTAAGTTTAATTTGTCTTCAGGCGGGTCGCCACTTTGTCACTTTGTTTTACTTTTAAATATTCACGCGGTTTTTATTTATTTTTTACACCAGGCCAAGCCCGCTTGAGCTGCTGTACCGCTTTTTGTTTTCAGAAGCGACCTGCCCACAACACAACACAAGGTGAGGCTCCTCAACAGCGTGGCGGTGTTCACTCTGGACACTTGGCGGTGTTCACTCTGGACGCGTGGCGGTGTTCACTCTGGACGCGTGGCGGTGTTCACTCTGGACGCGTGGCGGTGTTCACTCTGGACGCGTGGCGGTGTTCACTCTAGACGCGTGGCGGTGTTCACTCTGGACGCGTGGCGGTGTTCACTCTACTTGGTGGAGTGAGGAAGCATGAATTCTGTGCAGGTGAAGGTGGCCAGGCATGGGTCTGGACACACCACCACCTTTTGAACCGTGCCAGTGCGTGACAGTGGTGGAGCCAGTGGGGGTGGGGTAGGCACGTGCCCCCCCCAACGATCCGATCGAAATCCCTAATTTCGATAGGATCATTGGGGTTTATTAGTGACTAGCTTCACTACCCGGCTTCGCCCGGGACTTGGATTCTTGTCTTGGATAAATTTCATATCCCTTATATTTCACTGAAAAACCCTTAAAAATGTTGATGCTTGCGAGAAAGAAAAAAGGCGAAACAAATCAAGTTACCTAAATCGGATGTTTTCACTCAAGGAAATTTAACCTTAATCCACTACTACGCAAGGTCGATTTTGGTCACTCGGGAAGGGAATAATGACGTGGCGAGCTGAAAATAGTCGCGTTCACTTAGAAATTCCAAACGGCATAAGCTGTGAAAATTTCACGACGCCAGAGCTCAGCGTTGGGAGAGGTTTTTTGCTGCTTCACACAAACAAACAGATGTAATGTTCTGCTTCATATTTAAGATAGCAGTTCTACCCGTTCTTCGCACGGAGGATATGTATTGAAACTCCGAGAAACCAATGGCTTCATCGGCCAGGAGCGAAGCGCCACCTAAAATCTCCCGGCACGCTGTTAACAGCCCTATCTGTGCTGCCAAATACATCTTTCCCTGGATGTTCTTCCCTGTGTATGTATCTCTGCTGCCTTGTACCTCGTATCTGTTCACTCTGTCTATGCTGGTTTGTTCAACCCGGAGGATGACCACGAAATTTAGCAGTCTTCTGAAATTCGTGGTTTACCATGGAAGTGTCTAACTGTGTTGTTGGCCTACTGGTTTTGCATCACGTAATTTTTCTTAGGTTTTGTTGAGTTCTCGTCTCTCATCTTCTTGTTGTATTTGCCTCCGTGCAGTTTAACGCTCTCTATGTGTTGCGTTGATGTCACCCTATGTGCTCCCTCGCTATTTGTTTTTTTACACCTGATGATGATCGCTTGTGTTGCGTTCGAAACGTCGTGATTTATTTTAATATAATTTTATTATATTTCTACATACGGGACTTTACCGAAAAAACCAATGAGTAATTTATGCATTCACGAAAGCTTCAATTCTATATTCATTGCAGAGCGCTTAACTCAGGTGTGTTGCGGGTTGACGCCACAAACTTCATGGTCATACAAAATCCAAAAGTCTATTTTTATACTTTTTTCATTGTGCACGGTATGGAACCTACCCACATGCCAAATTTCAAGTGTGTAGTATGTCGGGAAGTATGCTAAACATTTCGAACAGACACACACACACACACACGTATCCATACATTTCCCTTTTATATATAGACTAGCTTTACTACCCGGCTTTGCCCGGGACTTTGATTCTTGTCTTGGATTAAAACACGGCCTTCGCGGAGTGTTGGTGGGGGGGTATACGTGACGTCAGCAGGCACACTGCGTAACGATGCCGCATAGGGTGACATCTCAGATATGACGGCTATTTTAATACTTTGTGCATTGTGTCCAGTCTGGAAGCTACCCACATGCCAAATTTCAAGTTTGTGTTGCATGTCGGCAAGTATGCTGAACATTTCAAACAGACACACATTCACAAATTTCCCTTTTATGAATATAGATCAATCAGCATTGTGCGACTCCCCCCATTGCCACCGCGTGGCATATTATTACGTGCCAGGGACTCTATGAGAGGACAACAGTCCGTGTTCATAATTGGCAATAAGTAACGGCAAAGCTGTTACAAGCGACTCTTAGAATTGTGCCCAGTTGCGTATACAGTACACGACTTCCCTGAAGGCAAACACCTTCAGCGAGCGCGATGCCTTTCACACGCGTCGAATTAAAAGCATAGGACAACTCCTTACTTAGTAACAACTCCTGACTAACAACTCCTTATTTACTAACAACTCCTGACTAACAACTCCTTACTAACAACTCCTGACTAACAACTCCTTACTTAGTAACAACTCCTTACTAACAACTCCTTACTTAGTAACAACTCCTTACTAACAACTCCTTGCTTGCTAATACTCCTTACTAACAACTCCTTACTTCCTAACAACTCCTTACTAATAACTCCTTACTAACAACTCCTTACTTAATAACAACTATCATTTTTCATTGCTGAAAGGGGTTGCCCCCCCTATCTGAAAATCCTGGCTCCACCTCTGAGTGTGTGACAGGGTCAAGTTTGTATTTGAATATACTTAGCTCTTTCGGTAAAGTCACGTTGAAGGGAAACTAAAATAATAAAATATATATAAAACACCTTCAGCGAGCACGATGCCTTTCACACGCGTTGAATAAAAACCATAGGACAAGTCCTTACTTAGTAACAACTCCTGACTAACAACTCCTTACTAATAACTCCTTACCAACAACTCCTTACTAACACCTATCATTTTATTGTTTCCCTTCAACGTGACTTTACCGAAAGAGCTAAGAATATGAATTACTGCAGTCACGAAAGCTTTAAATCAAAATTTGTATTTGCAGTCAAGTCTATTAACTCTATTGAGCACGGAGGTTATATCAAAACAGTAGTTTATTTTTGTTTTCCTCTGCAACTCTTTGTAAGAATGTAGTCAGGAAGTTATCACAGCACACGTGCAGCTGAAGTCGGAACTGTTCATCCCAGCATTCAAGGACATCTGTGCCTGGCTTTCACACCTCTACGTTGCGATTGAACATTAATTTATGCATTTCTGCATAACACAAATAGTATTATTTTCAACACCCTTTGCTACGTCAGCTGAATTTAGCTTTCATAAATATTCCTTTTGAATCCAGACAGCCGAAATTATGTGCTCGGAGTTTTGGGTTAACATTCATTTTGAAGATACAAGGGCTTCGAGGCACGTTTATGACCATTTGCCCTCTCATTGTGTGCCATAACAGCCCGTGTGATGAATTTGGGACACGTTTTCACTATATCATGAATATATGAATAAGTATAGACGTGTAAGTCACATGTGACTGTATGAATGCATTCCGCTGTGCATCGATACTGACGTGTAGATGGTGTGGATATTCTTTTTTTCTGCCTTCAGCTGTCGCTTCCTCTGCAGAATTGTTCTGATGGAGCAAAGGCACTCGGCACAGCTCGGTGCAAAAAGGCAACAATGCGACCGGTGTGCATACAGCACGGATAGTACTGCACATTTCACATGGCACCAGAGAACCCACACGGGGGAGAAACCCTTGAAGTGCAGTGTGTGTGGGAAGGCGTTTGCACAGTCACCAAATCTTCATGTACACCAGAGAACACACACGGGAGAGAAACCCTTCAAGTGCAGTGTGTGTGGGAAGGCGTTTGCATGTTCACAAAATCTTCATGTACACCAGAGAACACACACGGGAGAGAAACCCTTCAAGTGCAGTGTGTGTGGGAAGGCGTTTTCACATTCACCATATCTTCATGTACACCAGAGAACACACACGGGAGAGAAACCCTTCAAGTGCAGTGTGTGTGGGAAGGCGTTTTCACAGTCACCAAGTCTTCATGCACACCAGAGAACACACACGGGAGAGAAACCCTTCAAGTGCAGTATGTGTGGGAAGGCGTTTTCACAGTCACCACATCTTCATGTACACCAGAGAACACACACGGGAGAGAAACCCTTCAAGTGCAGTATGTGTGGGAAGGCGTTTTCACAGTCACCAAGTCTTCAAGTACACCTGAGAACACACACGGGAGAGAAACCCTTCAAGTGCAGTGTGTGTGGGAAGGCGTTTTCACAGTCACCACATCTTCATGTACACCAAATAACACACACGGGAGAGAAACCCTTCAAGTGCAGTATGTGTGGGAAGGCGTTTTCACAGTCACCAAGTCTTCAAGTACACCTGAGAACACACACGGGAGAGAAACCCTTCAAGTGCAGTGTGTGTGGGAAGGCGTTTTCAAAGTCACCACATCTTCATGTACACCAGAGAACACACACGGGAGAGAAACCCTTCAAGTGCAGCGTGTGTGGGAAGGCGTTTTCACAGTCACCACATCTTCATGTACACCAGAGAACACACACAGGAGATAAACCCTTCAAATGCGGTGTGTGTGGGAAGGCGTTTGCACAGTCACCACATCTTCATGTACACCAGAGAACACACAAGCATCAGAAGATCCACAAGGAGTGGAATCTGAAATCAGCTTGTGAAAGTCAAAGTGCCGCAATGAGCCCATCCCTCATGAAACAAGAACCGGAAGAAAATCCCAGCTTGGACACTTTTAAAGGTATCGAGGTGAAATATGAAGAGGTGAAGGTGAAATGTGAAGAAGTGATGGTGAAGAGCGAAGAAGTGAGGGTAAAATGTGAAGATGAAGATTCAACTCCAAAATCGGACCTTCACATCGATGGAGGCAACGTGAAGCAGGAGGAGAATTCTGACTGTGAGGCAGAGCGAGGCAACTCCCAGCAGTTTGTGGAGGTGTGGGTGGACTTCCTCCGAGACATTACAAAGTCAAATGGAGACCCGGTAGATATGTAAGCTTGAGACGATGTCGCTCCAATAGATGCACCTTTGTCACAGGCCTTTAATGACAAGAATGAGAAGTTGAACACTCAATTCCTAGGTTCAACCTGCAGGGTCAGAGCGGCCAGTCTTTGTGAACCTGTGGGTTGCGTAGATCTCTAACCATGAGCGAGAGCCAATAAGCTCCCAAGCAATCACAAGGTTCTAATAATTCCATTTATATGATGTTTGCTTAATCGCCTATGGCAATTCGGAGTTTTGAGTGGTATCTCGGCTCAAACACTCGAAGAGCACCCCCAAGTAGCAGCTTCCCCTGTGTGGTACAAGGTGGTGGCCCTGCACCAGCCTGCATGTGGACAAGAGCCTGTCAGTAGGGGGCGATGGTTGATATGGCATCTCAGTTGTGGAGTTTGTAGGTAATATTTAGAATTTGATAAATTTTGACCCAGACGCCAGCATGCAATGGCCTACTCGTTTTTGAATGGCGCAATAGTATGTTGTACATACACTGTTAAGCGTATTAAAAAAAAAATAGCTTGTTAGTACGATATAACCTGATGCAGTATATTTCACTGAAGTAATTCAATTTTGTTAATATGCCTGTCAATAATTTAGAATTAATACTTGTCTGATTGTGTGCGTACTTGAAACATTGTCTCTAAGGGTCAAACATTGAATAAGTGATGTTAGGACAAAGTGTGTTTTGGAAGTAACCTGTACAGATAACTCAGGTGAGACTCATTGTTCTTGTGATACAGGTCAAAGGGTATTTTTGTGTTTTCAGGAAGCATCTCCATCTGGAGCAACTCATTGTCTTTGAAATAGGGAGCACACTCGGATCATTAATCAGTTAAAAGGCATACCACTCAAAAGTTACACATAGAGGAGATACATTCTCTACAACACGAATTGTAATTTTGTATTACCTGTTGATGTAGATTTTGTCGAATTAGGACGTGAAATGCTCCTTGCTGATTAACGTCTGGATGTTCACAACCAAGGGCTTGAAGCAAGCCTGACTGCCTGCGGTGCCCCTCGCAACCATTTACGGCCTTGGGCCAGGAAAGTCACGAAAAAAATTGCACACGAACGACGTCTCCACGCAAGCTCCCGATGCTCCGTTTTGAAGTTTGAAAATGAAACAACTTTGAATTGTGTTATGTTTTTAATTAGATAATTGTATTTCTTCATTAAAAGCTTCTTAATTGAAACAGATATTTCGCGTGAATGTTCTCTCGTTAAGTAGATGGCCTTGCCGGGGGTTTGGTTCGATGCGGACTTTCACCTGGTTGGGATGGCGGGATCGAGACGAGGCTGAGCTTGTTCATATCCGTGTACATCGATGTCCCACATTGCTTACACGGACACACCACACACAATGAAATAAATAGAAACTAGAACGACTTAATTCCGGGGATGGCCAAAGATTGAGGAATCTCTTTCAATGGAGCGAGTTAATTTTGTGTTCGATTCAACATCTCTCTGACCGTCTGTGTCTCTGTTCCCCTCTGTGTCTCTCTCTTGCTGACTGTGTTTCTGTGGTCTCTGTATCTTACTTTCTGTCTTCCTTTTGTTTGTGTCTGTCCACCTCTCTCTCTTGTCAGTCTCTGTGTGTGTCTCTATCAGCGTCTTTCCAACTGTATTCAACTACCGACAGTAGCAACATGCGCCCGTTCAACTTTCACGGGCCCACGACTGCACGCGACTCAAACTTGCTCCGAGTCTCTGTGTGTACGTTGAACTTCTTTCGCACCGTACGTAGCCCACCATGCTAATCTGTGGGTCTCTCTGTGTGTGAGTCTCTGTGTGTATCTGGAAATTCTTTCGCACCGTACGTAGCCAACCATGCTAATCTGTGGGTCTCTCTGTGTGTGAGTCTCTGTGTGTACGTTTAACTTCTTTCGCACCGTACGTAGCCAACCATGCTAATCTGTGGGTCTCTGTGTGTGAGTCTGTGTGTGTATCTGGAACTTCTTTCGCACCGTACGTAGCCAACCATGCTAATCTGTGGGTCTCTCTGTGTGCGAGTCTCTGTGTTTATCTGGAACTTCTTTCGCACCGTACCTAGCTGAACCTGCACAGGAGGAGCGGCTGGTATCTGTGGAGCTGTGTGCTGGGTACCATCTGTCGGCGGGAGCGAGAGACGATGAAGCTCCCAAGCATTTCACTACGTTACCAACATCATATTTGCACTCATAAGTCGCTTGCCTATTTGTGTGTTTCTTATCGAATCTCATCTCAAACAATCGAAGGACGCCTCCCCCTAAGTGGCAGCTGCCCCTGTGTGGCACAAGGTGGCCCTGCACCGGCCTGCACGTGGACATGAGTCTGTCGGTAGGGGGCGATCATTGACGCGCCGTCTCCGTTGTGTAGTTTCTGGATAATGTTTGGAATTGCCACAATTTTGACCGTGACACCGACATGCAATGACCTGTGCGTCGTGAATGACACAACGCTATGTTTTTACGTCTGCCGTGAAGCAGACTGCGCACATTGTGGTGCATGTTACTGGAGTAGCCAGGTGTGCCTGTCTGATTTGAACCTTGAACCTCTGCAATAAATAGAGAATGCGCTACCATATTCTTGGTTCTTTCGGTAAAGTCACGTAAATAGAAAACAAAAATGAAGATAAAAACAGCGTTATTTTTATTTAAATTGTCATTTAATCTTTTTCTTTAACGTAACAGGTTTTTTTAATTTACGCGACTTTACCGAAAGAACCCAAGAATATGAATTCCTGCCAGTCACGAAAGTTTTAAGTCAAAATAGAATGCACCACCAACTCGGCTCGCGTCAATCTGCGTGGGGGGGCCTGAGAGAGTTTCTCACCGACGCAGAACTTCCATGCAGAGGGCTCCACGCAGCTTCGTGCGGAGCGACAGGCCAGGTAGCTCCCACACAGCGTGGCGCAGCTGATTAACATTTATATTGTTGGTTCTTTCGGTAAAGTCACGTAGATAGAAAACAAAAATTGGAAAATAATAAATTGATGAAAAGATGCCATTTGTCGACTGACTGAGATGACTGTGCCCACCTATGTGCACACGCACACAGTGTACACACACAGTGTACACACACAGTGTACACACACACAGTGTGTACACACACAGAGTGTACACAGTGTACACACACACAGTGTACACACACACACAGTGTACACACACACACTGTGTACTAACAGTGTACACAAACACACACACAGTGTATACACACACACTGTGTACACACACACAGTGTACACACACAGTGTACACACACACAGTGTGTACACACACCCAAGTGGTCTCTGTTCAAGGGAGGGAGCAATGGAAAATGAATCTAAATCAACTTAAACGTCAACCCCTATCTGTGACGTCACCACTCACCATAACCTCATCGGCAGGGGGATGTGTACCTCGCTAGTGACGTCATGTCACCAAGGTGTTCACCCCCCCCCCCCGTCCAAGGCGCCCTTGAACGTGACGTCACCTCTGCCTGTGTCGCTGCCGTTTTCTGTTCACGTTGAATCATATTTGGGCAAGGCCACGCCCAGTGACTGGCGGATCATTAACATAATCTATTCACGTACGGAGCCGCTCATTGTGGGAGCGGAGTGTTATCGTTCCCCACAAGTGACGTCATGTCACCTCTTGCTGCCGCGTGACGTCACGAGATAACAGGAAGCTGCTGCTCTGCCCGTGCACTGAAATCCGAGGTGAGAAATTCTCATCACGGTTGTGGTGGTGGTGGTTGTTGTTGTGGTGGTTGTTGTGGTGGTGGTTGTGGTGGTGGTAGTGGTGGTGGTTGTTTACCGAGGTAGAGCCTCGCTCTCTCTCGTAGGGATGTCAATTGAGTAGCAGCGAGCATGGAAGCGATGTCCAGGTTGCAACTTTACAGCGCGGGGCCTAGCCACGCGGGGCCTTGCCTCCTACCCTCGCCTGATCGCGTTTGCTTCAATTATCTCGCTTAAGTTTAATTTGGCTTCAGGCGGCTCGCCACTTTGTCACTTTGTTTTACTTTTAAATATTCACGCGGTTTGTATTTATTTTTCTTTTTTACACCAGGCCAAGCCCGCTTGAGCTGCTGTACCGCTTTTTGTTTTCAGAAGCGACCTGCCCACAACACAACACAAGGTGAGGCTCCTCAACAGCGTGGCGGTGTTCACTCTGGACGCGTGGCGGTGTTCACTCTGGACGCGTGGCGGTGTTCACTCTGGACGCGTGGCGGTGTTCACTCTGGACACGTGGCGGTGTTCACTCTAGACGCGTGGCGGTGTTCACTCTAGACGTGTGGCGGTGTTCACTCTGGACGCGTGGCGGTGTTCACTCTACTTGGTGGAGTGAGGAAGCATGAATTCTGAGCAGGTGAAGGTGGCCAGGCGTGGGTCTGGACACACCACCACCTGTGAACCATGCCAGTGTGTGACAGTGGTGGAGCCAGTGGGGGTGGGGTAGGCACGTGCCCCCCAACGATCCGATCGAAATCCCTAATTTCGATAGGATCATTTGGGGCTTATTAGTAACTAGCTTCACTACCCGGCTTCGCCCGGGACTTAGATTCTTGTCTTGGATAAATTTCATATCCCTTATAGTTCACTGAAAAACCCTTAAAAATGTTGATGCTTGCGAGAAAGAAAAAAGGCGAAACAAATCAAGTTACCTAAATCGGATGTTTTCACTCAAGGAAATTTAACCTTAATCCACTTCTACGCAAGGTCGCTTTTGGCCACTCGGGAAGGGAATAATGACGTGGCGAGCTGAAAATAGTCGCGTTCACTTAGAAATTCCAAACGGCATAAGCTGTTAAAATTTTCACGACGCCAGAAGTCAGCGTTGGAGAGGTTTTGCTGCTTCACACAAACAAACATGTAATGTTCCGCTTCATATTTAAGATAGCAGTTCTACCCGTTCTTCGCACGGAGGATATGTATTGAAACTCCGAGAAACCAATGGCTTCATCGGCCAGGAGCGAAGCGCCACCTAAAATCTCCCGGCACGCTGTTAACAGCCCTCTCTGTGCTGCCAAATACATCTTTCCCTGGATGTTCTTCCCTGAGTATGTATCTCTGCTACCTTGTACCTCGTATCTGTTCACTCTGTCTATGCTGGTTTGTTCAACCCGGAGGATGAACACGAAATTTAGCAGTCTTCTGAAATTCGTGGTCTACCATGAAAGTGTCTAACTGTGTTGTTGTCCTACTGGTTTTGCATCACGTAATTTTTCTTAGGTTTTGTTGAGTTCTCGTCTCTCATCTTCTTGTTGTATTTGCCTCCGTGCAGTTTAACGCTCTCTATGTGTTGCGTTGATGTCACCCTATGTGCTCCATCGCTATTTGTTTTTTTACACCTGATGATGATCGCTTGTGTTGCGTTCGAAACGTCGTGATTTATTTTAATATAATTTTATTATATTTCTACATACGGGACTTTACCGAAAAAAAACAATGAGTAATTTATGCATTCACGAAAGCTTCAATTCTATATTCATTGCAGAGCGCTTAACTCAGGTGTGTTGCGGGTTGACGCCACAAACTTCATGGTCATACAAAATACAAAAGTCTATTTTTATACTTTTTTCATTGTGCACGGTATGGAACCTACCGACATGCCAAATTTTAAGTGTGTAGTATGTCGGGAAGTATGCTAAACATTTCTAACAGACACACACACACGTATCCACACATTTCCATTTTATATATAGGCTAGCTTTACTACCCGGCTTTGCCCGGGACTTTGATTCTTGTCTTGGATTAAAACACGGTCTTCGCGGAGTGTTGGGTGGGGGGGTGTGCGTGACGTCAGCAGGCACACTGCGTAACGATGCCGCATAGGGTGACATCTCAGATATGATGGCTATTTTAATACTTTGTGCATTGTGTCCAGTCTGGAAGCTACCCACGTGCCAAATTTCCAGTTTGTGTTGCATGTCGGGAAGTATGCTGAACATTTCAAACAGACACACATTCCCAAATTTCTCTTTTAGAAATATAGATGAATCAGCATTGTGCAACCCCCACTGCCATCGTGTGGCATATTATTACGTGCCAGGGACTCTATGAGAGGACAACAGTCCGTGTTCATAATTGTCAATAAGTTACGGCAAAGCAGTTACAAGCGACTCACAGAATTGTGCGCAGTTGCGTATACAGTACACGACTTCCCTGAAGGCAAACACCGTCAGCGATCGCGATGCGTCGAATAAAAAGCATAGGACAAGTCCTTACTTACAACTCCTGACTAACAACTCCTTACTAACAACTGCTTACTTACTAACAACTATCATTTTTCATTGCTGAAAGGGGTTGCCTCCCCTACCTGAACATCCTGGCTCCACCTCTGAGTGTGTGAAAGGGTCAAGTTTGTATTTGCAGTAAAGTCTGAACTCTATTGAGCATGGAGGTTATATCAAAACAGTAGTTTGTTTTTGTTTTCCTCTGCAACTCTTAGTAAGAATGTAGTCAGGAAGTCATCACAGCACACGTGCAGCTGAAGTCGGAACTGTTCATCCCAGCATCCAAGGACATCTGTGCCTGGCTTTCACACCTCTACGTTGTGATTGAACATTAATTTATGCATTTCTGCATAACACAAATAGTATTATTTTCAACACCCTTTGCTACGTCAGCTGAATTTAGCTTTCATAAATATTCCTTTTGAAGCCAGACAGCCGAAATTGTGTGCTCGGAGTTTTGGGTTAACATTTATTTTGAAGATACGAGGGCTTCCAGGCACGTTTATGACCATTTGTGTGCCATAACAGCCCGTGTGATTAATTTGGGACACGTTTTCACTATATCATGAATATATGAATAAGTATAGAGAGTGTAAGTCACGTGTGACTGTGTAATGCATTCCTCTGTGCATCGATACTGACGTGTAGATGGTGTGGATATTCTTTTTTTCTGTCTACAGCTGTCGCTTCCTCTGCAGAATTGATCTGATGGAGCAAAGGCACTCGGCGCAGCTCGGTGCAAAAAGGCAACAATGCGACCGGTGTGCATACAGCACGGATAGTACTGCACATTTGACACGGCACCAGAGAACCAACACCGGAGAGAAACCCTTCAAGTGCAGTGTGTGTGGGAAGGCGTTTTCAGATTCATATCCTCTTGTAGCACTCCAGAGAATGCACACGGGAGATAAACCCTTCAAGTGCAGTGTGTGTGGGAAGGCGTTTGCACATTCACCAAGTCTTCATGTACACCAGAGAACACACACGGGAGAGAAACCCTTCAAGTGCAGTGTGTGTGGGAAGGCGTTTACACGTTCACCAAATCTTCATGTACACCAGAGAACACACACGGGAGAGAAACCCTTCAAGTGCAGTGTGTGTGGGAAGGCGTTTTCACATTCACCACATCTTCATGTACACCAGAGAACACACACGGGAGAGAAGCCCTTCAAGTGCAGTGTGTGTGGGAAGGCGTTTGCACATTCACCAAATCTTCATGTACACCAGAGAACACACACGAGAGAGACACCCTTCAAGTGCAGTGTGTGTGGGAAGGCGTTTGCACAGTCACCAAATCTTCATGTACACCAGAGAACACACACGGGAGAGAAACCCTTCAAGTGCAGTGTGTGTGGGAAGGCGTTTTCACAGTCACCAAGTCTTCATGCACACCAGAGAACACACACGGGAGAGAAACCCTTCAAGTGCAGTGTGTGTGGGAAGGCGTTTGCACGTTCACAACATCTTCATGTACACCAGAGAACACACATGAGAGAGAAACCCTTCAAGTGCAGTGTGTGTGGGAAGGCGTTTTCAAATTCACCTAGTCTTCATCTACACCAGAGAGCACACACGGGAGAGAAACCCTTCAAGTGCAGTGTGTGTGGGAAGGCGTTTTCACAGTCACCAAGTCTTCATGTACACCAGAGAACACACACGGGAGAGAAACCCTTCAAGTGCAGTGTGTGTGGGAAGGCGTTTGCACGTTCACAAACTCTTCATGTACACCAGAGAACACACACGGGAGAGAAATCCTTCAAGTGCAGTGTGTGTGGGAAGGCGTTTGCACATTCACCATGTCTTCATGTACACCAGAGAACTCACACGGGAGATAAACCCTTCAAGTGCAGTGTGTGTGGGAAGGCGTTTGCCCAGTCACCACATCTTCTTGTACACCAGAGAACACACACAGGAGAGAAACCCTTCCAGTGCAGTGTGTGTGGGAAGGCGTTTGCACAGTCAACAAATCTTCAAGTACACCAGAGAACACACAAGCATCAGAAGATCCACAAGGAGGGGAATCTGAAATCAGCTTGTGAAAGTCAAAGTGCCACAATGAGCCCATCCCTCATGAATCAAGAACCGGAAGAAAATCCCAGCTTGGACACTTTTAAAGGTATCGAGGTGAAATATGAAGAGGTGAAGGTGAAATGTGAAGAAGTGATGGTGAAAAGCGAAGAAGTGAGGGTAAAATGTGAAGATGAAGATTCAACTCCAAAATCGGACCTTCACATCGATGGAGGCAACGTGAAGCAGGAGGAGAATTCTGACTGTGAGGCAGAGCGAGGCAACTCCCAGCAGTTTGTGGAAGTGGAGGTGTGGGTGGACTTCCTCCGAGACAATACAAAGTCAAATGGAGACGCGGTAGATATGTAAGCTTGAGACGATGTCGCTCCAATAGATGCACCTTTGTCACAGGCCTTTAATGACAAGAATGTGAAGTTGAACACTCAATTCCTAGGTTCAACCTGCAGGGTTAGAGCGGCCAGTCTTTGTGGACCTGTGGTTTGCGTAGATCTCTAACCATGAGCGAGAGCCAATAAGCTCCCAAGCTTTCACAAGGTTCAAATAATTCCATTTATATGGTGTTTGCTTAATCGCCTCTGGCAATTCGGAGTTTTGAGTGGTATTTCGGCTCAAACACTCGAAGAGCACCCCCAAGTAGCAGCTGCCCCTGTGTGGTACAAGGTGGTGGCCCTGCACCGGCCTGCATGTAGACAAGAGCCTGTCAGTAGGGGGCGATGGTTGATATGGCATCTCAGTTGTGGAGTTTGTAGGTAATATTTAGAATTTGATAAATTTTGACCCAGACGCCAGCATGCAATGGCCTACTCGTTTTTGAATGGTGCAATAGTATGTTGTACATACACTGTTAAGCGTATTTTTAAAAAAAAATAGCTTCTTGTTAGTACGATGCAACCTGATGCAGTATATTTCACTGCAGTAATTCAATTTTGTTAATATGCCTGTCAATAATTTAGAATTAATACTTGTCTGATTGTGTGCGTACATGTAACATTGTCTATAAGGGTCAAACATTGAATAAGTGATGTTAGGACAAAGTGTGGGTTTTGGAAGTAACCTGTACACATAACTCAGGAGAGACTCATTGTTCTTGTGATACAGGTCAAAGGATATTTTTTGTGTTTTCAGGAAGCATCTCCCTCTGGAGCAACTCATTGTCTTTGAAATAGGGAGCACACTCGGATCATTCATCACTTACAAGGCATACCACTCAAAAGTTACACGTAGAGGAGATCCATTCTCTACAACACGAATTATAATTTTGTATTACGTGTTGACGTTTATTTTGTCGAACTAGGACATGAAATGGTCCTTGCTGATTAAGATCTGGATGTTCACAACCGAGGGCTTGAAGCAAACCTGACTGCCTGCGGTGCCCCTCACAAACATTTACGGCCTTGGGCCAGGAAAGTCACGAAAAAAATTGCACACGAACGACGTCTCCACGCAAGCACCTGATGCTCCGTTTTGAAGTTTGAAAATGAAACAACTTTGAATTGTGTTATGTTTTGAATTGGATAATTGCATTTCTTCATTAAAAGCTTCTTCATTGAAAACAATATTTCGTCTTCTTGGTTCTTTCGGTAAAGTCACGTAGGATGGAAACAAAGTAATAAAACAAAATAACATTCTCACGACGTTTCGGCCACAACACAAGTAGCCTTAATCAGGTGAAGAAACAGGTCTGTCCAGAGGACAGCGCTTGAGTGAACGCTGCCAAGCAAAGACCGCGTCTTTATTAAAGGTGCGTGGGCGGAGTTAATTAGCATGTTACCCAGCCCCCACCTCCTCAGGAGCGGAGGAGGGTGGCGGCTGGGCACAGGAAAACACCAAAGCAGAGCAACTAAGGTGCGTTGCTCTGTCCTGTGCTGCACCATAACCATGTTATAAACTAGACTAATATACAATGCAATATTATACCTTCCAATTTTTAAGCTACTTGGCATAATATCATATCAGAAAAATTCCACCTTTGAATTATGCAATGCGTTACTTTACGCTATATTTCACTATATTTCATGTGAAGTGTCTCTAGTCGTTAAGTGGATGGCCTTGCCGGGGGTTCGGTTCGATGCAGACTTTCACCTGGTCGGGATCGCGGGATCGAGACGAGGCGACACAGAGCTGCTGGCCGTGCGAGAAGACCGCCGTCTGCAGATCGATTCCAACGTGATCGAACGTCTGTCCCTGCGTCTCCGTCGTTCATGCAGGGGGCGCGTAGAGGTCTGCAGCGCCCCCTGCATGAAAACGACGGAACGTACAGCGTGAGTCACGTGAAGTTGTGCGTAAGCGCCATAACAAGGCGCTGTCAGCTGACCTGCCACCACGTTCACGGGTCAGCAGGGAGCAGCCGAGAGAGAGCGAGGTGTGTAGGGGTCGACCAAAGTAAACCCCTGCCCCCCCCCCCCCCGTGACCGGAGACTCACACCCCTGACCCCCCCACCCGTCCCTAAGGCCCCTTAAGATAAGACCTTCCAGAAGCTTCTGGGAGGGGGGGGTGGAGGTCAGGAGTGGAGGGGTGACCCCGACCTGGGGATAAAGGGCCGGCCCTCTGGACGGGCCGAGGCAGTGTTCACCAACTCAAGCCTGAAGACATCCGAAGACCTGAAGACTGGACCAGCACCCGGGAACCCTCAACCGAGGCTCTTGTTAGAGCCGGGTTGTAGCGGACCAGAGGTGACTCGGACACCCTGGGACCCTCCCCGAGCTCTAGCCAGAGCCGGGTTGTAGCGGACCAGAGGTGAGCTCCCGTACCCGGGCTGGGACGGGTCGTCCAGTCTTCCCTTAACGCCGGGCTAAGGGATCCCGTGGGTAGCAGAGACCGGATTGTGCAGGCTGTGATAGAAGGGAGGCTGTCGCTCCCGGAGGCTATCGGGTGGAAGGGGTCGTACCCCTGTCGTGTTACGGTAGTGTGTAGAGCCGAGTTCAAAAGAGTTATATTTCGATTTAAAGCTGTCGTGACTGCAAGGGTTCATCTTCTTTGGTTCTTTCGGTAAAGTCATGTAGAATGAGAATAAAATAATAAAATAACAATAAAATTCTCACGACGTTTCGGCCACAACGCAAGTGGCCATCTTCAGGTCAAATTAGCAGACCTGTTGGGACAACAGAGCTGCAATGAACGCTGTTAAGATTCGTAGCGACTTTTAAGCTGGTTGGGCGAAGTGAGGCACCTTGACAAAAGGGGTTTACATATCAAATAGCTGAGGGATTAGCTTGTGATTGGTCACAGAAATCGCTATGTTAAAGTCAACACCTACACATCCACAGAGGCAACTAGTAATTTAGCATTGAAATAGCTAAGGGATTAGCTTGTGACAGGTCACAGAAATAGATGTTAAAGTAAAGGCCTACACATCCACAGAGCTTTAATGAACGCTGTTAAAATTCGTAGCGACTTTAAGCTGGTTGGGAGAAGTGAGGCCCTTGACAAAAGGGGGTTTACATATCAAATAGCTGAGGGATTAGCTTGTGACTGGTCACGGAAATGGCTATGTTAAAGTCAAAACCTACACATCCACAGAGGCACCTCGTACATGGACGCCAAAGGGGGCTGCAACAACTCAACTGTCATACAGTAAACCGATGTGAAAAAAAAATCGTTCATGAGGCCATCCACATATACAAACACAGAGACAATTTCAACCGAGAAGATGGATTCTGGGGGGGTTTACATATCAAATAGCTGAGGGATTAGCTTGTGACTGGTCACGGAAATGGCTATGTTAAAGTCAAAACCTACACATCCACAGAGGCACCTCGTACATGGACGCCAAAGGGGGCTGCAACAACTCAACTGTCATACAGTAAACCGATGTGAAAAAAAAAATCGTTCATGAGGCCATCCACATATACAAACACAGAGACAATTTCAACCGAGAAGATGGATTCTGGCTTAGTAACCATTGGAAAGATGTTTTAAACCATTTCGGTTCTTAATTAATTGTATTTTACGAGGACCTTCAGACCGCAGCTCTTTCGCTGGCACTGACTCTTAATACCTCTCACACCACGGTTAATGGTATGGTTTATAACATGGAGTATAACAGCGCCTCGCACCTGTTTCTCCCCTCCTCCGCTCCGACCATGGATGGACTCGTCCGTCTGAACGGGGCTCGTAGCTGTCCGTGGTTCCGAAGTGGAAGGTAAGAATCCACCTGTTTTTTAAACCATATAACATTGTGATATAACATTGAGGTAGTTTATATTTTCGTTTTTTATTGGTTTACTATATGGTATTCATTATATAGTGTAGTGTATACCCAGTTAATGTTAATAGCTCAGCTTATTGAAGAATATATTGAGTACATTTAATATAGTGATGTAATTTAGAATTAGGTTGTTCACATCGGTTTACTGTATGGCAGTTGAGTTGTTGCAGCCCCCTTTGGCGTCCATGTACGAGGTGCCTCTGTGGATGTGTAGGCTTTGACTTTAACATCTATTTCTGTGACCAGTCACAAGCTAATCCCTTAGCTATTTCAATGCTAAATTACTAGTTGCCTCTGTGGATGTGTAGGTTTTGACTTTAACATAGCCATTTCTGTGACCAGTCACAAGCTAATCCCTCAGCTATTTGCACAAGCTAATCCCTTAGCTATTTCAATGCTAAATTACTAGTTGCCTCTGTGGATGTGTAGGTTTTGACTTTAGCATAGCCATTTCTACGACCAGTCACAAGCTAATCCCTCAGCTATTTGATATGTAAACCCCCTTTGTCAAGGTGCCTCACTTCTCTCAACCAGCTTAAAAGTCGCTACGAATCTTAACAGCGTTCATTGAAGCTCTGTCGTCCCGACAGGTCTGTTCATTTCACCTGAAGACGGCCGCTTGCGTTGTGGCCGAAACGTGGTGAGAATTTTATTGTGTTATTTTATTATTTTATTCTCATTCTACGTGACTTTCCCGAAAGAACCAAAGAAGAAGAGTTGTTATAATAAACGCGTTGCCTCAACCAGACGTCTCCGTGTGATTAGTTAAGGACACAACACTTGTATAAAAGAGAATAGCCAGTGGGTTTTCAAAGTACCTTCGTCTTACAGAAATCAATTTCGCGTGAGGCCACCGCATTAAAACGATGCTCAGCTGAGGAGGGCGAGCCACGTTGGGGAGGGGGTGATCACCTTATCTTTGTCACGTGACGTAGCTCACGTGACTTCTGCCGCGACAATGTCTGGATGTTTTCGCCTGAGGACGACCGCTGGTGCTGCGATCGAAACGTCGCGATTTCTGTTTTTTTACTTCGTTTTTTTTCTACCTGCGTGAATTTACCGAAAGAACCAAAGGATATGAAAGACGTCTTGTCTGCTGAGCTTGTTCATATCCGTGTACATCGATGTCCCACATTGCTTAAATGGACACACCACACACAATGAAATAATTAGAAACTAGGACGACTTAATTTCGGGGATGGGCAAATATTGAGGAATCTCTTTAAATGGAGCGAGTTAAGTTTTTGTTCGATTCAACATCTCTCTGTCCGTCTGTGTCTCTGTTCCCCTCTGTGTCTCTCTCTCGCTGACTGTGTCTCTGTGGTCTCTGTATCTTTCATTCTGTCTTCCTCTTGTCCGTGTCTGTCCACCTCTCTCTCTTGTCAGTCTCTGTGTGTCTCTCTATCAGCGTCTTTCCAACCGTATTCAACTACCGCCACTAGCAACATGCGCCCGTTCAACTTTCACGGGCCCACGACTGCACGCGACTCAAACTTGCTCCGAGTCTCTCTGTGTACGTTGAACTTCTTTCGCGCCGTACAAAGCCCACCATGCTAATCTGTGGGTCTCTCTGTGTGTGAGTCTCTGTGGATCTGGAACTTCTTTCGCACCGTACGTAGCCGAACCTGCACAGGAGGAGCGGCTGGTATCTGTGGAGCTGTGGGCTGGGTACCA
Organism: Petromyzon marinus; assembly: GCF_048934315.1. Classification (NCBI taxonomy): domain Eukaryota; kingdom Metazoa; phylum Chordata; class Hyperoartia; order Petromyzontiformes; family Petromyzontidae; genus Petromyzon; species Petromyzon marinus. The sequence goes on along the minus strand of NC_133739.1, from coordinate 8,759,445 downwards.
TCTGTCGGCGGGAGCGAGAGACGATGAAGCTCTCAAGCATTTCACTACGTTACCAACATCATATTTGCACGCATAAGTCGCTTGCCTAATTGTGTGTTTCGTATCGAATCTCATCTCAAACAATCGAAGGACGCCTCCCCCTAAGTGGTAGCTGCCCCTGTGTGGCACAAGGTGGCCCTGCACCGGCCTGCACGTGGACATGAGTCTGTCGGTAGGGGGCGATCATTGACGCGCCATCTCCGTTGTGTGGTTTCTGGATAATGTTTGGAATTGCCACAATTTTGACCGTGACACCGACATGCAATGACCTGTGCGTTGTGAATGACACAACGCTATGTTTTACATCTGCGGTGAAGCAGACTGCGCATATTGTGGTGAATGTTACTGGGGTAGCCAGGTGTGCCTGTCGGATTTGAACCTTGAACCTCTGCAATAAATAGAGAATGCGCTACCATATTCTTGGTTCTTTCGGTAAAGTCACGTAGATAGAAAACAAAAATAAAGAAAAAAACTCGTTTATTTTTATTGCTTAAATTGTCCTTTAATTTTTTTATTTAATGTAACATGTTTTTTTTAATTTACGCGACTTTACCGAAAGAACCCAAGACTTTTAATTCCTGCCAGTCACGAAAGTTTCAAGTCAAAATAGAATGCACCACCAACTCGGCTCGCGTCAATCTGCGTGGAGGCGTGGGGGGGCCTGAGAGAGTTTCTCACCGGCGCAGAACTTCCATGCAGAGGGCTCCACGCAGCTTCGTGCGGAGCGACAGGCCAGGTAGCTCCCACACAGCGTGGCGCAGCTGATTAACATTTATATTGTTGGTTCTTTCGGTAAAGTCACGTAGATAGAAAATAACAAAAACATTGGAAAAGAATAAATTGATGAAAAGTTGCCATTTGTCGACTGAGATGACTGTGCCCACCACAGTGTACACACACACAGTGTACACACACACAGTGTACACACACACACAGTGTACACACACACAGTGTACACGCACACACAGTGTACACACACACAGTGTACACACACACACAGTGTACACACACAGTGTACACACAGTGTACACACACACACACACAGTGTACACACACAGTGTACACACACAGTGTACACACACACACAGTGTACACACACAGTGTACAAACACGCACACAGTGTACAAACACACACGCAGTATGCACACACAGTGTACACACACAGTGTACACACACACAGTGTACACACACATAGTGTGTGTACACACACACACAGTGTACACACACATAGTGTGTGTACACACACACACAGTGTACACACACAGTGTACACACACAGTGTACACACACAGTGTGTGTGTACACACACAGTGTGTACACACACATAGTGTACAGAAACACACAGTGTACACACACAGTGTACACACACACTGTGTACACACACACACAGTGTACACACACAGTGTGTACACACACACAGTGTACACACACAGTGTACACACTCAGTGTACACACACCGTGTACACACACACACACAGTGTACACACACACACAGTGTACACACACACACAGTGTACACACACAGTGTACACACACACACAGTGTACACACACACACAGTGTACACACACTGTGTACACACACAAACACAGTGTACACACACACAGTGTACACACACTGTGTACACACACAAACACAGTGTACACACACACAGTGTACACACACACAGTGTACACACACACACAGTGTACACACAGTGTACACAAACACACAGTGTACACACACACAGTGTACACACACACACAGTGTACACACAGTGTACACACACACAGTGTACACACACACAGTGTACACACACACAGTGTACACACACACAGTGTACACACACACAGTGTACACACACACAGTGTACACACACACACACACAGTGTACACACACACAGTGTACACACACTCAAGGGGTCTCTGTTCAAGGGAGGGAGCAATGAAAAATGAATCTAAATCAACTTCAACTTCAACCCCTCTCTCTGACGTCACCAATCACCATAACCTCATTGGCGTGAAACGCCAGGGGGATGTGTAACTCGCTAGTGACGTCATGTCACCAAGGTGTTCACCCCACCCCGTCCAAGGCGCCCTTGAACGTGACGTCCCCTCTGCATGGGTCGCCGCCGTTTTCTGTGCAATTAGAATCATATTTGGGCAAGGCCACGCCCAATGACTGACGCCTCATTAACATAATCTTCACGTACGGAGGCGCTCATTGTGGGAGGGGAGTGTAATCGTTCCCCACAAGTGACGTCATGTCACCTCTTGCTGCCGCGTGACATCACGAGATAACAGGAAGCTGCTGCTCCGCCCGTGCACTGAAATCCGAGGTGAGAAATTCTCATCGCGGTTGTGGTGGTGGTTGTTGTGGTGGTTGTGGTGGTTGTTGTGGTGGTGGTGGTTGTTGTGGTGGTGGTTGTTGTGGTGGTGGTTGTTGTGGTTGTTGTGGTGGTGGTTGTTGTTTACCGAGGTAGAGCCTCGCTCTCTCTCATAGGGATGTCAATTGAGTAGCAGCGAGCATGGAAGCGATGTCCAGGTTGGAACTTTACAGCGCGGGGCCTAGCCACGCGGGGCCTTGCCTCCTGCCCTCGCCTGATCGCGTTTGCTTCAATTATCTCGCTTAAGTTTAATTTGTCTTCATGCGGCTCGCCACTTTGTCACTTTGTTTTACTTTTAAATATTCACGCGGTTTTTATTTATTTTTATTTTTTACACCAGGCCAAGCCCACTTGAGCTGCTGTACCGCTTTTTATTTTCAGAAGCGACCTGCCCACAACACAACACAAGGTGAGGCTCCTCAACAGCGTGGCGGTGTTCACTCTGGACGCGTGGCGGTGTTCACTCTGGACACTTGGCGGTGTTCACTCTGGACGCGTGGCGGTGTTCACTCTGGACGCGTGGCGGTGTTCACTCTGGACTCGTGGCGCTGTTCACTCTGGACGCGTGGCGGTGTTCACTCTGGACGCGTGGCGCTGTTCACTCTGGACGCGTGGCGGTGTTCACTCTGGACACGTGGCGGTGTTCACTCTGGACGCGTGGCGGTGTTCACTCTGGACGCGTGGCGGTGTTCACTCTAGACGCGTGGCGGTGTTCACTCTACTTGGTGGAGTGAGGAAACATGAATTCTGTACAGGTGAAGGTGGCCAGGCGTGGGTCTGGACACACCACCACCTGTGAACCATGCCAGTGCGTGACAGTGGTGGAGCCAGTAGGGGTGGGGTAGGCACGTGCCCCCCAACGATCCGATCGAAATCCCTAATTTCGATAGGATCATTGGGGCTTATTAGTGACTAGCTTCACTACCCGGCTTCGCCCGGGACTTGGATTCTTGTCTTGGATAAATTTCATATCCCTTATATTTCACTGAAAAACCCTTAAAAATGTTGATGCTTGCGAGAAAGAAAAAAGGCGAAACAAATCAAGTTACCTAAATCGGATGTTTTCACTCAAGGAAATTTTACCTTAATCCACTTATACGCAAGGTCGATTTTGGCCACTCAGGAAGGGAATAATGACGTGGCGAGCTGAAAATAGTCGCGTTCACTTAGAAATTCCAAACGGCATGAGCTGTGAAAATTTCACGACGCCATAGCTCAGTGTTGGAGAGGTTTTTTGCTGCTTCACACAAACAAACAGATGTAATATTCTGCTTCATATTTAAGATAGCAGTTCTACCCATTCTTCGCACAGAGGATATGTATTAAAACTCAGAGAAACCAATGGCTTCATCGGCCAGGAGCGAAGCGCCACCTAAAATCTCCCGGCACGCTGTTAACAGCTCTATCTGTGCTGCCAAATACATCTTTCCCTGGATGTTCTTCCCTGAGTATGTATCTCTGCTACCTTGTACCTCGTATCTGTTCACTCTGTCTATGCTGGTATGTTCAACCCGGAGGATGAACACGAAATTTAGCAGTCTTCTGAAATTCGTGGCAAGTGTCTGTGTTGTTGTCCTACTGGTTTTGCATCACGTATTTTTCTTAGGTTTGTTGAGTTCTCGTCTCTCATCTTCTTGTTGTATTTGCCTCCGTGCAGTTTAACGCTCTCTATGTGTTGCGTTGATGTCACTCTATGTGCTCCCTCGCTATTTGTTTTTTACACCTGATGATGATCGCTTGTGTTGCGTTTGAAACGTCGTGATTTATTTTTATATAATTTTATTATATTTCTACATACGGGACTTTACCGAAAAAACCAATGAGTAATTTACGCAGTCACGAAAGCTTCAATTCTATATTCATGGCAGAGCGCTTAACTCAGGTGTGTTGCGGGTTGACGCCACAAACTTCATGGTCATACAAAATACAAAAGTCTATTTTTATACTTTTTCATTGTGCACGGTATGGAACCTCTACCCACATGCCAAATTTCCAGTTTGTGTTGCATGTTGGCAAGTATACTGAACATTTCAAACAGACACACATTCACAAATTTCCCTTTTATAAATATAGATCAATCAGCATTGTGCGACCCCCCCCCCCCCACTGCCACCGCGTGGCATATTATTACGTGCCAGGGACTCTATGAGAGGACAACAGTCCATGTTCATAATTGGCAATAAGTAACGGCAAAGCAGTTACAAGCGACTCTTAGAATTGTGCCCAGTTGTGTATACAGTACACGACTTCCCTGAAGGCAAACACCTTCAGCGAGCGCGATGCCTTTCACACGCGTCGAATTAAAAGCATAGGACAAGTCCTTACTTAGTAACAACTCCTGACTAACAACTCCTTATTTACTAACAACTCCTGACTAACAAATCCTTGCTTACTAACAACTCCTGACTAACAACTCCTTACTTCCTAACGACTCCTATCATTTTTCATTGCTGAAAGGGGCTACCCCCCCCCCCTACCTGAATATCCTGGCTCTACCTCTGAGTGTGTGAAAGGGTCAAGTTTGTATTTGCAGTAAAGTCTATTAACTCTATTGGGCACGGAGGTTATATTAAAATATTAGTTTATTTTTGTTTTCATCTGCAACTCTTTGTAAGAATGTAGTCAGGAAGTTATCACAGCACACGTGCAGCTGAAGTCGGAACTGTTCATCCCAGCATTCAAGGACATCTGTGCCTGGCTTTCACACCTCTACGTTGCGATTGAACATTAATTTATGCATTTCTGCATAACACAAATAGTATTATTTTCAACACCCTTTGCTACATCAGTTGAATTTAGCTTTCAGAAATATTCCTTTTGAAGCCAGACAGCCGAAATTGTGTGCTCGGAGTTATGGGTTAACATTCATTTTGAAGATACGAGGACTTCCAGGCACGTTTATGACCATTTGCCCTCTCATTGTGTGCCATAACAGCCCGTGTGATGAATTTGGGACACGTTTTCACTATATCATGAATATATGAATAAGTATAGACGTGTAAGTCAAGTGTGACTGTATAATGCATTCCTCTGTGCATCGATACTGACGTGTAGATGGTGTGGATATTCTTTTTTTCTGTCTGCAGCTGTCGCTTCCTCTGCAGAATTGGTCTGATGAAGCAAAGGCACTCGGCGCAGCTCGGTGCAAAAAGGCATCAATGCGACCGGTGTGCATACAGCACGGATAGTACTGCACATTTCACGTGGCACCAGAGAACCCACACGGGAGAGAAACCCTTCAAGTGCAATGTGTGTGGGAAGGCGTTTGCACAGTCACCAAATCTTCATGTACACCAGAGAACACACACGGGAGAGAAACCCTTCAAGTGCAGTGTGTGTGGGAAGGCGTTTTCACATTCACCACATCTTCATGTACACCAGAGAACACACACGGGAGAGAAACCCTTCAAGTGCAGTGTGTGTGGGAAGGCGTTTGCCCAGTCACCACATCTTCTTGTACACCAGAGAACACACACGGGAGAGAAACCCTTCCAGTGCAGTGTGTGTGGGAAGGCGTTTACACAGTCAACAAATCTTCAAGTACACAAGAGAACACACGAGCATCAGAAGATCCACAAGGAGTGGAGTCTGAAATCAGCTTGTGAAAGTCAAAGTGCCGCAATGAGCCCATCCCTCATGAAACAAGAACCGGAAGAAAATCCCAGCTTGGACACTTTTAAAGGTATCGAGGTGAAATTTGAAGAGGTGAAGGTGAAATGTGAAGAAGTGATGGTGAAGAGCGAAGAAGTGAGGGTAAAATGTGAAGATGAAGATTCAACTCCAAAATCAGACCTTCACATCGATGGAGGCAACATGAAGCAGGAGGAGAATTCTGACTGTGAGGCAGAGCGAGGCAACTCCCAGCAGTTTGTGGAAGTGGAGGTGTGGGTGGACTTCCTCCGAGACAATACAAAGTCAAATGGAGACCTGGTAGATATGTAAGCTTGAGACGATGTCGCTCCAATAGATGCACCTTTGTCACAGGCCTTTAATGACAAGAATGTAAAGTTGAACACTCAATTCCTAGGTTCAACCTGCAGAGTAAGAGCGGCCAGTCTTTGTGGACCTGTGGGTTGCGTAGATCTCTAACCATGAGCGAGAGCCAATAAGCCCCCAAGCATTCACAAGGTTCTGATAATTCCATTTATACGGTGCTTGCTTAATCGCCTCTGGCAATTCGGAGTTTTGTGTTATTTCTCGTCTCAAACACGCGAAGAGCACCCCCAAGTAGCAGCTGCCCCTGTGTGCTACAAGATGGTGGCCCTGCACCGGCCTGCATGTGGACAAGAGCTTGTCAGTAGGGGGCGATGGTTGATGTGGCATCTCAGTTGTGGAGTTTGTAGGTGTAGGGTGTTATGGGAAAGAAACACTCGGTGTGGGAAGGTGAGGCACAACCACACCTTGGTGGCTACAACCACGTCCGCTATGGCTCCACCCTCAGTGGGTTATGGGTATAAAGGGCGGGAAGCCAGAGAGCTCGGGGCAGTGTGTTGGGGCCAAGACTGAAGAGCCAGTGAAGAAGGAAGGCCTGCTAGGATAGACCCTGGGACTCCTGTGACCGCTGTCCTTTTCAGGGCCGGCACAGCAAGCCAGTGGTGCGGCCCCTGAGCCCCAGAGCCAGAGTCCTTTTAAGGGCCGGTCTGGTTGGTGGAGTGCCGAGATCTGTGTCTGACCAGGCCCAGATCAGATAGCCTCCTCTAGTGCCTATAGCTGGAGGAATCGGGAGCCTAGGCCTTAGGCTAGATAGCCTGGTGTTATCCCTGAGTGTATATGGGTGAAGGGGCCGCTGCCCCTTCCAGTGTGACCCCTTGTTCAATAAATAGTGCTGCCTCTACTCAACCGTCTCCGTGTCCTGGGAACCCACTACAGGAATGTTTAGAATTGGCTCAATTTTGACCGAGACGCCAGCATGCAATGGCCTACTCGTTTTGAATGGCGCAATAGTATGTTGTACATACACTGTTAAGCGTATTTTTAAAAAATAGCTTCTTGTTAGTACGATGTAACCTGATGCAGTATATTTCACTGCAGTAATTCAATTTTGTTAATATGCCTGTCAATAATTTAGAATTAATACTTGTCTGATTGTGTGCGTACATGTAACTATGTCTATGGGTCAAACATTGAATAAGTGATGTTAGGACAAAGTCTGTTTTGGAAATAACCTGTACAGATAACTCAGGTGAGACTCATTGTTCTTGTGATACAGGTCAAAGGGTATTTTTGTATTTTCAGGAAGCATCTCCCTCTGGAGCAACTCATTGTCTTTAAAATAGGGAGCACACTCGGATCATTCATCAGTTACAAGGCATACCACTCAAAAGTTACACGTAGAGGAGATACATTCTCTACAACACAAATTATAATTTTGTATTACGTGTTGACGTAGATTTTGTCGAACTAGGACGTGAAATGGTCCTTGCTGATTAACGTCTGGATGTTCACAACCAAGGGCTTGAAGCAAGCCTGACTGCCTGCGGTGCCCCTCGCAACCATTTATGGCGTTGGGCCAGGAAAGTCATGAAAAAAATTGCACACGAACGACATCTCCACGCAAGCTCCCGATGCTCCGTTTTGAAGTTTGAAAATGAAACAACTTTGAATTGTGTTATGTTTTGAATTAGATAATTGTATTTCTTCATTAAAAGCTTCTTAATTGAAATCGATATTTCGCATGAATTTTCTCTCATCGTTAAGTAGATGGCCTTGCCGGGGGTTCGGTTCGATGCGGACTTTCACCTGGTTGGGATCGCGGGATCGAGATGCGGCGACACAGAGCTGCTGGCCGTGCGAGAAGACCGCCGTCTGCAGATCGATTCCAACGCGATCGAACGTCTGTCCCTGCGTCTCCGTCGTTCATGCAGGGGGCGCGTGGAGGTTTGCAGCGCCCCCTGCATGAAAACGACGGAACGTGCAGCGTGAGTCACGTAAAGTTGTGCGTAAGCGCCATAACAGGGCGCTGTCAGCTGACCTGCCGCTACGTTCACGGGTCAGCAGGGGGCAGCCGAGAGAGAGCGCGAGGTGCGTAGGGGTCGACCAAAGTAAACCCCTGCCCCCCCCCCCCCCCCCGTGACCGGAGACTCACACCCCTGACCCCCCACCCATCCCTAAGGCCCCTTAAGATAAGACCTTCCAGAAGCTTCTGGGAGGGGGGGTGGGGAGGTCAGGAGTGGAGGGGTGACCCTGACCTGGGGATAAAAGGCCGGCCCTCTGGACGGGCCGAGGCAGTGTTCACCAACTCAAGCCTGAAGACATCCGAAGACCTGAAGACGGGACCAGCACCCGGGAACCCTCAACCGAGGCTCTTGTTAGAGCCGGGTTGTAGCGGACCAGAGGTGTCTCGGACACGCTGGGACCCTCCCCGAGCTCTAGCCAGAGCCGGGTTGTAGCGGACCAGAGGTGAGCTCCCGTACCCGGGCTGGGACGGGTCGTCCAGTCCTCCCTTAACGCCGGGCTAAGGGATCCCGTGGGTTAGCAGGGCCCGGATTGTGCAGGCTGCGATAGAAGGGAGGCTGTCGCTCCCGGAGGCTATCGGGTGGAAGGGGCCGTACCCCTGTCGTGTTACAGTAGTGTGTAGAGCCGAGTTTGAAAGAGTTGTTATAATAAACGCGTTGCCTCAATCAGACGTCTCCGTGTGATTAGTTAAGGACACAACACTTGCATAAAAGAGAATAGCCAGTGGGTTTTCAAAGTACCTTCGACTTACAGAAATCAATTTCGCGGGAGCCCACCGCATTAAAACGATGCTCAGCTGAGCAGGGCGAGCCACGTTGGGGGGTAAGGGGGGGGGGGTCACCTTATCTTTGTCACGTGCCGTAGCTTACGTGACTTCTGCCGCGACAATGTCTGGATGTTTTCGCCTGAGGACGACCGCTGGTGCTGCGATCGAAACGTCGCGATTGATTTTTTGACTTCGTTTTTTTTCTACCTGCGCGAATTTACGGAAAGAACCAAAGGATATGAAAGACGTCTTGTCTGCTGAGCTTGTTCATATCCGTGTACATCGATGCCCCACATTGCTTACACGGACACACCACACACAATGAAATAAATAGAAACTAGAACGACTTAATTCGGCCTTAAGCTTAGAGTCGCGATCTGAACGTGGCTCTTTCACTCCAGCGCTGTCCTACCAGACAGTCTCGTCCCTTCACCTGATGAAGGCCGCTTGTGTCGTGGCCGAAACGTCGTGAGAATATTATTGTGTTATTTTATTTGATCAATTTATTATTTTATTCTCATTCTACGTGACTTTACCGAAAGAACCAAAGAAGATGAATCATTGCAGTCACGAAAGCTTTAAATCGAAATTTGAGGCTGAGCTTGTTCATATCCGTGTACACCGATGTCCCACATTGCTTACACGGACACACCACACACAATGAAATAAATAGAAACTAGGACGACTTAATTCCGGGGATGGGCAACGATTGAGGAATCTCTTTCAATGGAGCGAGTTAAGTTTGTGTTCGATTCAACATCTCTCTGCCCGTCTGTGTCTCTGTTCCCCTCTGTGTCTCTCTCTCGCTGACTGTGTCTCTGTGGTCTCTGTATCTTTCATTCTGTTTTCTTCTTGTCTGTGTCTGTCCACCTCTCTCTCTTGTCAGTCTCTGTGTGTGTCTCTATCAGCGTATTTCCAACTGTATTCAACTACCGCCAGTAGCAACATGCGCCCGTTCAACTTTCACGGGCCCACGACTGCACGCGACTCAAACTTTCGTCGAGTCTCTGTGTGTACGTTGAACTTCTTTCGCACCATACGTAGCCAACCATGCTAATCTGTGGGTCTCTCTGTGTCTGAGGCTCTGTGTGTACATTGAACTTCTTTCGCACCGTACGTAGCCAACCATGCTAATCTGTGGGTCTCTCTGTATGTGAGTCTCTGTGTGTATCTGGAACTTCTTTCGCACCGTACGTAGCCAACCATGCTAATCTGTGGGTCTCTCTGTGTGCGAGTCTCTGTGTGTATCTGGAACTTCTTTCGCACCGTACGTAGCCGACCATGCTAATCTGTGGGTCTCTCTGTGTGTGAGTCTCTGTGTGTGCGTTGAACTTCTTTCGCACCGTACGTAGCCAACCATGCTAATCTGAGGGTCTCTCTGTGTGTGAGTCTCTGTGTGTATCTGGAACTTATTTCGCACCGTACGTAGCCGAACCTGCACAGGAGGAGCGGCTGTTATCTGTGGAGCTGTTGGCTGGGTACGATCTGTCAGCGGGAGCGAGAGACGATGAAGCTCTCAAGCATTTCACTACGTTACCAACATCATATTTGCACGCATAAGTCGCTTGCCTATTTGTGTGTTTCGTATCGAATCTCATCTCAAACAATCAAAGGACGCCTCCCCCTAAGTGGCAGCTGCCCCTGTGTGGCACAAGGTGTCCCTGCACCGGCCTGTGGACATGAGTCTGTCAGTAGGGGGCGATCATTGACGCGCCATCTCCGTTGTGTAGTTTCTGGATAATATTTGGAATTGCCACAATTTTGACCGTGACACCGACATGCAATGACCTGTGCGTCGTGAATGACACAACGCTATGTTTTTACATCTGCCGTGAAGCAGACTGCGCATATTGTGGTGCATGTTACTGGGGTAGCCAGGTGTGCCTGTTCGATTTGATCCTTGAACCTCTGCAATAAATAGAGAATGCGCATCCATATTCTTGGTTCTTTCGGTAAAGTCACGTAGATAGAAAACAAAAATGAAGATAAAAACAGCGTTTATTTTTATTTAAATTGCCATTATTTGTTTTCTTTAATATAACATTTTTTTTATTTACGCGACTTTACCGAAAGAACCCAAGAATATGAATTCCTGCCAGTCACGAAAGTTTCAAGTCAAAATAGAATGCACCACCAACTCGGCTCGCGTCAATCTGCGTGGAGGCGTGGGGGGGCCTGAGAGAGTTTCTCACCGGCGCAGAACTTCCATGCAGAGGGCTCCACGCAGCTTCGTGCGGAGCGACAGGCCAGGTAGCTCCCACACAGCGTGGCGCAGCTGATTAACATTTATATTCTTGGTTCTTTCGGTAATGTCACGTAGATAGAAAATAACAAAAAAATTTGAAAATATTAAATTGATGAAAAGTTACCATTTGTCGACTGAGATGACCGTGCCCACCACAGTGTACACACACAGTGTACACACACAGTGTACACACACAGTGTACACACACAGTGTACACACACAGTGTACACACACAGTGTACACACACACACAGTGTACACACAGTGCACACAGTGCACACACAGTGTACACACAGTGTAAACACACACAGTGTACACAAACACACACAGTGTATACAAACAGTATACACACAGTGTACACAAACACACAGTGTACACACACATAGTGTGCACACTCACAGTGTACACAAACACACAGTGTGTACACACACACAGTGTACGCACACACATACACACAGTGTACATACACACCTAAGGGGTCTCTGTTCAAGGGAGGGAACAATAGAAAATGAATCTAAATCAACTTAAACTCCAACTCCTCTCTGTGACGTCACCACTCAGCATAACCTCATCGGCGTGAAACGCCAGGGGGAGGTCTACCTCGCTCGTGACGTCATGTCACCAAGGTGTTCACCCCACCCCGTCCAAGGCGCCCTTGAACGTGACGTCACCTCTGCCTGGGTCGCTGCCGTTTTCTGTTCAATTAGAATCCATATTTGGGCAAGGCCACGCCCAGTGACTGGCGGTTCATTAACATAATTATTTCGTGAAAGCCGTCGCGACGGGTTGAGCACCCACGCACATCCCTCTTCATATGGGCCGGGCTCATTAACATAATCTATTCATAATCTTAGTTTTTTCGGTAAAGTCACGTTGAAGAGAAACAACAAAATAATAAAATATATATAAAACAAAATTTATATATATATTTTATTACTTTGTTGTTTCTCTTCAACGTGATTTTACCGAAAAAACTAAGAATATGAATTACTGCAGTCACGAAAGCTTTAAATCAAAATATAATCTATTCACGTACGGAGCCGCTCATTGTGGTAGGGGAGTGTTATCGTTCCCCACAAGTGATGTCATGTCACCTCCTGCTGCTGCGTGACGTCACGAGAGTATAGGAAGCTGCTGCTCCTTACACTGAAATCCGAGGTGAGAAATTCTCATCGCGGTTGTTGTTGTGGTTGTTGTGGTGGTGGTTGTGGTGGTGGTTGTTGTTTACCGAGGTAGAGCCTCGCATGGAAGCAATGTCCAGGTTGGAACTTTACAGCGCGGGGCCTAGCCTGATCGCGGGGCCTAGCCTGATCGCGGGACCTAGCCTGATCGCGGGGCCTAGCCTGATCGCGGGGCCTAGACTGATCGCGGGGCCTAGCTTGATCGCGGGGCCTAGCCTGATCGCGGGGCCTAGCCTGATCGCGGGACCTAGCCTGATCGCGGGGCCTAGCCTGATAGCGGGGCCTAGTTTGATCGCGGGGCCTAGCTTGATCGCGGGTCCTAGTCTGATCGCCGGGCCTAGACTGATCGCGGGGCCTAGCTTGATCGCGGGGCCTAGCCTGATAGCGGGGCCTAGCCTGATCGCGGGACCTAGCCTGATCGCGGGGCCTAGCCTGATAGCGGGGCCTAGCTTGATCGCGGGGCCTAGCTTGATCGCGGGGCCTAGCTTGATCGCGGGTCCTAGTCTGATCGCGGGGCCTAGCCTGATCGCGGGGCCTAGCCTGATCGATGGGCCTAGCTTGATCGCGGGGCCTAGCCTGATAGCGGGGCCTAGCCTGATAGCGGGGCCTAGCCTGATCGCGAGGCCTAGCCTGATCGCGTTTAAGTTTAATTTGTCTTCATGCGGCTCGCCACTTTGTCACGTTGTTTTAGTTGTAAATATTCACGCGTCTTGTGGTTCTTTCGGTAAAGTCACGTAGAATGAGAATAAAATAATAAATTGATAAAATAAAACAATCATATTCTCACGACGTTTCGGCCACAACACAAGCGGCCTTCATCAGGTGAAGGGACGAGACTGTCTGGTAGGACAGCCCTGGACAATCTCGTCCCTTCACCTGATGAAGGCCGCTTGTGTTGTGGCCGAAACGTCGTGAGAATATTATTGTGCTATTTTACTTTATCAATTTATTATTTTATTCTCATTCTACGTGACTTTACCGAAAAAAACAAAGAAGATGAATCCTTGCAGACACGAAAGCTTTAAATCGAAATATTCACGCGGGTTATTTATTTATTTTTATTTTTTACACCAGGCCAAGCCCGCTTGAGCTGCTGTACCGCTTTTTGTTTTCAGAAGCGACCTGCCCACAACACAACACAAGGTGAGGCTCCTCAACAGCGTGGCGGTGTTCACTCTGGACGCGTGGCGGTGTTCACTCTGGACGCGTGGCGGTGTTCACTCTACTTGGTGGAGTGAGGGAGCATGAATTCTGAGCAGGTGAAGGTGGCCAGGCGTGGGTCTGGACACACCACCACCTGTGAACCGTGCCAGTGTGTGACAGTGGTGGTGCCAGTGGTGGTGGGGTAGGCACGTGCCCCCCAACGATCCGATCGAAATCCCTAATTTCGATAGGATCTTTGGGGCTTATTAGTAACTAGCTTCACTACCCGGCTTCGCCCGGGACTTGGATTCTTGTCTTGGATACATTTCATATCCCTTATATTTCACTGAAAAACCCCTTAAAAATGTTGATGCTTGCAAGAAAGAAAACAGCCGAAACAAATCAAGTTACCTAAATCGGATGTTTTCACTCAAGGAAATTTTACCTTTATCCACTTCTACGCAAGGTCGATTTTGGCTACTCGGGAAGGGAATAATGACGTGGTGAGCTGAAAATAGTCGCGTTCACTTAGAAATTCCAAACGGCATAAGCTGTGAAAATTTCACGACGCCAGAGCTCAGTGTTGGAGAGGTTTTGCTGCTTCACACAAACAAACAGATGTAATGTTCTGCTTCATATTTAAGATAGCAGTTCTACCCGTTCTTCGCACAGAGGATATGTATTAAAACTCCGAGAAACCAATGGCTTCATCGGCCAGGAGCGAAGCGCCACCTAAAATCTCCCGGCACGCTGTTAACAGCCCTATCTGTGCTGCCAAATACATCTTTCCCTGGATGTTCTTCCCTGTGTATGTATCTCTGCTACCATGTACTTCGTATCTGTTCACTCTGTCTATGCTGGTTTGTTCAACCCGGAGGATGAACACGAAATTTAGCTGTCTTCTGAAATTCGTGGTCTACCAGGAAAGTGTCTAACTGTGTTGTTGTCCTACTGGTTTTGCATCACGTAATTTTTCTTAGGTTTTGTTGAGTTCTCGTCTCTCATCTTCTTGTTGTATTTGCCTCCGTGCAGTTTAACGCTCTCTATGTGTTGCGTTGATGTCACCCTATGTGCTCCCTCGCTATTTGTTTTTAACACCTGATGATGATCGCTTGTGTTGCGTTCGAAACGTCGTGATTTATTTTAATATAATTTTATTATATTTCTACATACGGGACTTTACCGAAAAACCAATGGGTAATTTACGCAGTCACGAAAGCTTCAATTCTATATTCATTGCAGAGCGCTTAACTCAGGTGTGTTGCGGGTTGACGCCACAAACTTCATGCTCATACAAAATACAAAAGTCTATTTTTATACTTTTTTCATTGTGCACAGTATGGAACCTACCGACATGCCAAATTTCAAGCGTGTAATTTGTCGGGAAGTATGCTAAACATTTTGAACAGACACGCACACACACGTATCCACACATTTCCATTTTATATATAGGCTAGCTTTACTACCCGGCTTTGCCCGGGACTTTGATTCTTGTCTTGGATTAAAACACGGTCTTCGCGGAGTGTTGGGTGGGGGGGTGTGCGTGACGTCAGCAGGCACACTGCGTAACGCTGCCGCATAGGGTGACATCTCAGATATGACGGCTATTTTAATACTGTGTGCATTGTGTCCAGTCTGGAAGCTACCCACGTGCCAAATTTCAAGTTTGTGTTGCATGTCGGGAAGTATGCTGAACATTTCAAACAGACACACATTCACAAATTTCCCTTTTATAAACAGATAAATCAGCATTGTGCGACCCCCATTGCCACCGCGTGGCATATTATTACGTGCCAGGGACTCTATGAGAGGACAACAGTCCGTGTTCATAATTGGCAATAAGTAACGGCAAAGCTGTTACAAGCGACTCACAAAATTGTGCGCAGTTGCGTATACAGTACACGACTTCCCTGAAGGCAAACACCTTCAGCGAGCGCGATGTCTTTCACACGCGTCGAATAAAAAGCATAGGACAACTCCTTACTTAGTAACAACTCCTGACTAACAACTCCTTACTTCCTAACAACTACTTACTAATAACTCCTTACCAACAACTCCTTACCAACAACTCCTTACCAACAACTCCTTATCCTATCATTTTTCATTGCTGAAAGGGGCTACCCCCCCCCCCCCTACCTGATTATCCTGGCTCTACCTCTGAGTGTGTGAAAGGGTCAAGTTTTTATTTGCAGTAAAGTCTATTAACTCTATTGGGCACGGAGGTTATATTAAAATAGTAGTTTATTTTTGTTTTCATCTGCAACTCTTTGTAAGAATGTAGTCAGGAAGTTATCACAGCACACGTGCAGCTGAAGTCGGAACTATTCATCCCAGCATTCAATGACATCTGTGCCTGGCTTTCACACCTCTACGTTGCGATTGAACATTAATTTATGCATTTCTGCATAACACAAATAGTATTATTTTCAACACCCTTTGCTACGTCAGCTGAATTTAGCTTTCATAAATATTCCTTTTGAAGCAAGACATTCAAAATCATGTGCTCGGAGTTTTGGGTTAACATTTATTTTGAAGATACGAGGGCTTCCAGGCACGTTTATGACCATTTGCCCTCTCATTGTGTGCCATAACAGCCCGTGTGATGAATTTGGGACACGTTTTCACTATATCATGAATATATGAATAAGTATAGACGTGTAAGTCACGTGTGACTGTATAAATGGATTCCTCTGTGCATCGATACTGACGTGTAGATGGTGTGGATATTCTTTTTGTCTGTCTGCAGCTGTCGCTTCCTCTGCAGAATTGGTCTGATGGAGCAAAGGCACTCGGCGCAGCTCGGTGCAAAAAGGCAACAATGCGACCGGTGTGCATACAGCACGGATAGTACTGCACATTTCACGTGGCACCAGAGAACCCACACGGGAGAGAAACCCTTCAAGTGCAATGTGTGTGGGAAGGCGTTTGCACAGTCACCAAATCTTTATGTACACCAGAGAACACACACGGGAGAGAAACCCTTCAAGTGCAGTGTGTGTGGGAAGGCGTTTGCACTGTCACCACATCTTCATGTACACCAGAGAACACACACGGGAGAGAAACCCTTCAAGTGCAGTGTGTGTGGGAAGGCGTTTTCACAGTCACCAAGTCTTCATGTACACCAGAGAACACACACGGGAGAGAAACCCTTCAAGTGCAGTGTGTGTGGGAAGGCGTTTGCACGTTCACAAAATCTTCATGGACACCAGAGAACACACACGGGAGAGAAACCCTTCAAGTGCAGTGTGTGTGGGAAGGCGTTTTCACATTCATCACATCTTCATGTACACCAGAGAACACACACGGGAGAGAAACCCTTCAAGTGCAGTGTGTGTGGGAAGGCGTTTTCACAGTCACAAAATCTTCATCTACACCAGAGAGCACACACGGGTGAGAAACCCTTCAAGTGCAGTATGTGTGGGAAGGCGTTTTCACAGTCACCAAGTCTTCAAGTACACCTGAGAACACACACGGGAGAGAAACCCTTCAAGTGCAGTATGTGTGGGAAGGCGTTTTCACAGTCACCAAGTCTTCAAGTACACCTGAGAACACACACGGGAGAGAAACCCTTCAAGTGCAGTGTGTGTGGGAAGGCGTTTGCACAGTCATCACATCTTAATGTACACAAGAGAACACACGAGCATCAGAAGATCCACAAGGAGTGGAGTCTGAAATCAGCTTGTGAAAGTCAAAGTGCCGGAATGAGCCCATCCCTCATGAAACAAGAACCGGAAGAAAATCCCAGCTTGGACACTTTTAAAGGTATAGAGGTGAAATATGAAGAGGTGAAGGTGAAATGTGAAGAAGTGATGGTGAAGAGCGAAGAAGTGAGGGTAAAATGTGAAGATGAAGATTCAACTCCAAAATCAGACCTTCACATCGATGGAGGCAACGTGAAGCAGGAGGAGAATTCTGACTGTGAGGCAGAGCGAGGCAACTCCCAGCAGTTTGTGGAAGTGGAGGTGTGGGTGGACTTCCTCCGAGACAATACAAAGTCAAATGGAGACCTGGTAGATATGTAAGCTTGAGACGATGTCGCTCCAATAGATGCACCTTTGTCACAGGCCTTTAATGACAAGAATGTGAAGTTGAACACTCAATTCCTAGGTTCAACCTGCAGGGTCAGAGCGGCCAGTCTTTGTGGACCTGTGGGTTGCGTAGATCTCTAACCATGAGCGAGAGCCAATAAGCTTCCAAGCAATCACAAGGTTCTAATAATTCCATTTATATGGTGCTTGCTTAATCGCCTCTGGCAATTTGGAGTGTTGTGTTATATCTCGTCTCAAACACTCGAAGAGCACCCCCAAGTAGCAGCTGCCCCTGTGTGCTACAAGATGGTGGCCCTGCACCGGCCTGCATGTGGACAAGAGCCTGTCAGTAGAGGGCGATGGTTGATGTGGCATCTCAGTTGTGGAGTTTGTAGGTGTAGGGGTGTTATGGGAAAGAAACACTCGGTGTGGGAAGGTGAGGCACAACCACACCTTGGTGGCTACAACCACGTCCGCTATGGCTCCACCCTCAGTGGGTTATGGGTATAAAGGGCGGGGAGCCAGAGAGCTCGGGGCAGTGTGTTGGGGCCAAGACTGAAGAGCCAGTGAAGAAGGAAGGCCTGCTAGGATAGACCCTGGGACTCCTGTGACCGCTGTCCTTTTCAGGGCCGGCACAGCAAGCCAGTGGTGCGGCCCCAGAGCCAGAGTCCTTTTAAGGGCCGGTCTGGTTGGTGGGGTGCCGAGATCTGTGTCTGACCAGGGCCAGATCAGATAGCCTCCTCTAGCGCCTATAGCGGGAGGAATCGGGAGCCTAGGCTTTAGGCTAGATAGCCTGGTGTTATCCCTGAGTGTATACGGGTGAAGGGGCCACTGCCCCTTCCAGTGTGACCCCTTGTTCAATAAATAGTGCTGCCTCTACTCAACTGTCTCCGTGTCCTGGGAACCCACTACAGGAATGATTAGAATTGGCTCAATTTTGACCGAGACGCCAGCATGCAATGGCCAACTCGTTTTTGAATGGCGCAATAGTATGTTGTACATACACTGTTAAGCGTATCTTTTTTAAATAGCTTCTTGTTAGTGCAATGTAACCTGATGCAGTATATTTCAGTGCAGTAATTCAATTTTGTTAATATGCCTGTCAATAATTTAGAATGAATACTTGTCTGATTGTGTGCGTACATGTAACATTGTCTATAAATGTCAAACAGTGAATAAGTGATGTTAGGACAAAGTGTGTTTTAGAAGTAACCTGTACAGATAACTCAGGTGAGACTCCTTGTTCTTGTGATACAGGTCAAAGGGTATTTTCGTATTTTCAGGAAGCATCTCCCACTGGAGCAAATCATTGTCTTTGAAATAGGGAGCACACTCGGATCATTAATCAGTTACAAGGCATACCACTCAAAGGTTACACGTAAAGGAGATACATTCTCTACAACACGAATGATAATTTCGTATTACGTGTTGACGTTTATTTTGTCGAACTAGGACATGAAATGGTCCTTGCTGATTAACGTCTGGATGTTCACAACCAAGGGCTTGAAGCAAACCTGACTGCCTGCGGTGCCCCTCACAACCATTTAGGGCCTTGGGCCAGGAAAGTCACGGAAGAAATTGCACACGAACGACGTCTCCACGCAAGCACCTGAAGCTCCGTTTTGAAGTTTGAAAATGAAACAACTTTGAATTGTGTTATGTTTTGAATTGGATAATTGCATTTCTTCATTAAAAGCTTCTTCATTGAAAACCATATTTCGTCTTCTTGGTTCTTTCCGTAAAGTCACGTAGGATGGAAACAAAGTAATAAAACAATAACATTCTCACGACGTTTCGGCCACAACACAAGTAGCCTTCATCAGGTGAAGAAACAGGTCTGTCCAGAGGACAGCGCTTGAGTGAACGCTGCCAAGCAAAGACCGCGTCTTTATTAAAGGTGTGTGGGCGGAGTTAATTAGCATGTTACCCAGCCCCCACCTCCTCAGGAGCGGAGGAGGGTGGTGGCTGGGCACAGGAAAACACCAAAGCAGAGCAACCAAGGTGCGTTGCTCTGTCCTGTGCTGCACCATAACCATGTTATAAACTAGACTAATATACAATGCAATATTATACCTTCCAATTTTTAAGCTACATGGCATAATATCATATCAGAAAAATTCCACCTTTGAATTATGCAATGTGTTACTTTACGCTATATTTCACTATATTTCATGTGAAGTGTCTCTAGTCGTTAAGTGGATGGCCTTGCCGGGGGTTCGGGTCGATGCGGACTTTCACCTGGTTGGGATCGCGGGATCGAGACGAGGCGACACAGAGCTGCTGGCCGTGCGAGAAGACCGCCGTCTGCAGATCGATTCCAACGTGATCGAACGTCTGTCCCTGCGCCTCCGTCGTTCATGCAGGGGGCGCGTAGAGGTCTGCAGCGCCCCCTGCATGAAAACGACGGAACGTGCAGCGTGAGTCACGTGAAGTTGTGCGTAAGCGCCATAACAAGGCGCTGTCAGCTGACCTGCCACCACGTTCACGGGTCAGCAGGGGGCAGCCGAGAGAGAGAGAGCGAGGTGTGTAGGGGTCGACCAAAGTAACCCCCCCCCCCCCGTGACCGAAGACTCACACCCCTGACCCCCCACCTGTCCCTAAGGCCCCTTAAGATAAGACCTTCCAGAAGCTTCTGGGAGGGGGGGGGGAGGTCAGAAGTGGAGGGGTGACCCCGACCTGGGGATAAAAGGCCGGCCCTCTGGACGGGCCGAGGCAGTGTTCACCAACTCAAGCCTGAAGACATCCGAAGACCTGAAGACTGGACCAGCACCCGGGAACCCTCAACCGAGGCTCTTTTTAGAGCTGGGTTGTAGCGGACCAGAGGTGAGCTCCCGTACCCGGGCTGGGACGGGTCGTCCAGTCTTCCCTTAACGCCGGGCTAAGGGATCCCGTGGGTAGCAGAGCCCGGATTGTGCAGGCTGCGGTAGAAGGGAGGCTGTCGCTTCCGGAGGCTATCGGGTGGAAGGGGCCATACCCCTGTCGTGTTACAGCAGTGTGTAGAGCCGGGTTCGAAAGAGTTGTTATAATAAACGCGTTGCCACAACCAGACGTCTCCGTGTGATTAGTTAAGGACACAACACTTGTATAACAGAGAATAGCCAGTGGGTTTTCAAAGTACCTTCGTCTTACAGAAATCAATTTCGCGGGAGCCCACCGCATTAAAACGATGCTCAGCTGAACAGGGCGAGCCACGTTGGGGGGTAAGGGGGGGGGTCACCTTATCTTTGTCACGTGCCGTAGCTCACGTGACTTCTGCCGCGACAATGTCTGGATGTTTTCGCCTGAGGACGACCGCTGGTGTTGCGATCGAAACGTCGCGATTTATTTTTTTCGTTTATTTCTACCTGCGTGAATTTACCGAAAGAACCAAAGGATATGAAAGACGTCTTGTCTGCTGAGCTTGTTCATATCCGTGTACATCGATGTCCCACATTGCTTACACGGACACACCACACACAATGAAATAAATAGAAACTAGAACGACATAATTCTGGGGATGGGCAAAGATTGAGGAATCTCTTTCAATGGAGCGAGTTAAGTTTGTGCTCGATTCAACATCTCTCTGTCCGTCTGTGTCTCTGTTCCCCTCTGTGTCTCTCTCTCACTGACTGTGTCTCTGTCGTCTCTATATCTTTGTTTCTGTCTTCCTCTTGTCTGTGTCTGTCCACCTCTCTCTCTTGTCAGTCTCTGTGTGTGTCTCTATCAGCGTCTTTCCAACTGTATTCAACTACCGACAGTAGCAACATGCGCCCGTTCAACTTTCACGGGCCCACGACTGCACGCGACTCAAAATTGCTCCGAGTCTGTGTGTATCTGGAACTTCTTTCTCACCGTACGTAGCCAACCATGCTAATCTGTGGGTCTCTCTGTGTGTGAGTCTCTGTGTGTATCTGGAACTTCTTTCGCACCGTACGTAGCCGAACCTGCACAGGAGGAGCGGCTGGTATCTGTGGAGTTGTTGGCTGGGTACCATCTGTCGGCGGGAGCGAAAGACGATGAAGCTCCCAAGCATTTCACTACGTTACCAACATCATATTTGCACGCATAAGTCGCTTGCCTATTTGTGTGTTTCTTATCGAATCTCATCTCAAACAATCGAAGGACGCCTCCCCCTAAGTGGCAGCTGCCCCTGTGTGGCACAAGGTGGCCCTGCACCGGCTTGCACGTGGACATGAGTCTGTCGGTAGGGGGCGATCATTGACGCGCCGTCTCCGTTGTGTAGTTTCTGGATAATGTTTGGAATTGCCACAATTTTGACCATGACACCGACATGCAATGACCTGTGCGTCGTGAATGACACAACGCTATGTTTTTACATCTGCCGTGAAGCAGACTGCGCATATTGTGGTGCATGTTACTGGGGTTGCCAGGTGTGCCTGTCGGATTTGAACCTTGAACCTCTGCAATAAATAGAGAATGCGCTACCATATTCTTGGTTCTTTTGGTAAAGTCACGTAGATAGAAAACAAAAATAAAGAAAAAACGCGTTTTTGTATTATTTAAATTGTCATTATTTTATTTTTCTTTAATTGTAACATGTTTTTTAATTTACGCGACTTTACCGAAAGAACCCAAGAATTTTAATTCCTGCCAGTCACGAAAGTTTTAAGTCAAAATAGAATGCACCACCAACTCGGCTCGCGTCAATCTGCGTGGAGGCGTGGGGGGGCCTGAGAGAGTTTCTCACCGACGCAGAACTTCCATGCAGAGGGCTCCACGCAGCTTCGTGCGGAGCGACAGGCCAGGTAGCTCCCACACAGCGTGGCGCAGCTGATTAACATTTATATTCTTGGTTCTTTCGGTAATGTCACGTAGATAGAAAATAACAAAAAAAAATTAAAATATTAAATTGATGAAAAGTTACCATTTGTCGACTGAGATGACCGTGCCCACCACAGTGTACACACACACACAGTGTACACACACAGTGTTCACACACACACACACAGTGTACACACAGTGCACACAGTGCACACACAGTGTACACACAGTGTAAACACACACAGTGTACACACAGTGTACACAAACACACACAGTGTATACAAACAGTATACACACAGTGTACACAAACACACAGTATACACACACATAGTGTGCACACTCACAGTGTACACAAACACACAGTGTGTACACACACACAGTGTACGCACACACATACACACAGTGTACATACACACCTAAGGGGTCTCTGTTCAAGGGAGGGAACAATAGAAAATGAATCTAAATCAACTTAAACTCCAACTCCTCTCTGTGACGTCACCACTCAGCATAACCTCATCGGCGTGAAACGCCAGGGGGAGGTCTACCTCGCTCGTGACGTCATGTCACCAAGGTGTTCACCCCACCCCGTCCAAGGCGCCCTTGAACGTGACGTCACCTCTGCCTGGGTCGCTGCCGTTTTCTGTTCAATTAGAATCCATATTTGGGCAAGGCCACGCCCAGTGACTGGCGGTTTAATTAACATAATTATTTCGTGAAAGCCGTCGCGACGGGTTGAGCACCCACGCCCCATCCCTCTTCATATGGGCCGGGCTCATTAACATAATCTATTCATAATCTTAGTTTTTTCGGTAAAGTCACGTTGAAGAGAAACAACAAAATAATAAAATATATACAAAACAATAAAAAATTATATATATTTTATTATTTTGTTGTTTCTCTTCAACGTGACTTTACCGAAAAAACTAAGAATATGAATTACTGCAGTCACGAAAGCTTTAAATCAAAATATAATCTATTCACGTACGGAGCCGCTCATTGTGGTAGGGGAGTGTTATCGTTCCCCACAAGTGATGTCATGTCACCTCCTGCTGCTGCGTGACGTCACGAGATTATAGGAAGCTGCTGCTCCGCCCTTACACTGAAATCCGAGGTGAGAAATTCTCATCGCGGTTGTTGTTGTGGTTGTTGTGGTGGTGGTTGTTGTGGTTGTTGTGGTGGTGGTTGTTGTTTACCGAGGTAGAGCCTCGCATGGAAGCAATGTCCAGGTTGGAACTTTCCAGCGCGGGGCCTAGCCTGATCGCGGGGCCTAGTCTGATCGCGGGGCCTAGCCTGATCGCGGGGCCTAGCCTGATCGCGGGGCCTAGACTGATCGCGGGGCCTAGCTTGATCGCGGGGCCTAGCCTGATCGCGGGGCCTAGCCTGATCGCGGGACCTAGCCTGATCGCGGGGCCTAGCCTGATAGCGGGGCCTAGCTTGATCGCGGGGCCTAGCTTGATCGCGGGTCCTAGTCTGATCGCCGGGCCTAGACTGATCGCGGGGCCTAGCTTGATCGCGGGGCCTAGCCTGATAGCGGGGCCTAGCCTGATCGCGGGACCTAGCCTGATCGCGGGGCCTAGCCTGATAGCGGGGCCTAGCTTGATCGCGGGGCCTAGCTTGATCGCGGGGCCTAGTCTGATCGCGGGGCCTAGCCTGATCGCGGGGCCTAGCCTGATCGATGGGCCTAGCCTGATAGCGGGGCCTAGCCTGATAGCGGGGCCTAGCCTGATCGCGAGGCCTAGCCTGATCGCGTTTAAGTTTAATTTGTCTTCATGCGGCTCGCCACTTTGTCACGTTGTTTTAGTTGTAAATATTCACGCGTCTTCTTTGGTTATTTCGGTAAAGTCACGTAGAATGAGAATAAAATAATAAATTGATAAAATAAAATAACACAATCATATTCTCACGACGTTTCGGCCACAACACAAGCGGCCTTCATCATGTGAAGGGACGAGACTGTCTGGTAGGACAGCCCTGGACAATCTCGTCCCTTCACCTGATGAAGGCCGCTTGTGTTGTGGCCGAAACGTCGTGAGAATATTATTGTGCTATTTTATTTTATCAATTTATTTTATTCTCATTCTACGTGACTTTACGGAAAGAACCAAAGAAGATGAATCCTTGCAGACACGAAAGCTTTAAATCGAAATATTCACGCGGTTTATTTATTTATTTTTATTTTTTACACCAGGCCAAGCCCGCTTGAGCTGCTGTGCCGCTTTTGTTTTCAGAAGCGACCTGCCCACAACACAACACAAGGTGAGGCTCCTCAACAGCGTGGCGGTGTTCACTCTGGATGTGTGGCGGTGTTCACTCTGGACGCGTGGCGGTGTTCAATCTGGACGCGTGGCGGTGTTCACTCTGGACGCGTGGCGGTGTTCACTCTACTTGGTGGAGTGAGGAAACATGAATTCTGTGCAGGTGAAGGTGGCCAGGCGTGGGTCTGGACACACCACCACCTGTGAACCGTGCCAGTGTGTGACAGTGGTGGAGCCAGTGGGGGTGGGGTGGGCACGTGCCCCCCAACGATCCGATCGAAATCCCTAATTTCGATAGGATCATTGGGGTTTATTAGTAACTAGCTTCACTACCCGGCTTCGCCCGGGACTTGGATTCTTGTCTTGGATAAATTTCATATTCCCTTATATTTCACTGAAAAACCCTTAAAAATGTTGATGCTTGCGAGAAAGAAAAAAGGCGAAACAAATCAAGTTACCTAAATCGGATGTTTTCACTCAAGTCAATTTAACCTTAATCCACTTCTACGCAAGGTCGATTTTGGCCACTCGGGAAGGGAATAATGACGTGGCGAGCTGAAAATAGTCGCGTTCACTTAGAAATTCCAAACGGCATAAGCTGTGAAAATTTCACGACGCCACAGCTCAGCGTTGGAGAGGTTTTTTGCTGCTTCACACAAACAAACAGATGTAATGTTCTGCTTCATATTTAAGATAGCAGTTCTACCCGTTCTTCGCACGGAGGATATGTATTGAAACTCCGAGAAACCAATGGCTTCATCGGCCAGGAGCGAAGCGCCACCTAAAATCTCCCGGCACGCTGTTAACAGCCCTATCTGTGCTGCCAAATACATCTTTCCCTGGATGTTCTTCCCTGTGTATGTATCTCTGCTACCTTGTACCTCGTATCTGTTCACTCTGTGTATGCTGGTGTGTTCAACCCGGAGGATGAACACGACATTTAGCAGTCTTCTGAAATTCGTGGTCTACCAGGAAAGTGTCTAACTGTGTTGTTGTCCTACTGGTTTTGCATCACGTAATTTTTCTTAGGTTTTGTTGAGTTCTCATCTCTCATCTTCTTGTTGTATTTGCCTCCGTGCAGTTTAACGCTCTCTATGTGTTGCGTTGATGTCATCTCATGTGCTCCCTCACTATTTGTTTTTTACACCTGATGATGATCGCTTGTGTTGCGTTCGAAACGTCGTCATTTATTTCTATATAATTTTATTATATTTCTACATACGGGACTTTACCGAAAATACCAATGAGTAATTTATGCAGTCACGAAAGCTTCAATTCTATATTCATTGCAGAGCGCTTAACTCAGGTGTGTTGCGGGTTGACGCCACAAACTTCATGGGCATACAAAATACAAAAGTCTATTTTTATACTTTTTTCATTGTGCCCTGTATGGAACCTACCCACATGACAAATTTCAAGTGTGTAATTTGTCGGCAAGTATGCTTAACATTTCGAACAGACACGCACACACACGTATCCACACATTTCCATTTTATATATAGACTAGCTTTACTACCCGGCTTTGCCCGGGACTTTGATTCTTGTCTTGGATTAAAACACGGCCTTCGCGGAGTGTTGGTGGGGCGGTATGCGTGACGTCAGCAGGCACACTGCGTAACGCTGCCGCATAGGGTGACATCTCAGATATGACGGCTATTTTAATACTTTGTGCATTGTGTCCAGTCTGGAAGCTACCCACGTGCCAAATTTCAAGTTTGTGTTGCATGTCGGGAAGTATGCTGAACATTTCAAACAGACACACATTCACAAATTTCCCTTTTATAATTAAAGATGAATCAGCATTGTGCGACCCCCCCCCCCACTGCCACCGCGTGACATATTATTACGTGCCAGGGACTCTATGAGAGGACAACAGTCCGTGTTCATAATTGGCAATAAGTAACGGCAAAGCTGTTACAAGCGACTCACAGAATTGTGCGCAGTTGCGTATACAGTACACGACTTCCCTGAAGGCAAACACCTTCAGCGAGCGCGATGCCTTTCACACGCGTCGAATTAAAAGCATAGGACAACTCCTTAGTAACAACTCCTGACTAACAACTCCTTACTTACTAACAACTCCTGACTAACAACTCCTTACTTACTAACAACTCCTGACTAACAACTCCTTACGTCCTAACAACTCCTTACTAATAACTCCTTACCAACAACTCCTTACTAACAACTCCTTGCTTACTAATATCTCCTTACTAACAACTCCTTACTTACTAACAACTCCTATAATTTTTCATTGCTGAAAGGGGCTACCCCCCCCCCCTACCTGAATATCCTGGCTCTACCTCTGAGTGTGTGACAGGGTCAAGTTTGTATTTGCAGTAAAGTCTATTAACTCTATTGAGTGCGGAGATTATATCAAAACGGTAGTTTATTTTTGTTTTCCTCTGCAACTCTTTGTAAGAATGTAGTCAGGAAGTTATCACAGCACACGTGCAGCTGAAGACGGAACTGTTCATCCCAGCATTCAAGGACATCTGTGCCTGGCTTTCACACCTCTACGTTGCGATTGAACATCAATTTATGCATTTCTGCATAACACAAATAGTATTATTTTCAACACCCTTTGCTACGTCCGCTGAATTTAGCTTTCATAAATATTCCTTTTGAAGCCAGACAGCCGAAATTATGTGCTCGGAGTTTTGGGTTAACATTCATTTTGAAGATACGAGGACTTCCAGGCACGTTTTTGACCATTTGTCCTCTCATTGTGTGCCATAACAGCCCGTTTGATTAATTTGGGACACGTTTTCACTATATCATGAATATATGAATAAGTATAGACGTGTAAGTCACGTGTGACTGTATAAATGTATTCCTCTGTGCATCAATACTGACGTGTAGATGGTGTGGATATTCTCTTTTTTCTGTCTGCAGCTGTCGCTTCCTCTGCAGAATTGTTCTGATGGAGCAAAGGCACTCGGGGCAGCTCGGTGCAAAAAGGCAACAATGCGACCGGTGTGCATACAGCACGGATCGTCCTGCACATTTGACACGGCACCAGAGAACCCACACGGGAGAGAAACCCTTCAAGTGCAGTGTGTGTGGGAAGGCGTTTTCAGATTCATATCCTCTTGTAGCACTCCAGAGAACAGACACAGAGAAACACTTCAAGTGCAGTGTGTGTGGGAAGGTGTTTTCACAGTCACGACATCTTCATGTACACCAGAGAACACACACGGGAGAGAAACCCTTCAAGTGCAGTGTGTGTGGGAAGGCGTTTTCACATTCACCAAATCTTCATGTACACCAGAGACCACACACGAGAGAGACACCCTTCAAGTGCAGTGTGTGTGGGAAGGCGTTTGCACAGTCACCAAATCTTCATGTACACCAGAGAACACACACGGGAGAGAAACCCTTCAAGTGCAGTGTGTGTGGGAAGCCGTTTTCACAGTCACCAAGTCTTCATGCACACCGAGAGAAACCCTTCAAGTGCAGTGTGTGTGGGAAGGCGTTTGCACAGTCACCAAATCTTCATGTACACCAGAGAACACACACGGGAGAGAAACCCTTCAAGTGCAGTGTGTGTGGGAAGGCGTTTTCACATTCACCTAGTCTTCATCTACACCAGAGAACTCACACGGGAGATAAACCCTTCAAGTGCAGTGTGTGTGGGAAGGCGTTTTCACAGTCACCACATCTTCTTGTACACCAGAGAACACACACGGGAGAGAAACCCTTCCAGTGCAGTGTGTGTGGGAAGGCGTTTGCACAGTCAACAAATCTTCAAGTACACCAGAGAACACACACGGGAGAGAAACCCTTCAAGTGCAGTATGTGTGGGAAGGCGTTTTCACAGTCACCAAGTCTTCAAGTACACCTGAGAACACACACGGGAGAGAAACCCTTCAAGTGCAGTGTGTGTGGGAAGGCGTTTTCAAAGTCACCACATCTTCATGTACACCAGAGAACACACACGGGAGAGAAACCCTTCAAGTGCAGTGTGTGTGGGAAGGCGTTTGCACAGTCATCACATCTTAATGTACACAAGAGAACACACGAGCATCAGAAGATCCACAAGGAGTGGAGTCTGAAATCAGCTTGTGAAAGTCAAAGTGCCGCAATGAGCCCATCCCTCATGAAACAAGAACCGGAAGAAAATCCCAGCTTGGACACTTTTAAAGGTATCGAGGTGAAATATGAAGAGGTGAAGGTGAAATGTGAAGAAGTGATGGTGAAGAGCGAAGAAGTGAGGGTAAAATGTGAAGATGAAGATTCAACTCCAAAATCGGACCTTCACATCGATGGAGGCAACGTGAAGCAGGAGGAGAATTCTGACTGTGAGGCAGAGCGAGGCAACTCCCAGCAGTTTGTGGAAGTGGAGGTGTGGGTGGACTTCCTCCGAGACATTACAAAGTCAAATGGAGACCCGGTAGATATGTAAGCTTGAGACGATGTCGCTCCAATAGATGCACCTTTGTCACAGGCCTTTAATGACAAGAATGAGAAGTTGAACACTCAATTCCTAGGTTCAACCTGCAGGGTAAGAGAGGCCAGTCTTTGTGGACCTGTGGGTTGCGTAGATCTATAGTCATGAGCAAATGCCAATAAGCCCCCAAGCATTCACAAGGTTCTAATAATTCCATTTACACGGTGCTTGCTTAATCGCCTCTGGCAATTCGGAGTTTTGTGTTATTTCTCGTCTCAAACACACGAGCACCCCCATGTAGCAGCTGCCCCTGTGTGCTACAAGATGGTGGCCCTGCACCGGCCTGCATGTGGACAAGAGCCTGTCAGTAGGGGGCGATGGTTGATGTGGCATCTCAGTTGTGGAGTTTGTAGGTGTAGGGGTGTTATGGGAAAGAAACACTCGGTGTGGGAAGGTGAGGCACAACCACACCTTGGTGGCTACAACCACGTCCGCTATGGCTCCACCCTCAGTGGGTTATGGGTATAAAGGGCGGGGAGCCAGAGAGCTCGGGGCAGTGTGTTGGGGCCAAGACTGAAGAGCCAGTGAAGAAGGAAGGCCTGCTAGGATAGACCCTGGGACTCCTGTGACCGCTGTCCTTTTCAGGGCCGGCACAGCAAGCCAGTGGTGCGGCCCCAGAGCCAGAGTCCTTTTAAGGGCCGGTCTGGTTGGTGGGGTGCCGAGATCTGTGTCTGACCAGGGCCAGATCAGATAGCCTCCTCTAGCGCCTATAGCGGGAGGAATCGGGAGCCTAGGCTTTAGGCTAGATAGCCTGGTGTTATCCCTGAGTGTATACGGGTGAAGGGGCCACTGCCCCTTCCAGTGTGACCCCTTGTTCAATAAATAGTGCTGCCTCTACTCAACTGTCTCCGTGTCCTGGGAACCCACTACAGGAATGATTAGAATTGGCTCAATTTTGACCGAGACGCCAGCATGCAATGGCCAACTCGTTTTTGAATGGCGCAATAGTATGTTGTACATACACTGTTAAGCGTATCTTTTTTAAATAGCTTCTTGTTAGTGCAATGTAACCTGATGCAGTATATTTCACTGCAGTAATTCAATTTTGTTAATATGCCTGTCAATAATTTAGAATGAATACTTGTCTGATTGTGTGCGTACATGTAACATTGTCTATAAATGTCAAACAGTGAATAAGTGATGTTAGGACAAAGTGTGTTTTAGAAGTAACCTGTACAGATAACTCAGGTGAGACTCCTTGTTCTTGTGATACAGGTCAAAGGGTATTTTCGTATTTTCAGGAAGCATCTCCCACTGGAGCAAATCATTGTCTTTGAAATAGGGAGCACACTCGGATCATTAATCAGTTACAAGGCATACCACTCAAAGGTTACACGTAAAGGAGATACATTCTCTACAACACGAATGATAATTTCGTATTACGTGTTGACGTTTATTTTGTCGAACTAGGACATGAAATGGTCCTTGCTGATTAACGTCTGGATGTTCACAACCAAGGGCTTGAAGCAAACCTGACTGCCTGCGGTGCCCCTCACAACCATTTAGGGCCTTGGGCCAGGAAAGTCACGGAAGAAATTGCACACGAACGACGTCTCCACGCAAGCACCTGAAGCTCCGTTTTGAAGTTTGAAAATGAAACAACTTTGAATTGTGTTATGTTTTGAATTGGATAATTGCATTTCTTCATTAAAAGCTTCTTCATTGAAAACCATATTTCGTCTTCTTGGTTCTTTCCGTAAAGTCACGTAGGATGGAAACAAAGTAATAAAACAATAACATTCTCACGACGTTTCGGCCACAACACAAGTAGCCTTCATCAGGTGAAGAAACAGGTCTGTCCAGAGGACAGCGCTTGAGTGAACGCTGCCAAGCAAAGACCGCGTCTTTATTAAAGGTGTGTGGGCGGAGTTAATTAGCATGTTACCCAGCCCCCACCTCCTCAGGAGCGGAGGAGGGTGGCGGCTGGGCACAGGAAAACACCAAAGCAGAGCAACCAAGGTGCGTTGCTCTGTCCTGTGCTGCACCATAACCATGTTATAAACTAGACTAATATACAATGCAATATTATACCTTCCAATTTTTAAGCTACATGGCATAATATCATATCAGAAAAATTCCACCTTTGAATTATGCAATGCGTTACTTTACGCTATATTTCACTATATTTCATGTGAAGTGTCTCTAGTCGTTAAGTGGATGGCCTTGCCGGGGGTTCGGGTCGATGCGGACTTTCACCTGGTTGGGATCGCGGGATCGAGACGAGGCGACACAGAGCTGCTGGCCGTGCGAGAAGACCGCCGTCTGCAGATCGATTCCAACGTGATCGAACGTCTGTCCCTGCGCCTCCGTCGTTCATGCAGGGGGCGCGTAGAGGTCTGCAGCGCCCCCTGCATGAAAACGACGGAACGTGCAGCGTGAGTCACGTGAAGTTGTGCGTAAGCGCCATAACAAGGCGCTGTCAGCTGACCTGCCACCACGTTCACGGGTCAGCAGGGGGCAGCCGAGAGAGAGAGAGCGAGGTGTGTAGGGGTCGACCAAAGTAACCCCCCCCCCCCCGTGACCGAAGACTCACACCCCTGACCCCCCACCTGTCCCTAAGGCCCCTTAAGATAAGACCTTCCAGAAGCTTCTGGGAGGGGGGGGGGAGGTCAGAAGTGGAGGGGTGACCCCGACCTGGGGATAAAAGGCCGGCCCTCTGGACGGGCCGAGGCAGTGTTCACCAACTCAAGCCTGAAGACATCCGAAGACCTGAAGACTGGACCAGCACCCGGGAACCCTCAACCGAGGCTCTTTTTAGAGCTGGGTTGTAGCGGACCAGAGGTGAGCTCCCGTACCCGGGCTGGGACGGGTCGTCCAGTCTTCCCTTAACGCCGGGCTAAGGGATCCCGTGGGTAGCAGAGCCCGGATTGTGCAGGCTGCGGTAGAAGGGAGGCTGTCGCTTCCGGAGGCTATCGGGTGGAAGGGGCCATACCCCTGTCGTGTTACAGCAGTGTGTAGAGCCGGGTTCGAAAGAGTTGTTATAATAAACGCGTTGCCACAACCAGACGTCTCCGTGTGATTAGTTAAGGACACAACACTTGTATAACAGAGAATAGCCAGTGGGTTTTCAAAGTACCTTCGTCTTACAGAAATCAATTTCGCGGGAGCCCACCGCATTAAAACGATGCTCAGCTGAACAGGGCGAGCCACGTTGGGGGGTAAGGGGGGGGGTCACCTTATCTTTGTCACGTGCCGTAGCTCACGTGACTTCTGCCGCGACAATGTCTGGATGTTTTCGCCTGAGGACGACCGCTGGTGTTGCGATCGAAACGTCGCGATTTATTTTTTTCGTTTATTTCTACCTGCGTGAATTTACCGAAAGAACCAAAGGATATGAAAGACGTCTTGTCTGCTGAACTTGTTCATATCCGTGTACATCGATGTCCCACATTGCTTACACGGACACACCACACACAATGAAATAAATAGAAACTAGAACGACATAATTCTGGGGATGGGCAAAGATTGAGGAATCTCTTTCAATGGAGCGAGTTAAGTTTGTGCTCGATTCAACATCTCTCTGTCCGTCTGTGTCTCTGTTCCCCTCTGTGTCTCTCTCTCACTGACTGTGTCTCTGTCGTCTCTATATCTTTGTTTCTGTCTTCCTCTTGTCTGTGTCTGTCCACCTCTCTCTCTTGTCAGTCTCTGTGTGTGTCTCTATCAGCGTCTTTCCAACTGTATTCAACTACCGACAGTAGCAACATGCGCCCGTTCAACTTTCACGGGCCCACGACTGCACGCGACTCAAAATTGCTCCGAGTCTGTGTGTATCTGGAACTTCTTTCTCACCGTACGTAGCCAACCATGCTAATCTGTGGGTCTCTCTGTGTGTGAGTCTCTGTGTGTATCTGGAACTTCTTTCGCACCGTACGTAGCCGAACCTGCACAGGAGGAGCGGCTGGTATCTGTGGAGTTGTTGGCTGGGTACCATCTGTCGGCGGGAGCGAAAGACGATGAAGCTCCCAAGCATTTCACTACGTTACCAACATCATATTTGCACGCATAAGTCGCTTGCCTAATTGTGTCTTTCTTATCGAATCTCATCTCAAACAATCGAAGGACGCCTCCCCCTAAGTGGCAGCTGCCCCTGTGTGGCACAAGGTGGCCCTGCACCGGCTTGCACGTGGACATGAGTCTGTCGGTAGGGGGCGATCATTGACGCGCCGTCTCCGTTGTGTAGTTTCTGGATAATGTTTGGAATTGCCACAATTTTGACCATGACACCGACATGCAATGACCTGTGCGTCGTGAATGACACAACGCTATGTTTTTACATCTGCCGTGAAGCAGACTGCGCATATTGTGGTGCATGTTACTGGGGTTGCCAGGTGTGCCTGTCGGATTTGAACCTTGAACCTCTGCAATAAATAGAGAATGCGCTACCATATTCTTGGTTCTTTTGGTAAAGTCACGTAGATAGAAAACAAAAATAAAGAAAAAACGCGTTTTTGTATTATTTAAATTGTCATTATTTTATTTTTCTTTAATTGTAACATGTTTTTTAATTTACGCGACTTTACCGAAAGAACCCAAGAATTTTAATTCCTGCCAGTCACGAAAGTTTTAAGTCAAAATAGAATGCACCACCAACTCGGCTCGCGTCAATCTGCGTGGAGGCGTGGGGGGGCCTGAGAGAGTTTCTCACCGGCGCAGAACTTCCATGCAGAGGGCTCCACGCAGCTTCGTGCGGAGCGACAGGCCAGGTAGCTCCCACACAGCGTGGCGCAGCTGATTAACATTTATATTCTTGGTTCTTTCGGTAATGTCACGTAGATAGAAAATAACAAAAAAATTAAAATATTAAATTGATGAAAAGTTACCATTTGTCGACTGAGATGACCGTGCCCACCACAGTGTACACACACACATAGTGTACACACACACATAGTGTACACACACACATAGTGTACACACACACATAGTGTACACACACACATAGTGTACACACACACATAGTGTACACACACACATAGTGTACACACACACATAGTGTACACACACACATAGTGTACACACACACACAGTGTACACACACAGTGTACACACACACACAGTGTACACACAGTGCACACAGTGCACACACAGTGTACACACAGTGTAAACACACACAGTGTACACACAGTGTACACAAACACACACAGTGTATACAAACAGTATACACACAGTGTACACAAACACACAGTATACACACACATAGTGTGCACACTCACAGTGTACACAAACACACAGTGTGTACACACACACAGTGTACGCACACACATACACACAGTGTACATACACACCTAAGGGGTCTCTGTTCAAGGGAGGGAACAATAGAAAATGAATCTAAATCAACTTAAACTCCAACTCCTCTCTGTGACGTCACCACTCAGCATAACCTCATCGGCGTGAAACGCCAGGGGGAGGTCTACCTCGCTCGTGACGTCATGTCACCAAGGTGTTCACCCCACCCCGTCCAAGGCGCCCTTGAACGTGACGTCACCTCTGCCTGGGTCGCTGCCGTTTTCTGTTCAATTAGAATCCATATTTGGGCAAGGCCACGCCCAGTGACTGGCGGTTTCATTAACATAATTATTTCGTGAAAGCCGTCGCGACGGGTTGAGCACCCACGCCCCATCCCTCTTCATATGGGCCGGGCTCATTAACATAATCTATTCATAATCTTAGTTTTTTCGGTAAAGTCACGTTGAAGAGAAACAACAAAATAATAAAATATATACAAAACAATAAAAAATTATATATATTTTATTATTTTGTTGTTTCTCTTCAACGTGACTTTACCGAAAAAACTAAGAATATGAATTACTGCAGTCACGAAAGCTTTAAATCAAAATATAATCTATTCACGTACGGAGCCGCTCATTGTGGTAGGGGAGTGTTATCGTTCCCCACAAGTGATGTCATGTCACCTCCTGCTGCTGCGTGACGTCACGAGATTATAGGAAGCTGCTGCTCCGCCCTTACACTGAAATCCGAGGTGAGAAATTCTCATCGCGGTTGTTGTTGTGGTTGTTGTGGTGGTGGTTGTTGTGGTTGTTGTGGTGGTGGTTGTTGTTTACCGAGGTAGAGCCTCGCATGGAAGCAATGTCCAGGTTGGAACTTTCCAGCGCGGGGCCTAGCCTGATCGCGGGGCCTAGTCTGATCGCGGGGCCTAGCCTGATCGCGGGGCCTAGCCTGATCGCGGGGCCTAGACTGATCGCGGGGCCTAGCTTGATCGCGGGGCCTAGCCTGATAGCGGGTCCTAGTCTGATCGCGGGGCCTAGCTTGATCGCGGGGCCTAGCTTGATCGCGGGGCCTAGCCTGATCGCGGGGCCTAGCCTGATAGCGGGGCCTAGCTTGATCGCGGGGCCTAGCTTGATCGCGGGTCCTAGTCTGATCGCCGGGCCTAGACTGATCGCGGGGCCTAGCTTGATCGCGGGGCCTAGCCTGATAGCGGGGCCTAGCCTGATCGCGGGACCTAGCCTGATCGCGGGGCCTAGCCTGATAGCGGGGCCTAGCTTGATCGCGGGGCCTAGCTTGATCGCGGGGCCTAGTCTGATCGCGGGGCCTAGCCTGATCGCGGGGCCTAGCCTGATCGATGGGCCTAGCCTGATAGCGGGGCCTAGCCTGATAGCGGGGCCTAGCCTGATCGCGAGGCCTAGCCTGATCGCGTTTAAGTTTAATTTGTCTTCATGCGGCTCGCCACTTTGTCACGTTGTTTTAGTTGTAAATATTCACGCGTCTTCTTTGGTTATTTCGGTAAAGTCACGTAGAATGAGAATAAAATTATAAATTGATAAAATAAAATAACACAATCATATTCTCACGACGTTTCGGCCACAACACAAGCGGCCTTCATCATGTGAAGGGACGAGACTGTCTGGTAGGACAGCCCTGGACAATCTCGTCCCTTCACCTGATGAAGGCCGCTTGTGTTGTGGCCGAAACGTCGTGAGAATATTATTGTGCTATTTTATTTTATCAATTTATTTTATTCTCATTCTACGTGACTTTACGGAAAGAACCAAAGAAGATGAATCCTTGCAGACACGAAAGCTTTAAATCGAAATATTCACGCGGTTTATTTATTTATTTTTATTTTTTACACCAGGCCAAGCCCGCTTGAGCTGCTGTGCCGCTTTTGTTTTCAGAAGCGACCTGCCCACAACACAACACAAGGTGAGGCTCCTCAACAGCGTGGCGGTGTTCACTCTGGACGCGTGGCGGTGTTCACTCTGGACGCGTGGCGGTGTTCACTCTGGACGCGTGGCGGTGTTCACTCTGGACGCGTGGCGGTGTTCACTCTAGACGCGTGGCGGTGTTCACTCTGGACGCGTGGCGGTGTTCACTCTGGACGCGTGGCGGTGTTCAATCTGGACGCGTGGCGGTGTTCACTCTGGACGCGTGGCGGTGTTCACTCTACTTGGTGGAGTGAGGAAGCATGAATTCTGTGCAGGTGAAGGTGGCCAGGCGTGGGTCTGGACACACCACCACCTTTTGAACCATGCCAGTGCGTGACAGTGGTGGAGCCAGTGGGGGTGGGGTAGGCACGTGCCCCCCAACGATCCGATCGAAATCCCTAATTTCGATAGGATCATTGGGGTTTATTAGTAACAAGCTTCACTACCCGGCTTCGCCCGGGACTTGGATTCTTGTCTTGGATACATTTCATATCCCTTATATTTCACTGAAAAACCCTTAAAAATGTTGATGCTTGTGAGAAAGAAAAAAGGCGAAACAAATCAAGTTACCTAAATCGGATGTTTTCACTCGAGGAAATTTTACCTTAATCCACTTCTACGCAAGGTCGATTTTGGCCACTCGGGAAGGGAATAATGACGTGGCGAGCTGAAAATAGTCGCGTTCACTTAGAAATTCCAAACGGCATAAGCTGTGAAAATATCACGACGCCAGAGCTCAGCGTTGGGAGAGGTTTTTGCTGCTTCACACAAACAAACAGATGTAATGTTCTGCTTCATATTTAAGATAGCAGTTCTACCCGTTCTTCGCACGGAGGATATGTATTGAAACTCCGAGAAACCAATGGCTTCATCGGCCAGGAGCGAAGCGCCACCTAAAATCTCCCGGCACGCTGTTAACAGCCCTATCTGTGCTGCCAAATACATCTTTCCCTGGATGTTCTTCCCTGTGTATGTATCTCTGCTACCATGTACTTCGTATCTGTTCACTCTGTCTATGCTGGTTTGTTCAACCCGGAGGATGAACACGAAATTTAGCAGTTTTCTGAAATTCTTGGTCTACCAGGCAAGTGTCTAACTGTGTTGTTGTCCTACTGGTTTTGCATCACGTAATTTTTCTTAGGTTTGTTGAGTTCTCGTCTCTCATCTTCTTGTTGTATTTGCCTCCGTGCAGTTTAACGCTCTCTATGTGTTGCGTTGATGTCACCCTATGTGCTCCCTCGCTATTTGTTTTTAACACCTGATGATGATCGCTTGTGTTGCGTTCGAAACGTCGTGATTTATTTTAACGTAATTTTATTATATTTCTACATACGTGACTTTACCGAAAAAACCAATGAGTAATTTATGCAATCACGAAAGCTTCAATTCTATATTCATTGCAGAGCGTTTAACTCAGGTGTGTTGCGGGTTGACGCCACAAACTTCATGGTCATACAAAATACAAATGTCTATTTTTATACTTTTTTCATTGTGCACGGTATGGAACCTCTACCCACATGCCAAATTTCAGGTGTGTAGTATGTCGGGAAGTATGCTAAACATTTCGACCAGACACACACACACATGTATCCACACATTTCCATTTTATATATAGGCTAGCTTTACTACCTGGCTTTGCCCGGGACTTTGATTCTTGTCTTGGATTAAAACACTGTCTTCGCGGAGTGTTGGGTGGGGGGGTGTGCGTGACGTCAGCAGGCACACTGCGTAACGCTGCCGCATAGGGTGACATCTCAGATATGACGGCTATTTTAATACTTTGTGCATTGTGTCCAGTCTGGAAGCTACCCACGTGCCAAATTTCCAGTTTGTGTTGCATGTTGGCAAGTATGGTGGACATTTCAAACAGACACACATTCACAAATTTCCCTTTTATAATTA
This sequence comes from Petromyzon marinus, assembly GCF_048934315.1. Classification (NCBI taxonomy): domain Eukaryota; kingdom Metazoa; phylum Chordata; class Hyperoartia; order Petromyzontiformes; family Petromyzontidae; genus Petromyzon; species Petromyzon marinus. The sequence continues at coordinate 8,721,200 of NC_133739.1, read as the reverse complement.
AAGATGAATCACCATTTTGCAACCTCCACTGCCACCGCGTGGCATATTATTACGTGCCAGGGACTCTATGAGAGGACAACAGTCCGTGTTCATAATTGGCAATAAGTAACGGCAAAGCAGTTACAAGCGACTCTTAGAATTGTGCGCAGTTGCGTATACAGTACACGACTTCCCTGAAGGCAAACACCTTCAGCGAGCGCGATGGGTTGAATAAAAAGCATTGGACAAGTCCTTGCTTAGTAACAACTCCTGACTTACAACTCCTTACTTACTAACAACTCCTTACTAACAACTCCTTGCTTACTAACAACTCCTTACTTACTAATAACTCCTTACATACTAACAACTATAATTTTTCATTGCTGAAAGGGGTTGCCCCCTCCCCCTACCTGAAAATCCTGGCTCCACCCCTGAGTGTGTGAAAGGGTCAAGTTTGTATTTGCAGTAAAGTCTATTAACTCTATTGGGCACGGAGGTTATATTAAAATAGTAGTTTATTTTTGTTTTCCTCTGCAACTCTTAGTAAGAATGTAGTCAGGAAGTTATCACAGCACACGTGCAGCTGAAGTCGGAACTGTTCATCCCAGCATTCAAGGACATCTGTGCCTGACTTTCACACCTCTAAGTTGCGATTGAACATTCATTTATGCATGTCTGCATAACACAAGTAGTATTATTTTCAACACCCTTTGCTATGTCAGCTGAATTTAGCTTTCATAAATATTCCTTTGGAAGCCAGACAGCCGAAATTGTGTGTTCGGGAGTTTTGGGTTAACATTCATTTTGAAGACACGAGGGCTTCCAGGCACGTTTATGACCATTTGCCCTCTAATTGTGTGCCATAACAGCCCGTGTGATGAATTTGGGACACGTTTTCACTATAACATGAATATATGAATAAGTATAGACGTGTGAGTCACGTGTGACTGTATGAATGCATTCCTCTGTGCATCGATACTGACGTGTAGATGGTGTGGATATTCTTTTTTTCTGTCTGCAGCTGTCGCTTCCTCTGCAGAATTGGTCTGATGGAGCAAAGGCACTCGGCGCGGCTCGGTGCATATAGCACGGATCGTCCTGCACATTTGAAATGGCACCAGAGAACCCACACGGGAGAGAAACCCTTCAAGTGCAGTGTGTGTGGGAAGGCGTTTGCACAGTCATCAAATCTTAATGTACACCAGAGAACCCACACGGGAGAGAAACCCTTCAAGTGCAGTGTGTGTGGGAAGGCGTTTGCACAGTCACCAAATCTTCAAGTACACCAGAGAACCCACACGGGAGAGAAACCCTTCAAGTGCAGTGTGTGTGGGAAGGCGTTTTCAGATTCATCTCCTCTTGTAGCACACCGGAGAACACACACAGGAGAGAAACCCTTCAAGTGCAGTGTGTGTGGGAAGGCGTTTGCACAGTCACCAAGTCTTCATGTACACCAGAGAACACACACAGGAGAGAAACCCTTCAAGTGCAGTGTGTGTGGGAAGGCGTTTGCACATTCAGCAAGTCTTCATATACACCAGAGATCACACACGGGAGATAAACCCTTCAAGTGCAGTGTGTGTGGGAAGGCGTTTGCACAGTCACCAAGTCTTAATGTACACCAGAGAACACACACAGGAGAGAAACCCTTCAAGTGCAGTGTATGTGGGAAGGCGTTTGCACATTCATCAAGTCTTCATGTACACCAGAGAACACACACAGGAGATAAACCCTTCAAATGCGGTGTGTGTGGGAAGGCGTTTGCACAGTCACCACATCTTCATGTACACCAGAGAACACACAAGCATCAGAAGATCCACAAGGAGTGGAGTCTGAAATCGGCTTGTGAAAGTCAAAGTGCCGCAATGAGCCCATCCCTCATGAAACAAGAACCGGAAGAAAATCCCAGCTTGGACACTTTTAAAGGTATCGAGGTGAAATATGAAGAGGTGAAGGTGAAATGTGAAGAAGTGATGGTGAAGAGCGAAGAAGTGAGGGTAAAATGTGAAGATGAAGATTCAACTCCAAAATCAGACCTTCACATCGATGGAGGCAACGTGAAGCAGGAGGAGAATTCTGACTTTGAGGCAGAGCGAGGCAACTCCCAGCAGTTTGTGGAAGTGGAGGTGTGGGTGGACTTCCTCCGAGACATTACAAAGTCAAATGGAGACCCGGTAGATATGTAAGCTTGAGACGATGTCGCTCCAATAGATGCACCTTTGTCACAGGCCTTTAATGACAAGAATGAGAAGTTGAACACTCAATTCCTAGGTTCAACCTGCAGGGTAAAAGCGGCCAGTCTTTGTGAACCTGTGGGTTGCGTAGATCTCTAACCATGAGCGAGAGCCAATAAGCTTCCAAGCAATCACAAGGTTCTAATAATTCCATTTATATGGTGCTTGCTTAATCGCCTCTGGCAATTCGGAGTGTTGTGTTATATCTCGTCTCAAACACTCGAAGAGCACCCCCAAGTAGCAGCTGCCCCTGTGTGGTACAAAGTGGTGGCCCTGCACCGGCCTGCATGTGGACAAGAACCTGTCAGTAGGGGGCGATGGTTGATGTGGCATCTCAGTTGTGGAGTTTGTAGGTAACGTTTAGAATTTGATAAATTTTGACCCAGACGCCAGCATGCAATGGCCTACTCGTTTTTGAATGGCGCAATAGTATGTTGTACATACACTGTTAAGCGTATTTGTAAAAAAAAATAGCTTGTTAGTACGATATAACCTGATGCAGTATATTTCACTGCAGTAATTCGATTTTGTTAATATGCCTGTCAATAATTGAGAATTGTTGCATATGAGCCTTTTCCAAAATTGATATTAACAATAATATTTGCCGTTATATATATTTTTTTAAACGATAAAAATTAATCAATAAAACCCGTAAGCCAGGCACACGAAAAACCAGATGTCGATCATAAACAGGCCATTAATAAATAAATAATAAAACTCTCGAGGCGAGGATGTTAGCAGCTATCTGCGAAGATCTCCAGATGAACAAGAGTTTGATGGGCCCTAAGGGAGGTCACCCAGAGGGAGCCCTCCGCAAGCCAGAAACGAGGACGCCCACGGGTTAAACCATATATATTTTTTCCTTTGTCATTAAAACAACGGTTAAAATTTAAAATGCAATAACAAGAATAAGCTAAAGTTAGCGGTCCTCGCGCTCACTCCAATTAATACCAGGCCACCAGATACATCAGTGAATTATTATCCAATGATTAATTTGCTATCAAATGATTTTCACCTTTAATACTTTTACTGTTAAAACAAAGCTTGGAGACAAAATACAGAGTCACATTCAAGGTTTTTGAGAAGGAATGAGACAACGGGCAAACTTGCGAAAGAGTTTAAACAATATCCCAAGCAACCCCGACCACCTTTGTCTCTCGCAGCGCGGAGAAGCAGGAACCACACCTTATCACAAGGGGCCATCTGGAGCTAGCCAGACGGGTTAATGAGAAAACACACAACAGCCAGCGAACACGTTTTTCAGTTAAAGAAGTGGCTACACATCAGTCACACATAAAAGTAAGAATAACGAGTTCACCTTACACGACATTCCATTATAGAACCTTACAGAACCAAGGGATATACATTCCAACAATCAAGAAACGGACCTCTTAAACTCGGGATGAAAATTATTTTTCTTTTTAATAATTCCATCGTAACAATGCGAACCTCGGTAAACCGAGAGTGGTGTCGGGAGGACGTAGTTACAAGCACGAGTCTTGGCGAACATGGGACCAAATGGTATTTGAGAAATATAAAGTCGAAAGTATAAAGAGATAGGTACTCCCGACCACCTTTGTCTCTCCCGCAGAGCGCGAGAGAGGAATTTCATGCCAGGGCAAACAGATCGTTATCGCAGGAGCCATCTGTACACAAACACGAACTCACACACACAGACCACGCCCACCCCCCCTTCACTGCAAAGAGAGAAGAATGTCTTTGAATATAACGATATAACGATTCAAGACGTCCACAAGACGAGCAGTTGCATGGAGCGGCTGGCTCCGAGCCTCGCTGAGTAGCGAGGATCGCTGAGTCGCGATGTATCAACGAGATTGAGTCATACAGCAGTGGAGGAAACCTGCTGTCAGAGAGCCGCCAACAACCTCAACAAAGAGAGCGCGTGCGACTCGGCTCACTCAGCAGAAGAAAAACTTGACCTGTCGCCCGCGAGCGCAGCGTCGGATACTACAGCAGCGGAAAGAGCGCGGCCAGCAAAGCCAAGCAAGAGCGTGCAGCAGCTCATCCAGCAGTGGAGAGAAACTGCTGTCAGCGAACCAGCACGGGCGCGTTCGCGCATCTTCAAGGAGAGTGAGCGCGCTCCACCAGTGTGCCATCAGCATCAGCACCAGCGCGTGCCAACAGCGTGCCACCAGCGTGCCACCAGCACCAGCGCGTGCCAACAGCGTGCCACCAGCACCAGCATCGGCACCAGCGCGTGCCATCAGCACCAGCATCAGCACCAGCGCGTGCCACCAGCGTGCCAACAGCGTGCCACAGCGCGCAACTTCGCGTCACCAGGGCTGAGAGGGCAGCGGCCCCGCACTCAACACCCATCGGCGCGACGACGGCGAGCGTCGTGCTGACTCATCCAGCCAGCGGTGGACAGAAACTGTGACGAGCCGTTCGTATTCAACCCCTCCCCCACACTCTCCCCCTCACTCCCCCACCGCGCCGCAACACACAGGAAACACATTTTGGACACCAGAGATGCTAAACCTCGGCGTCTGCTTTACGCAAAGAATTGAACCGGTGATAAAGAAGACGCACGATACGCATATCGGGATAATCAAGAAGGGTTGCCACTCCAAGGTGTTGCATTAAAAATCAATTCATAACGAAAAATACTGCTGTCATTGAGTTGCATAATAACCAATCTTCCTACACTGTTAACAACGTGATAAGAATTGACTTGAAGGTCTATGAATGGATGTGGTACTGTGTGGGCGATGGTTAAATACGAATTTTCATCATTATAAGGTTAAGGTTTTTATAGAATAGTTTGCATGTATTAATCTCTCCCTCAACAACCGATCGATTGCGTTACGTGTCGGGAATTAACCACAGGTGCCGTTATCAAAGTGAAACAACGCAATCGTGATGGTATAATGTTAACGCTGTGTTGAAATTCCAAGATCGAGAGTTTTCATATTATTCAAAAATTAAAGTTAGCTAGAAAATAAAATTTATTAAAGCATAAAGGTTGCATGTGATTCTTCCTGAAATTCTGCATAATATTGTTCTGCGCATGAGATCTGAATCCTGGGGACCTATCATAAGCACACTATCACCACACATAATCCATAACACACATAATTCATAATGTTCAATCGAGAGTAATCGTATCCTTATCGATAATACGGAATTAAATAGGAGAGTCGAATCGACTCTCTCTCATTCATGCTCACAAGACCTACAGAACTGCATACGATCAATTGCGTTATTCCAATTCATAACACAATCCTCGTCACCGAGGCTCGACCTGCATTATCATAACCACGCCCACTCTCATAAATTAATACAAGTATCTCTCGAGTCAGCATAATTTATGTGCATAATTACACCAATTAACATAATTTTGGATAAATTATGCAAATTTTAAATTTCATTTAATTTTTATCATTTTCATCAATTTTCATAACACCTATATGTACAACAGAATGAATACTTGTCTGTGTGTGTACATGTAACATTTTGTCTATAAGGGGCAAACATTGAATAAGTGATGTTAGGACAAAGTGTGTGTTTTGGAAGTAACCTGTACAGATAACTCAGGTGAGACTCATTGCTCTTGTGATACAGGTCAAAGGGTATTTTTGTGTTTTCAGGAAGCATCTCTCTCTGGAGCAACTCATTGTCTTTGAAATAGGGAGCACACTCGGATCATTAATCAGTTACAAGGCATACCACTCAAAGGTTACACGTAAAGGAGATACATTCTCTACAACACGAATTATAATTTCGTATTACGTGTTGACGTTTATTTTGTCGAACTAGGACATGAAATGCTCCTTGCTGATTAACGTCTGGATGTTCACAACCAAGGGCTTGAAGCAAGCCTGACTGCCTGCGGTGCCCCTCGCAACCATTTACGGCCTTGGGCCAGGAAAGTCACGGAAAAAATTGCAGACGAACGACGTCTCCACGCAAGCACCCGCTGCTCCGTTTTGAAGTTTGAAAATGAAACAACTTTGTATTGTGTTATGTTTAGAATTAGATAATTGTATTTCTTCATTAAAAGCTTATTCATTGAAAACGATATTTCGTGTGAATTTTCTCTCGTCGTAAAGTAGATGGCCTTGTCGGGGGTTCGGTTCGATGCGGACTTTCACCTGGTTGGGATCGCGGGATCGAGATGAGGCGACACAGAGCTGCTGGCCGTGCGAGAAGACCGCCGTCTGCAGATCGATTCCAACGCGATCGAACGTCTGTCCCTGCGCCTCCGTCGTTCATGCAGGGGGCGCGTGGAGGTTTGCAGCGCCCCCTGCATGAAAACGACGGAACGTGCAGCATTAGTCACGAAGTTGTGCGTAAGCGCCATAACAAGGCGCTGTCAGCTGACCTGCCACCACGTTCACGGGTCAGCAGGGGGCAGCAGAGAGAGAGAGCGAGGTGTGTAGGGGTCGACCAAAGTAAACCCCTGCCCCCCCCCCCGTGACCGGGCACTCACACCCCTGACCCCCCACCCATCCCTAAGGCCCCTTAAGACAAGACCTTCCAGAAGGTTCTGGGAGGGGGGGGGAGGTCAGGAGTGGAGGGGTGACCCCGACCTGGGGATAAAAGGCCGGCCCTCTGGACGGGCCGAGGCAGTGTTCACCAACTCAAGCCTGAAGACATCCGAAGACCTGAAGACTGGACCAGCACCCGGGAACCCTCAATCGAGGCTCTTGTTAGAGCCGGGTTGTAGCGGACCAGAGGTGGCTCGGACACGCTGGGACCCTCCCCGAGCTCTAGCCAGAGCCGGGTTGTTGCAGACCAGAGGTGAGCTCCCGTACCCGGGCTGGGATGGGTCGTCCAGTCCTCCCTTAACACCGGGCTAAGGGATCCCGTGGGTAGCAGAGCCCGGATTGTGCAGGCTGCGATAGAAGGGAGGCTGTCACTCCCGGAGGCTATCGGGTGGAAGGGGCCGTACCCCTGTCGTGTTACGGTAGTGTGTAGAGCCGAGTTCGAAAGAGTTGTTACATTTCGATTTAAAGCTTTCGTGACTGCAAGGGTTCATCTTCTTTGGTTCTTTCGGTAAAGTCACGTAGAATGAGAATAAAATAATAAAATAACAATAAAATTCTCATGACGTTTCGGCCACAACGCAAGTGGCCGTTTTCAGGTGAAATGAACAGACCTGTTGGGACGACAGAGCTTCAATGAACGCTGTCAAGATTCGTAGCGACTTTTAAGCTGGTTGGGCGAAGTGAGGCACCTTGACAAAGGGGGTTTACATATCAAATAATTGAGGGATTAGCTTGTGACTGGTCACAGAAATCGCTATGTTAAAGTCAAAACCTACACATCCACAGAGGCAACTAGTAATTTAGCATTGAAATAGCTAAGGGATTAGCTTGTGCAAATAGCTGAGAGATTAGCTTGTGACTGGTCACAGAAATGGCTATGTTAAAGTCAAAACCTACACATCCACAGAGGCAACTAGTAATTTAGCATTGAAATAGCTAAGGGATTAGCTTGTGACTGGTCACAGAAATAGATGTTAAAGTAAAGGCCTACACATCCACAGAGCCTCAATGAACGCTGTTAAGATTCGTAGCGACTTTACGCTGGTTGGGAGAAGTGAGGCCCTTGACAAAAGGGGTGTTTACATATCAAATAGCTGAGGGATTAGCTTGTGACTGGTCACGGAAATGGCTATGTTAAAGTCAAAGTCTACACATCCACAGAGGCACCTCGTACATGGACGCCAAAGGGGGCTGCAACAACTCAACTGTCATACAGTAAACCGATGTGAAAAAAAATCGTTCATGAGGCCATCCACATATACAAACACAGAGACAATTTCAACCGAGAAGATGAATCCTGGCTTAGTAACCATTGGAGAGATGTTTTAAACCATTTCGGTTCTTAATTAATTGTATTTTACGAGGACCTTCAGACCGCAGCTCTTTCGCTGGCATTGACTCTTAATACCACTCACACCACGGTTAATGGTATGGTTTATAACATGGACTATAACTGCGCCTCGCAGCTCTTTCTCCCCTCCTTCCTCCTCCGCTCCGACCATGGATGGACTCGTCCGTCTGAACGGGGCTCGTAGTTGTCCGTGGTGCTGACGTGGAAGGTAAGAATCCACCTGTTTTTTAAACCATTTAACATTGTGATATAACATTGAGGTAATTTATATTTTAGTTTTTTATTGGTTTACTATATGGTATTCATTATATAGTGTAGTGTATACCCAGTTACTGTTAATAGCTCAGCTTATTGAAGAATATATTGAGTACATTTATTATATTGATGTAAATTAGAAATAGGTTGTTCACATCGGTTTACTGTATGACAGTTGAGTTGTTGCAGTCCCCTTTGGCGTCCATGTACGAGGTGCCTCTGTGGATGTGTAGGCTTTGACTTTAACATAGCCATTTCCGTCACCAGTCACAAGCTAATCCCTCAGCTATTTGATATGTAAACCGCCCTTTTGTCAAGAGCCTCACTTCTCCCAACCAGCTTAAAGTCGCTACGAATCTTAACAGCGTTCATTGAAGCTCTGTGGATGTGTAGGCCTTTACTTTAACATAGCCATTTCTGTGACCAGTCACAAGCTAATCCCTCAGCTATTTGCACAAGCTAATCCCTTAGCTATTTCAATGCTAAATTACTAGTTGCCTCTGTGGATGTGTAGGTTTTGACTTTAACATAGCCATTTCTACGACCAGTCACAAGCTAATCCCTCAGCTATTTGATATGTAAACCCCCTTCGTCAAGGTGCCTCACTTCTCCCAACCAGCTTAAAAGTCGCTACGAATCTTAAGAGCGTTCATTGAAGCTCTGTGGATGTGTAGGCCTTTACTTTAACATAGCCATTTCTGTGACCAGTCACAAGCTAATACCTCAGCTATTTGCACAAGCTAATCCCTTAGCTATTTCAATGCTAAATTACTAGTTGCCTCTGTGTATGTGTAGGTTTTGACTTCAACATAGCCATTTCTACGACCAGTCACAAGCTAATCCCTCAGCTATTTGATATGTAAACCCCCTTTGTCAAGGTGCCTCACTTCTCCCAACCAGCTTAAAAGTCGCTACGAATCTTAACAGCGTTCATTGAAGCTCTGTCGTCCCGACAGGTCTGTTCATTTCACCTGAAGACGGCCGCTTGCGTTGTGGCCGAAACGTCGTGAGAATTTTATTGTTATTTTATTATTTTATTCTCATTCTACGTGACTTTACCGAAAGAACCAAAGAATAAGAGTTGTTATAATAAACGCGTTGCCTCAACCAGACGTCTCCGTGTGATTAGTTAAGGACACAACACTTGTATAAAAGAGAATAGCCAGTGGGTTTTCAAAGTACCTTCGTCTTACAGAAATCAATTTCGCGTGAGCCCACCGCATTAAAACGATGCTCAGCTGAACAGGGCGAGCCACGTTGGGGGGTAAGGGGGGGGGGTCACCTTATCTTTGTCACGTGCCGTGGCTCACGTGACTTCTGCCGCGACAATGTCTGGATGTTTTCGCCTGAGGACGACCGCTGGTGTTGCGATCGAAATGTCGCGATTGATTTTTTTACTTCGTTTTTTTGTTCTACCTGTGTGAATTTACCGAAAGAACCAAAGGATTTGAAAGACGTCTTGTCTGCTGAGCTTGTTCATATCCGTGTACATCGATGTCCCACATTGCTTACACGGACACACCACACACAATGAAATAAATAGAAACTAGAACGACTTAATTCCGGGGATGGGCAAACATTGAGGAATCTCTTTCAATGGAGCGAGTTAAGTTTGTGTTCGATTCAAAATCTCTCTGCCCGTCTGTGTCTCTGTTCCCCTCTGTGTCTCTCTCTCGCTGACTGTGTCTCTGTGGTCTCTGTATCTTTCATTATGTTTTCTTCTTGTCTGTGTCTGTCCACCTCTCTCTCTCTTGTCAGTCTCTGTGTGTGTCTCTATCAGCGTCTTTCCAACTGTATTCAACTACCGCCAGTAGCAGCATGCGCCCGTTCAACTTTCAGGGGCCCACGACTGCACGCAACTCAAACTTGCTCCGAGTCTCTGGGTGTATCTGGAATTTCTTTCGCACCGTACGTAGCCAACCATGCTAATCTGTGGGTCTCTCTGTGTGTGAGTCTCTGTGTGTATCTGGAACTTCTTTCACACCATACGTAGCCAACCATGCTAATCTGTTGGTCTCTCTGTGTGTGAGTCTCTGTGTGTATCTGGAACTTCTTTCGCACCGTACGTAGCCGAACCTGCACAGGAGGAGCAGCTGGTATCTGTGGAGCTGTTGGCTGGGTACCATCTGTCGGCGGGAGCGAGAGACGATGAAGCTCCCAAGCATTTCACTACGTTACCAACATCATTTTTGCACGCATAAGTCGCTTGCCTATTTGTGTGTTTCGTATCGAATCTCATCTCAAACAATCAAAGGACGCCTCCCCCTAAGTGGCAGCTGCCCCTGTGTGGCACAAGGTGGCCCTGCACCACCCTGCACGTGGACATGAGTCTGTCGGTAGGGGGCGATCATTGACACGCCATCTCCGTTGTGTGGTTTCTGGATAATATTTGGAATTGCCACAATTTTGACCGTGACACCGACATGCAATGACCTGTACATCGTGAATGACACAACGCTATGTTTTTACATCTGCCGTGAAGCAGACTGCGCATATTGTGGTGCATGTTACTGGGGTAGCCAGGTGTGCCTGTCGGATTTGAACCTTGAACCTCTGCAATAAATAGAGAATGCGCTACCATATTGTTGGTTCTTTCGGTAAAGTCACGTAAATAGAAAACAACGAAAGTTTTAAGTCAAAATAGAATGCACCACCAGCTCGGCTCGCGTCAATCTGCGTGGAGGCGTGGGGGGGCCTGAGAGAGTTTCTCACCGGCGCAGAACTTCCATGCAGAGGGCTCCACGCAGCTTCGTGCAGAGCGACAGGCCAGGTAGATAGAAAATAACAAAAACATTGGAAAATAATAAATTGATGAAAAGATGCCATTGGTCGACTGACTGAGATGACTGTGCCCACCTATGTGCACACGCACACACAGTGTACACACACACAGTGTACACACACACAGTGTACACACACACACACAGTGTACACACACTATGTACACACGCACACACAGTGTACACACACAGTGTACACACACAGTGTACACACACACACTGTGTACACACACTATGTACACACGCACACTGTGTACACACACAGTGTACAAACACACAGTGTGTACACACACAAACACAGTGTACAAACACACACAGTGTACAAAGACACACACAGTGTACACACAGTGTACCCACACACACACAGTGTACACACACACACAGTGTGTACGTACACACACAGTGTGTACACACACACAGTGTACAAACACACAGTGTACAAACACACACAGTGCACACACACAGTGTACACACACACAGTGTACACACACACACAGTGTACAAACACACACACACAGTGTGTACACACATACAGTATACACACACAGTGTACACACACACACAAAGTGTGTGTACGTACACACACAGTGTGTGTACGTACACACACAGTGTGTACACACACACAGTGTACACACACCCAAGTGGTCTCTGTTCAAGGGAGGGAGCAATGCAAAATTAATCTAAATCAACTTAAACTCCAACCCTTCTCTGTGACGTCACCACTCACCATAACCTCATCGGCGTGAAACGCCAGAGGGAGGTGTACCTCGCTTGTGACGTCATGTCACCAAGGTGTTTACCCGACCCCGTCCAATGCGCCCTTGAATGAGACGTCACCCCTGCCTGGGTTGCCGATTTCTGTTCAAGTAGAATCCATATTTGGGCAAGGCCACGCCCAGTGACTGGCGGCTCATTAACATAATCTATTCACGTACGGAGCCGCTCATTGTGGGAGGGGAGTGTTATCGTTCCCCACAAGTGACGTCATGTCGCCGCTTGTTGACGCGTGACGTCACGAGATAATAGGAAGCTGCTGCCCCGCCCGTGCACTGAAATCCGAGGTGAGAAATTCTCATCGCGGTTGTGGTAGTGGTTGTTGTGGTGGTGGTGGTGGTTGTTTACCGAGGTAGAGCCTCGCTCTCTCTCTCATAGGGATGTCAATTGAGTAGCAGCGAGCATGGAAGCGATGGCCAAGTTGCAACTTTACAGCGCGGGGCCTAGCCTGATCGCGGGGCCTAGTCTGATCGCGGGGCCTAGTCTGGTCGCGGGGCCTAGTCTGGTCGCGGGGCCTAGTCTGATCGCGGGGCCTAGCCTGATCGCGGGGCCTAGCCTGATCGCGGGGCCTAGCCTGATCGCGGGGCCAAGACTGATCGCGGGGCCTAGACTGATCGCGGGTCCTAGCCTGATCGCGGGGCCTAGCCTGATCGCGGGGCCTAGCCTGATAGCGGGGCCTAGCCTGATAGCGGGGCCTAGCCTGATCGCGAGGCCTAGCCTGATCGCGTTTAAGTTTAATTTGTCTTCATGCGGCGCGCCACTTTGTCACGTTGTTTTAGTTGTAAATATTCACGCGTCTTCTTTGGTTCTTTCGGTAAAGTCACGTAGAATGAGAATAAAATAATAAATTGATAAAATAAAATAACAAAATCATATTCTCACGACGTTTCGGCCACAACACAAGCGGCCTTCATCAGGTGAAGGGACGAGACTGTCTGGTAGGACAGCGCTGGACAGTCTCGTCCCTTCACCTGATGAAGGCCGCTTGTGTTGTGGCCGAAACGTCGTGAGAATATTATTGTGCTATTTTATTTTATCAATTTATTATTTTATTCTCATTCTACGTGGTGACTTTACCGAAGGAACCAAAGAAGATGAATCCTTGTAGTCACGAAAGCTTTAAATCGAAATATTCACGCGGTTTTTTATTTCATTTAATTTTTTACACCAGGCCAAGCCCGCTTGAGCTGCTGTGCCGCTTTTGTTTTCAGAAGCGACCTGCCCACAACACAACACAAGGTGAGGCTCCTCAACAGCGTGGCGGTGTTCACTCTGGACGCGTGGCGGTGTTCACTCTGGACGCGTGGCGGTGTTCACTCTGGACGCATGGCGGTGTTCACTCTGGACGCGTGGCGGTGTTCACTCTGGACGTGTGGCGGTGTTCACTTTGGACGTGTGGCGGTGTTCACTCTGGACGCGTGGCGGTGTTCACTCTAGACGCGTGGCGGTGTTCACTCTGGACGCGTGGCGGTGTTCACTCTGGACGCGTGGCGGTGTTCACTCTGGACGCGTGGCGGTGTTCACTCTGGACGCGTGGCGGTGTTCACTCTGGACGCGTGGCGGTGTTCACTCTACTTGGTGGAGTGAGGAAGCATGAATTCTGTGCAGGTGAAGGTGGCCAGGCATGGGTCTGGACACACCACCACCTTTTGAACCGTGCCAGTGCGTGACAGTGGTGGAGCCAGTGGGGGTGGGGTAGGCATGTGCCCCCCAACGATCCGATCGAAATCCCTAATTTCGATAGGATCATTGGGGCTTATTAGTGACTAGCTTCACTACCCGGCTTCGCCCGGGACTTGGATTCTTGTCTTGGATACATTTCATATTCCCTTATATTTCACTGAAAAATCCTTAAAAATGTTGATGCTTGCGAGAAAGAAAAAAGGCGAAACAAATCAAGTTACCTAAATCGGATGTTTTCACTCAAGTCAATTTAACCTTAATCCACTTCTACGCAAGGTCGATTTTGGCCACTCGGGAAGGGAATAATGACGTGGCGAGCTGAAAATAGTCGCGTTCACTTAGAAATTCCAAACGGCATAAGCTGTGAAAATTTCACGACGCCAGAGCTCAGTGTTGGGAGAGGTTTTTGCTGCTTCACACAAACAAACAGATGTAATGTTCTGCTTCATATTTAAGATAGCAGTTCTACCCGTTCTTCGCACGGAGGATATGTATTTAAACTCCGAGAAACCAATGGCTTCATCGGCCAGGAGCGAAGCGCCACCTAAAATCTCCCGGCACGCTGTTAACAGCTCTATCTTTGCTGCCAAATACATCTTTCCCTGGATGTTCTTCCCTGTGTATGTATCTCTGCTACCTTGTACTTCGTATCCGTTCACTCTGTCTATGCTGGTATGTTCAACCCGGAGGATGAACACGAAATTTAGCAGTCTTCTGAAATTCGTGGTCTACCAGGCAAGTGTCTAACTGTGTTGTTGTCCTACTGGTTTTGCATCACGTAATTTTTCTTGGGTTTTGTTGAGTTCTCGTCTCTCATCTTCTTGTTGTATTTGCCTCCGTGCAGTTTAACGCTCTCTATGTGTTGCGTTGATGTCACCCTATGTGCTCCCTCGCTATTTGTTTTTTTACACCTGATGATGATCGCTTGTGTTGCGTTCGAAACGTCGTGATTTATTTTAATATAATTTTATTATATTTCTACATCCGTGACTTTACCGAAAAAACCAATGAGTAATTTATGCATTCACGAAAGCTTCAATTCTATATTCATTGCAGAGCGCTTAACTCAGGTGTGTTGCGGGTTGACGTCACAAACTTCATGGTCATACAAAATACAAATGTCTATTTTTATACTTTTTTCATTGTGCACGGTATGGAACCTACCCACATGACAAATTTCAAGTGTGTAGCATGTTGGGAAGTATGCTAAACATTTCGACCAGACACACACGTATCCACACATTTCCCTTTTATATGTAGACTAGCTTTACTACCCGGCTTTGCCCGGGACTTTGATTCTTGTCTTGGATTAAAACACGGCCTTCGCGGAGTGTTGGTGGGGGGGTATACATGACGTCAGCAGGCACACTGCGTAACGCTGCCGCATAGGGTGACATCTCAGATATGACGGCTATTTTAATACTTTGTGCATTGTGTCCAGTCTGGAAGCTACCCACGTGCCAAATTTCAAGTTTGTGTTGCATGTCGGGAAGTATGCTGAACATTTCAAACAGACACACATTCCCAAATTTCCCTTTTATAAATATAGATAAATCAGCATTGTGCGACCTCCACTGCCACCGCGTGGCATATTATTACATGCCAGGGACTCTATGAGAGGACAACAGTCCGTGTTCATAATTGGCAATAAGTAACGGCAAAGCAGTTACAAGCGACTCACAGAATTGTGCGCAGTTGCTTATACAGTACACGACTTCCCTGAAGGCAAACACCTTCAGCGAGCGCGATGCCTTTCACACGCGTCGAATTAAAAGCATAGGACAACTCCTTACTTAGTAACAACTCCTGACTAACAACTCCTTCTTCTTTGGTTCTTTCGGTAAAGTCACGTAGAATGAGAATAAAATAATAAATTGATAACATAAAATAACAATAATATTCTCACGACGTTTCGGCCACAACACAAGCGGCCTTCATCAGGTGAAGGGGGCGAGACTGTCTGGTAGGACAGCGCTGGAGTGAGAGAGCCACGTTCAGATCACGGCTTTTAAGCCTTTTAAGCCTCAAAGCCGTGATCTGAACGTGGCTCTCTCACTCCAGCGCTGTCCTACCAGACAGTCTCGCCCCCTTCACCTGATGAAGGCCGCTTGTGTTGTGGCCGAAACGTCGTGAGAATATTATTGTGTTATTTTATTTTATCAATTTATTATTTTATTCTCATTCTACGTGACTTTACCGAAAGAACCAAAGAAGATGAATCATTGCAGTCACGAAAGCTTTAAATCGAAATTTAACAACTCCTTATTTACTAACAACTCCTGACTAACAACTCCTTACTAACAACTCCTGACTAACAACTCCTTACTTCCTAACAACTCCTTACTAATAACTCCTTACCAACAACTCCTTACCAACAACTCCTTATACTATCATTTTTCATTGCTGAAAGGGGCTACCCCCCCCCCCTACCTGAATATCCTGGTTCTACCTCTGAGTGTGTGAAAGGGTCAAGTTTGTATTTGCAGTAAAGTCTATTAACTCTATTGGGCACGGAGGTTATATTAAAATAGTAGTTTATTTTTGTTTTCCTCTGCAACTCTTTGTAAGAATGTAGTCAGGAAGTTATCACAGCACACGTGCAGCTGAAGTCGGAACTGTTCATCCCAGCATTCAAGGACATCTGTGCCTGGCTTTCACACCTCTAAGTTGCGATTGAACATTCATTTATGCATGTCTGCATAACACAAGTAGTATTATTTTCAACACCCTTTGCTATGTCAGCTGAATTTAGCGTTCATAAATATTCCTTTTGAAGCCAGACAGCCGAAATTGTGTGCTCGGGAGTTTTGGGTTAACATTCATTTTGAAGATACGAGGGCTTCCAGGCACGTTTATGACCATTTGCCCTCTAATTGTGTGCCATAACAGCCCGTGTGATGAATTTGGGACACGTTTTCACTATAACATGAATATATGAATAAGTATAGACGTGTGAGTCACGTGTGACTGTATGAATGCATTCCTCTGTGCATCGATACTGACGTGTAGATGGTGTGGATATTCTTTTTTTCTGTCTGCAGCTGTCGCTTCCTCTGCAGGATTGGTCTGATGGAGCAAAGGCACTCGGCGCGGCTCGGTGCATATGGCACGGATCGTCCTGCACATTTGAAATGGCACCAGAGAACCCACACGGGAGAGAAATCCTTCAAGTGCAGTGTGTGTGGGAAGGCGTTTGCACAGTCATCAAATCTTAATGTACACCAGAGAACCCACACGGGAGAGAAACCCTTCAAGTGCAGTGTGTGTGGGAAGGCGTTTTCAGATTCATCTCCTCTTGTAGCACACCGGAGAACACACACAGGAGAGAAACCCTTCAAGTGCAGTGTGTGTGGGAAGGCGTTTGCACAGTCATCACATCTTAATGTACACAAGAGAACACACACAGGAGAGAAACCCTTCAAGTGCAGTGTGTGTGGGAAGGCGTTTTCAGATTCATCTCCTCTTGTAGCACACCGGAGAACACACACAGGAGAGAAACCCTTCAAGTGCAGTATGTGTGGGAAGGCGTTTGCACAGTCACCAAGTCTTCATGTACACCAGAGAACACACACAGGAGAGAAACCCTTCAAGTGCAGTGTGTGTGGGAAGGCGTTTGCACATTCAGCAAGTCTTCATATACACCAGAGATCACACACGGGAGATAAACCCTTCAAGTGCAGTGTGTGTGGGAAGGCGTTTGCACAGTCACCAAGTCTTAATGTACACCAGAGAACACACACAGGAGAGAAACCCTTCAAGTGCAGTGTATGTGGGAAGGCGTTTGCACATTCATCAAGTCTTCATGTACACCAGAGAACACACACAGGAGATAAACCCTTCAAGTGCAGTGTGTGTGGGAAGGCATTTGCACAGTCACCACATCTTAATGTACACCAGAGAACACACGAGCATCAGAAGGTCCACAAGGAGTGGAATCTGAAATCAGCTTGTGAAAGTCAAAGTTCCGCAATGAGCCCATCCCTCATGAAACAAGAACCGGAAGAAAATCCCAGCTTGGACACTTTTAAAGGTATCGAGGTGAAATATGAAGAGGTGAAGGTGAAATGTGAAGAAGTGATGGTGAAGAGCAAAGAAGTGAGGATAAAATGTGAAGATGAAGATTCAACTCCAAAATCAGACCTTCACATCGATGGAGGCAACGTGAAGCAGGAGGAGAATTCTGACTGCGAGGCAGAGCGAGGCAACTCCCAGCAGTTTGTGGAAGTGGAGGTGTGGGTGGACTTCCTCCGAGACATTACAAAGTCAAATGGAGACCCGGTAGATATGTAAGCTTGAGACGATGTCGCTCCAATAGATGCACCTTTGTCACAGGCCTTTAATGACAAGAATGTGAAGTTGAACACTCAATTCCTAGGTTCAACCTGCAGGGTCAGAGCAGCCAGTCTTTGTGGACCTGTGGGTTGCGTAGATCTCTAACCATGAGCGAGAGCCAATAAGCTTCCAAGCAATCAAAAGGTTTTAATCATTCCATTTATATGGTGCTTGCTTAATCGCCTCTGGCAATTCGGAGTGTTGTGTTATATCTCGTCTCAAACACTCGAAGAGCACCCCCAAGTAGCAGCTGCCCCTGTGTGGTACAAAGTGGTGGCCCTGCACCGGCCTGCATGTGGACAAGAACCTGTCAGTAGGGGGCGATGGTTGATGTGGCATCTCAGTTGTGGAGTTTGTAGGTAATATTTAGAATTTGATCAATTTTGACCCAGACGCCAGCATGCAATGGCCTACTCGTTTTTGAATGGCGCAATAGTATGTTGTACATACACTGTTAAGCGTATTAAAAAAAATAGCTTCTTGTTAGTACGATGTAACCTGATGCAGTATATTTCACTGCAGTAATTCAATTTTGTTAATATGCCTGTCAATAATTTAGAATTAATACTTGTCTGATTGTGTGCGTACATGTAACATTGTCTATAAGGGTCAAACATTGAATAAGTGATGTTAGGACAAAGTGTGTGTTTTGGAAGTAACCTGTACACATAACTCAGGAGAGACTCATTGTTCTTGTGATACAGGTCAAAGGGTATTTTTGTGTTTTCAGGAAGCATCTCCATCTGGAGCAACTCATTGTCTTTGAAATAGGGAGCACACTCGGATCATTCATCAGTTACAAGGCATACCACTCAAAAGTTACACGTAGAGGAGATACATTCTCTACAACACGAATTATAATTTTGTATTACGTGTTGACGTAGATTTTGTCGAACTAGGAAGTGAAATGCTCCTCGCTGATTAACGTCTGGATGTTCACAACCAAGGGCTTGAAGCAAGCCTGACTGCCTGCGTTGCCCCTCACAACCATTTACGGCCTTGGGCCAGGAAAGTCACGAAAAAAATTGCACACGAACGACGTCTCCACGCAAGCTCCCGATGCTCCGTTTTGAAGTTTGAAAATGAAACAACTTTGAATTGTGTTATGTTTTTAATTAGATAATTGTATTTCTTCATTAAAAGCTTCTTAATTGAAACAGATATTTCGCGTGAATGTTCTCTCGTTAAGTAGATGGCCTTGCCGGGGGTTTGGTTCGATGCGGACTTTCACCTGGTTGGGATGGCGGGATCGAGACGAGGCTGAGCTTGTTCATATCCGTGTACATCGATGTCCCACATTGCTTACACGGACACACCACACACAATGAAATAAATAGAAACTAGAACGACTTAATTCCGGGGATGGCCAAAAATTGAAGAATCTCTTTCAATGGAGCGAGTTAATTTTGTGTTCGATTCAACATCTCTCTGACCGTCTGTGTCTCTGTTCCCATCTGTCTCTCTTTCTCGCTGACTGTCTCTGTCTCTTTATCTTACTTTCTGTCTTCCTTTTGTTTGTGTCTGTCCACCTCTCTCTCTTGTCAGTCTCTGTGTGTGTCTCTATCAGCGTCTTTCCCACCGTATTCAACTACCGCCAGTAGCAACATGCGCCCATTCAACTTTCACGGGCCCATGACTGCACGCGACTCAAACGTGCTCCGAGTCTCTGTGTGTACGTTGAACTTAATTCGCACCGTACGTAGCCAACCATGCTAATCTGTGGGTCTCTCTGTGTGTGAGTCTCTGTGTGTACGTTGAACTTAATTCGCACCGTACGTAGCCAACCATGCTAATCTGTGGGTCTCTCTGTGTGTGAGTCTCTGTGTGTATCTGAAACTTCTTTCGCACCGTACGTAGCCGAACCTGCACAGGAGGAGCGGCTGGTATTTGTGGAGCTGTTGGCTGGGTACCATCTGTCGGTGGGAGCAAGAGATGATGAAGCTCCCAAGCATTTCACTACGTTACCAACATCATATTTGCACTCGTAAGTTGCTTGCCTAATTGTGTGTTTCGTATCGAATCTCATCTCAACCAATCGAAGGACGCCTCCCCCTAAGTGGCAGCTGCCCCTGTGTGGCACAAGGTGGCCCTGCACCGGCCTCCACGTGGACATGAGTCTGTCGGTAGGGGGCGATCATTGACGCGCCGTCTCCGTTGTGTGGTTTCTGGATAATGTTTGGAATTGCCACAATTTTGACCGTGACACCGACATGCAATGACCTGTGTGTCGTGAATGACACAACGCTATGTTTTTACATCTGCCGTGAAGCAGACTGCGCATATTGTGGTGAATGTTTCTGGGGTAGCCAGGTGTGCTTGTCTGATTTGAACCTTGAACCTCTGCAATAAATAGAGAATGCGCTACCATATTGTTGGTCCTTTCGGTAAAGTCACGTAGATAGAAAACAAAAATTGGAAAATAATAAATTGATGAAAAGATGCCATTTGTCGACTGACTGAGATGACTGTGCCCACCTATGTGCACACGCACACACAGTGTACACACACACAGTGTACACACACAGTGTACATACACACACTGTGTACACACACAGTGTACACACACACAGTATACACACAGTGTACACACACACACTGCGTACACACACACAGTGTACACACAGTGTACAAACACACTGTGTACACACACACACAGTGTACACAAACACACAGTGTTTACACACAAAGTGCACACACACACAGTGTGAACACACACACAGTGTGTACACACACACAGTGTACACAAAGTGTACACAAAGTGTACACACACAGTGTACAAACACACAGTGTACAAACACACACAAAGTGTAAAAACACACACAGTGTACACACTGTGTGTACAAACACACACAAAGTGTACAAACACACACAGTGTACACACACAGTGTACACACACACACAGTGTGTACACACACACAGTGTACACAAACACAGTGTACAAACACACAGTGTACACACACTGTGTACACACACACAGTGTACACACACACAGTGTACACACACACACATAGTGTACACACACACACAGTGTACACACATAGTGTACACACAGTGTATACACACACACTGTACACAAACACACACACAGTGTACACACACACACAGTGGACACACACACAGTGTACACACACACACACTGTGTACACACACACAGTGTACACACACCCAAGTGGTCTCTGTTCAAGGGAGGGAGCAATGGAAAATGAATCTAAAGCAACTTAAACTTCAACTCCTCTCTGTGACGTCACCACTCACCATAACCTCATCGGCGTGAAACGCCAGGGGGAGGTATACGTCGCTAGTGACGTCATGTCACCAAGGTGTTCACCCCACCCCGTCCAAGGCGCCCTTGAACGTGACGTCACCTCTGCCTGGGTGGCTGTCGTTTTCTGTTCAATTAGAATCATATTTGGGCAAGGCCACGCCCAGTGAATGGCGGCTCATTAACATAATCTATTCACGTACGGAGGTGCTCATTGTGGGCGGGGAGTGTTATCGTTCCCCACAAGTGACGTCATGTCACCTCTTGCTGCCGCGTGACATCACGAGATAACAGGAAGCTGCTGCTCCGCCCGTGCACTGAAATCCGAGGTGAGAAATTCTCATCGCGATTGTGGTGGTGGTTGTTGTGCTGGTGGTGGTGGTTGTTGTGGATGTTGTGGTGGTTGTTGTTGTTGTTGTTTACCGAGGTAGAGCCTCGCTCTCTCTCGTAGAGATGTCAATTGAGTAGCAGCGAGCATGGAAGCGATGGCCAGGTTGGAACTTTACAGCGCGGGGCCTAGCCACGCGGGGCCTTGCCTCGTGCCCTCGCCTGATCGCGTTTGCTTCAATTATCTCGCTTAAGTTTAATTTGTCTTCATGCGGCTCGCCACTTTGTCACTTTGTTTTACTTTTAAATATTCACCCAGTTTTTATTTATTTTTATTTTTTACACCAGGCCAAGCCCGCTTGAGCTGCTGTACCGCTTTTTGTTTTCAGAAGCGACCTGCCCACAACACAAGGTGAGGCTCCTCAACAGCGTGGCGGTGTTCACTCTGGACGCGTGGCGGTGTTCAATCTGGACGCGTGGCGGTGTTCACTCTGGACGCGTGGCTGTGTTCACTCTGGACGCGTGGCGGTGTTCACTCTGGACGCGTGGCGGTGTTCACTCTGGACGCGTGGCGGTGTTCACTCTGGACGCGTGGCGGTGTTCACTCTGGAAGCATAGGACAAGTCCTTACTTAGTAACAACTCCTGACTAACAACTCCTTATTTAGTAACAACTCCTGACTAACAACTCCTTACTTACTAACAACTCATTACTAACAACTCCTTGCTTACTAACAACTCCTTACTTACCAACAACTCCTTACTAACAACTCCTTACTTACTGATAACTCCTTACTTACTAACAACTCATTACTAACAACTCCTTACTAACAACTCCTTACTTACTAACAACTATCATTTTTCTTATTTGGTTCTTTCGGTAAAGTCACGTAGAATGAGAATAAAATAATAAATTGATAAAATGAAATAACACAATAATATTCTCTAATATTCTCACGACATTGCTGGAGGGGATGCGCCCCCTACCTGAAAATCCTGGCTCCACCTCTGAGTGTGTGAAAGGGTCAAGTTTGTATTTGCAGTAAAGTCTGAACTCTATTGAGCATGGAGGTTATTTCAAAACAGTAGTTTGTTTTTGTTTTCCTCTGCAACTCTTTGTAAGAATGTAGTCAGGAAGTTATCACAGCACATGTGCAGCTGAAGTCGGAACTGTTCATCCCAGCATTCAAGGACATCTGTGCCTGGCTTTCACACCTCTAAGTTGCGATTGAACATTAATTTATGCATGTCTGCATAACACAAATAGTATTATTTTCAACACCCTTTGCTACGTCAGCTGAATTTAGCTTTCATAAATATTCCTTTTGAAGCCAGACAGCCGAAATTGTGTGCTCGGAGTTTTGGGTTAACATTCATTTTGAAGATACGAGGACTTCCAGGCACGTTTATGACCATTTGCCCTCTCATTGTGTGCCATAACAGCCCGTGTGATGAATTTGGGACACGTTTTCACTATATCATGAATATATGAATAAGTATAGACGTGTAAGTCACATTTGACTGTATAAATGCATTCCGCTGTGCATCGATACTGACGTGTAGATGGTGTGGATATCCTTTTTTTTGTCTGCAGCTGTCGCTTCCTCTGCAGAATTGGTCTGATGGAGCAAAGGCACTCGGCGCAGCTCGGTGCAAAAAGGCATCAATGCGACCGGTGTGCATACAGCACGGATAGTACTGCACATTTCACGTGGCACCAGAGAACCCACACGGGAGAGAAACCCTTCAAGTGCAATGTGTGTGGGAAGGCGTTTGCACAGTCACCAAATCTTCGTGTACACCAGAGAACACACACGGGAGAGAAACCCTTCAAGTGCAGTGTGTGTGGGAAGGCGTTTTCACGGTCACCACATCTTCAAGTACACCAGAGAACACACACGGGAGAGAAACCCTTCAAGTGCAGTGTGTGTGGGAAGGCGTTTGCACAGTCACCAAATCTTCATGTACACCAGAGAACACACACGGGAGAGAAACCCTTCAAGTGCAGTGTGTGCGGGAAGGCGTTTTCACATTCACCACATCTTCATGTACACCAGAGAACACACACGGGAGAGAAACCCTTCAAGTGCAGTGTGTGTGGGAAGGCGTTTTCACAGTCACCAAGTCTTCATGCACACCAGAGAACACACACGGGAGAGAAACCCTTCAAGTGCAGTGTGTGTGGGAAGGCGTTTTCACAGTCACAAAATCTTCATCTACACCAGAGAACACACACGGGAGAGAAACCCTTCAAGTGCAGTGTGTGTGGGAAGGCGTTTTCACATTCACCAAGTCTTCATGTACACCAGAGAACACACACAGGAGAGAAACCCTTCAAGTGCAGTGTGTGTGGGAAGGCGTTTGCACAGTCATCACATCTTAATGTACACAAGAGAACACACAAGCATCAGAAGATCCACAAGGAGTGGAGTCTGAAATCAGCTTGTGAAAGTCAAAGTGCCGCAATGAGCCCATCCCTCATGAAACAAGAACTGGAAGAAAATCCCAGCTTGGACACTTTTAAAGGTATCGAGGTGAAATTTGAAGAGGTGAAGGTGAAATGTGAAGAAGTGATGGTGAAGAGCAAAGAAGTGAGGGTAAAATGTGAAGATGAAGATTCAACTCCAAAATCGGACCTTCACATCGATGGAGGCAACGTGAAGCAGGAGGAGAATTCTGACTGCGAGGCAGAGCGAGGCAACTCCCATCAGTTTGTGGAAGTGGAGGTGTGGGTGGACTTCCTCCGAGACATTACAAAGTCAAATGGAGACCCGTTAGATGTGTAAGCTTGAGACGATGTCGCTCCAATAGATGCACCTTTGTCACAGCCTTTAATGACAAGAATGTGAAGTTGAACACTCAATTCCTAGGTTCAACCTGCAGGGTCAGAGCGGCCAGTCTTTGTGGACCTGTGGGTTGCGTAGATCTCTAACCATGAGCGAGAGCCAATAAGTTCCCAAGCATTCGCAAGGTTCTAATAATTCCATTTATATGGTGCTTGCTTAATCGCCTCTGGCAATTCGGAGCATTGTGTCGTATCTTGCCTCAAACACTCGAAGAGCACCCCCAAGTAGCAGCTTCCCCTGTGTGGTACAAGGTGGTGGCCCTGCACCGGCCTGCATGTGGACAAGAGCCTGTCAGTAGGGGGCAATGGTTGATGTGGCATCTCAGTTGTGGAGTTTGTAGGTAATTTTTCGATTTAAAGCTTTCGTGACTGCAATGATTCATCTTCTTTGGTTCTTTCAGTAAAGTCACGTAGAATGAGAATAAAATAATAAATTGATAAAATAAAATAACACAATAATATTCTCACGACGTTTCGGCCACAACACAAGCGGCCTTCATCAGGTGAAGGGACGAGACTGTCTGGTAGGACAGCGCTGGAGTGAAAGAGCCACGTTCAGATCACGGCCTTTAAGAACATGGATTCTGGCTTAGTAACCACTGGAAAGATGTTTTAAATCATTTCTGTTCTTAATTAATTGTAGTTTTACGATGACCTTCAGACCGCAGCTCTTTCGCCAGCATGCCTCTTAATACCTCTCACACCACGGTTAATGGTATGGTTTTACAACATGGAGTATACTAGGGCCTCGCAGCTGTCTCTCTCCCCCTCCTCTGTTCCGACCATGGACGAACTCGTCCGTCTGAACGGGGCCCGTAGCTATCCGTGGTTCTAAAGTTGAGGCTTAAAGGCCGTGATCTGAACGTGGCTCTCACTCCAGCGCTGTCCTACCAGACAGTCTCGTCCCTTCACCTGATGAAGGCCGCTTGTGTTGTGGCCGAAACGTCGTGAGAATATTATTGTGTTATTTTATTTTATCAATTTATTATTTTATTCTCATTCTACGTGATTTGTAGGTAATGTTTAGAATTTGATCAATTTTGACCGAGATGCCAGCATGCAATGGCCTACTCGTTTTGAATGGCGCAATAGTATGTTGTACATACACTGTTAAGCGTATTTTTTTAAAAATAGCTTCTTGTTAGTACGATGTAACCTGATGCAGCATATTTCACTGCAGTAATTCAATTTTGGTAATATGCCTGTCAATAATTTAGAATGAATACTTGTCTGATTGTGTGCGTACATGTAACATTGTCTATAAGAGTCAAACATTGATTAAGTGATCTTAGGACAAATTGTGTTTTGGAAGTAACCTGTAAAGATAACTCAGGTGAGACTCATTGTTCTTGTGATACAGGTCAAAGGGTATTTTTGTGTTTTCAGGAAGCATCTCCATCTGGAGCAACTCATTGTCTTTGAAATAGGGAGCACACTCGGATCATTAATCAGTTAAAAGGCATACCACTCAAAAGTTACACATAGAGGAGATACATTCTCTACAACACGAATTGTAATTTTGTATTACCTGTTGATGTAGATTTTGTCGAATTAGGACGTGAAATGCTCCTTGCTGATTAACGTCTGGATGTTCACAACCAAGGGCTTGAAGCAAGCCTGACTGCCTGCGGTGCCCCTCACAACCATTTACGGCCTTGGGCCAGGAAAGTCACGAAAAAAATTGCACACGAACGACGTCTCCACGCAAGCTCCCGATGCTCCGTTTTGAAGTTTGAAAATGAAACAACTTTGAATTGTGTTATGTTTTTAATTAGATAATTGTATTTCTTCATTAAAAGCTTCTTAATTGAAACAGATATTTCGCGTGAATGTTCTCTCGTTAAGTAGATGGCCTTGCCGGGGGTTTGGTTCGATGCGGACTTTCACCTGGTTGGGATGGCGGGATCGAGACGAGGCTGAGCTTGTTCATATCCGTGTACATCGATGTCCCACATTGCTTACACGGACACACCACACACAATGAAATAAATAGAAACTAGAACGACTTAATTCCGGGGATGGCCAAAGATTGAGGAATCTCTTTCAATGGAGCGAGTTAATTTTGTGTTCGATTCAACATCTCTCTGACCGTCTGTGTCTCTGTTCCCCTCTGTGTCTCTCTCTTGCTGACTGTGTTTCTGTGGTCTCTGTATCTTACTTTCTGTCTTCCTTTTGTTTGTGTCTGTCCACCTCTCTCTCCTGTCAGTCTCTGTGTGTGTCTCTATCAGCGTCTTTCCAACTGTATTCAACTACCGACAGTAGCAACATGCGCCCGTTCAACTTTCACGGGCCCACGACTGCACGCGACTCAAACTTGCTCCGAGTCTCTGTGTGTACGTTGAACTTCTTTCGCACCGTACGTAGCCCACCATGCTAATCTGTGGGTCTCTCTGTGTGTGAGTCTCTGTGTGTATCTGGAAATTCTTTCGCACCGTACGTAGCCAACCATGCTAATCTGTGGGTCTCTCTGTGTGTGAGTCTCTGTGTGTACGTTTAACTTCTTTCGCACCGTACGTAGCCAACCATGCTAATCTGTGGGTCTCTGTGTGTGAGTCTGTGTGTGTATCTGGAACTTCTTTCGCACCGTACGTAGCCAACCATGCTAATCTGTGGGTCTCTCTGTGTGTGAGTCTCTGTGTGTATCTGGAACTTCTTTCGCACCGTACGTAGCCAACCATGCTAATCTGTGGGTCTCTGTGTGTGAGTCTGTGTGTGTATCTGGAACTTCTTTCGCACCGTACGTAGCCAACCATGCTAATCTGTGGGTCTCTCTGTGTGTGAGTCTCTGTGTGTATCTGGAACTTCTTTCGCACCGTACGTAGCCAACCATGCTAATCTGTGGGTCTCTCTGTGTGTGAGTTTCTGTGTGTATCTGGAACTTCTTTCGCACCGTACGTAGCCCACCATGCTAATCTGCGGGTCTCTCTGTGTGTGAGTCGCTGTGTGTATCTGGAACTTCTTTCGCACCGTACGTAGCCAACCATGCTAATCTGCGGGTCTCTCTGTGTGTGAGTCTCTGTGTGCATCTGGAACTTCTTTCGCACCGTATGTAGCCGAACCCGCACAGGAGGAGCGGCTGGTATCTGTGGAGCTTTGGGCTGGGTACCATCTGTCGGCGGGAGCGAGAGACGATGAAGCTCCCAAGCATTTCACTACGTTACCAACATCATATTTGCACTCATAAGTCGCTTGCCTAATTGTGTGTTTTGTATTGAATCTCATCTCAAACAATCGAAGGACGCCTCCCCCTAAGTGGCAGCTGCCCCTGTGTGGCACAAGGTGGCCTTGCACCGGCCTGCACGTGGACATGAGTCTGTCGGTAGGGGGCGATCATTGACGCGCCGTCTCCGTTGTATAGTTTCTGGATAATGTTTGGAATTGCCACAATTTTGACCGTGACACCGACATGCAATGACCTGTGCGTCGTGAATGACACAACGCTATGTTTTTACATCTGCCGTGAAGCAGACTGCGCACATTGTGGTGAATGTTACTGGGGTAGCCAGGTGTGCCTGTCTGATTTGAACCTTGAACCTCTGCAATAAATAGAGAATGCGCTACCATATTCTTGGTTCTTTCGGTAAAGTCACGTAAATAGAAAACAAAAATGAAGATAGAAAAAGCGTTTATTTTTATTTAAATTGCCATTATTATTTTTTTCTTTAATATAACATTTTTTTTATTTACGTGCCTTTACCGAAAGAACCCAATAATATGAATTCCTGCCAGTCACGAAAGTTTTAAGTCAAAATAGAATGCACCACCAACTCGGCTCGCGTCAATCTGCGTGGAGGCGTGGGGGGGCCTGAGAGAGTTTCTCACCGGCGCAGAACTTCCATGCAGAGGGCTCCACGCAGCTTCGTGCGGAGCGACAGGCCAGGTAGCTCCCACACAGCGTGGCGCAGCTGATTAACATTTATATTGTTGGTTCTGTCGGTAAAGTCACGTAGATAGAAAACAAAAATTGGAAAATAATAAATTGATGTAAAGATGCCATTTGTCGACTGCTTGAGATAACTGTGCCCACCTATGTGCGCACGCACACACAGTGTACACACACACAGTGTACACACACACAGTGCACACACACACAGTTTACACACACACACTGTGTACACACACACACACTGTGTACACACACACACTGTGTACACACACACACAGTGTACAAACACACAGTGTGTACACACACACAGTGTACACAGACACACAGTGTGTACACACAAAGTGCACACACACAGTGTAAACACACACAGTGTGTACACACACACAGTGTACACACACACAGTGTACACACACACAGTGTACAAACACACAATGTACAAACACACACAGTGTACAGACACAGTGTATAAACACACACAAAGTGTACAAACACACACGCAGTATGCACACACATTGTACACACACAGTGTACACACACACAGTGCACACACAGTGTGTGTACACACACACACAGTGTACACACAGAGTGTACACACACACACACATAGTGTACAGAAACACACGCAGTGTACACACACAGTGTACACACACACACAGTGTACACAAACACAGACACAGTGTACACACACACAGTGTACACACACAGTGTACACACAGTGTACACAAACACACACACACAGCGTACACACACACACACAGTGTACACACACACACACACAGTGTGTACACATACACACAGTGTACACACACACAGTGTACAAACACAGTGTACAAACACACAGTGCACACACAGTGTGTACACAAACACACAGTGTGTACACACACACACAGTGTACACACACACACAGTGTACACACACACAGTGTGTACACACACACAGTGTGTACACACACACAGTGTACACAAACACACAGTGTACACAAACACACACACAGTGTACACAAACACACACACACAGTGTACACACACACACAGTGTGTACACATACACACAGTGTACACACACACACAGTGTACACACACACAGTGTACAAACACAGTGTACACACACACACAGTGTGTACACAAACACACAGTGTGTACACACACACACAGTGTACACACACACACAGTGTACACACACCCAAGGGGTCTCTGTTCAAGGGAGGGAGCAATGGAAAATGAATCTAAATCAACTTAAACTTCAAACCCTCTCTGTGACGTCACCACTCACCATAACCTCATCGGCGTGAAACGCCAGAGGGATGTGTACCTCGCTAGTGACGTCATGTCCCCAAGGTGTTCACCCCACCCCGTCCAAGGCGCCCTTGAACGTGACGTCACCTCTGCCTGGGTCGCTGCCGTTTTCTGTTCAAGTAGAATCATATTTGGGCAAGGTCACGCCCAGTGACTGGCGGCTCATTAACATAATCTATTCACGTACGGAGCCGCTCATTGTGGGAGGGGAGTGTTATCGTCCCCCACAAGTGACGTCATGTCACCTCTTGCTGCCGCGTGACGTCACGGGATAACAGGAAGCTGCTGCTCCGCCCGTGCACTGAATTTCGAGGTGAGAAATTCTCATCGCGGTTGTGGTGGTGGTTGTTGTGGTGGTGGTTGTGGTTTACCGAGGTAGAGCCTCGCTCTCTCTCGTAGGGATGTCAATTGAGTAGCAGCGAGCATGGAAGCGATGTCCAGGTTGCAACTTTACAGCGCGGGGCCTAACCACGCGGGGCCTTGCCTCCTGCCCTCGCCTGATCGCGTTTGCTTCAATTATCTCGCTTAAGTTTAATTTGTCTTCAGGCGGGTCGCCACTTTGTCACTTTGTTTTACTTTTAAATATTCACGCGGTTTTTATTTCATTTTTATTTTTTACACCAGGCCAAGCCCGCTTGAGCTGCTGTACCGCTTTTTGTTTTCAGAAGCGACCTGCCCACAACACAACACAAGGTGAGGCTCCTCAACAGCGTGGCGGTGTTCACTCTGGACGCGTGGCGGTGTTCACTCTAGACGCGTGGCGGTGTTCACTCTACACGCGTGGCGGTGTTCACTCTGGACGCGTGGCGGTGTTCACTCTAGACGCGTGGCGGTGTTCACTCTGGACGCGTGGCGGTGTTCACTCTGGACGCGTGGCGGTGTTCACTCTACTTGGTGGAGTGAGGAAGCATGAATTCTGTGCAGGTGAAGGTGGCCAGGCATGGGTCTGGACACACCACCACCTTTTGAACCGTGCCAGTGCGTGACAGTGGTGGAGCCAGTGGGGGTGGGGTAGGCACGTGCCCCCCCCAACGATCCGATCGAAATCCCTAATTTCGATAGGATCATTGGGGTTTATTAGTGACTAGCTTCACTACCCGGCTTCGCCCGGGACTTGGATTCTTGTCTTGGATAAATTTCATATCCCTTATATTTCACTGAAAAACCCTTAAAAATGTTGATGCTTGCGAGAAAGAAAAAAGGCGAAACAAATCAAGTTACCTAAATCGGATGTTTTCACTCAAGGAAATTTAACCTTAATCCACTACTACGCAAGGTCGATTTTGGTCACTCGGGAAGGGAATAATGACGTGGCGAGCTGAAAATAGTCGCGTTCACTTAGAAATTCCAAACGGCATAAGCTGTGAAAATTTCACGACGCCAGAGCTCAGCGTTGGGAGAGGTTTTTTGCTGCTTCACACAAACAAACAGATGTAATGTTCTGCTTCATATTTAAGATAGCAGTTCTACCCGTTCTTCGCACGGAGGATATGTATTGAAACTCCGAGAAACCAATGGCTTCATCGGCCAGGAGCGAAGCGCCACCTAAAATCTCCCGGCACGCTGTTAACAGCCCTATCTGTGCTGCCAAATACATCTTTCCCTGGATGTTCTTCCCTGTGTATGTATCTCTGCTGCCTTGTACCTCGTATCTGTTCACTCTGTCAATGCTGGTTTGTTCAACCCGGAGGATGAACACGAAATTTAGCAGTCTTCTGAAATTCGTGGTCTACCAGGCAAGTGTCTAACTGTGTTGTTGGCCTACTGGTTTTGCATCACGTAATTTTTCTTAGGTTTGTTGAGTTCTCGTCTCTCATCTTCTTGTTGTATTTGCCTCCGTGCAGTTTAACGCTCTCTATGTGTTGCGTTGATGTCACCCTATGTGCTCCCTCGCTATTTGTTTTTTTTACACCTGATGATGATCGCTTGTGTTGCGTTCGAAACGTCGTGATTTATTTTAATATAATTTTATTATATTTCTACATACGGGACTTTACCGAAAAAACCAATGGGTAATTTACGCAGTCACGAAAGCTTCAATTCTATAATCATTGCAGAGCGCTTAACTCAGGTGTGTTGCGGGTTGACGCCACAAACTTCATGGTCATACAAAATACAAAAGTCTATTTTTATACTTTTTTCATTGTGCACAGTATGGAACCTACCAACATGCCAAATTTCAGGTGTGTAGTATGTCGGGAAGTATGCTAAACATTTCGAACAGACACGCACACACACGTATCCACACATTTCCATTTTATATATAGACTAGCTTTACTACCCGGCTTTGCCTGGGACTTTGATTCTTGGATTTAAACACGGCCTTTGTGGAGTGTTGGGGGGGGGGGTGTGCGTGACGTCAGCAGGCACACTGCGTAACGATGCCGCATAGGGTGACATCTCAGATATGATGGCTATTTTAATACTTTGTGCATTGTGTCCAGTCTGGAAGCTACCCACATGCCAAATTTCCAGTTTGTGTTGCATGTTGGCAAGTCTGCTGAACATTTCAAACAGACACACATTCACAAATTTCCCTTTCATAGTTATAGATGAATCAGCATTGTGCGACTCCCCCCACTGCCACCGCGTGGCATATTATTACGTGCCAGGGACTCTATGAGAGGACAACAGTCCGTGTTCATAATTGGCAATAAGTAACGGCAAAGCTGTTACAAGTGACTCACAGAATTGTGCGCAGTTGCGTATGCAGTACACGACTTCCCTGAAGGCAAACACCTTCAGCGAGCGCGATGCCTTTCACACGCGTCGAATTAAAAGCATAGGACAAGTCCTTAGTAACAACTCCTTACTAATAACTCCTTACTTACAACTCCTTACTAACAACTCTTTACTTACTAACAACTCCTTACTAACAACTCCTATCATTTTTCATTGCTGAAAGGGGTTGCCCCCCCCCTACCTGAAAATCCTGGCTCCGCCTCTGAGTGTGTGAAAGGGTCAAGTTTGTATTTGCAGTAAAGTCTATTAACTCTATTGAGCACGGAGGTTATATCAAAACAGTAGTTTATTTTTGTTTTCCTCTGCAACTCTTCATAAGAATGTAGTCAGGAAGTTATCACAGCACACGTGCAGCTGAAGTCAGAACTCTTCATCCCAGCATTCAAGAACATCTGTGCCTGGCTTTCACACCTCTGTTGCGATTGAACATCAATTTATGCATTTCTGCATAACACAAATAGTATTATTTTCAACACCCTTTGCTACGTCCGCTGAATTTAGCTTTCGTAAATATTCCTTTTGAATCCAGACAGCCGAAATTGTGTGCTCGGAGTTTTGGGTTAACATTCATTTTGAAGATACAAGGGCTTCGAGGCACGTTTATGACCATTTGCCCTCTCATTGTGTGCCATAACAGCCCGTGTGATGAATTTGGGACACGTTTTCACTATAACATGAATATATGAATAAGTATAGACGTGTGAGTCACGTGTGACTGTATGAATGCATTCCTCTGTGCATCGATACTGACGTGTAGATGGTGTGGATATTCTTTTTTTCTGTCTGCAGCTGTCGCTTCCTCTGCAGGATTGGTCTGATGGAGCAAAGGCACTCGGCGCGGCTCGGTGCATATGGCATGGATCGTCCTGCACATTTGAAATGGCACCAGAGAACCCACACGGGAGAGAAATCCTTCAAGTGCAGTGTGTGTGGGAAGGCGTTTGCACAGTCATCAAATCTTAATGTACACCAGAGAACCCACACGGGAGAGAAACCCTTCAAGTGCAGTGTGTGTGGGAAGGCGTTTGCACAGTCACCAAATCTTCATGTACACCAGAGAACCCACACGGGAGAGAAACCCTTCAAGTGCAGTGTGTGTGGGAAGGCGTTTTCAGATTCATCTCCTCTTGTAGCACACCGGAGAACACACACAGGAGAGAAACCCTTCAAGTGCAGTGTGTGTGGGAAGGCGTTTGCACAGTCACCAAGTCTTCATGTACACCAGAGAACACACACAGGAGAGAAACCCTTCAAGTGCAGTGTGTGTGGGAAGGCGTTTGCACATTCAGCAAGTCTTCATATACACCAGAGATCACACACGGGAGATAAACCCTTCAAGTGCAGTGTGTGTGGGAAGGCGTTTGCACAGTCACCAAGTCTTAATGTACACCAGAGAACACACACAGGAGAGAAACCCTTCAAGTGCAGTGTATGTGGGAAGGCGTTTGCACATTCATCAAGTCTTCATGTACACCAGAGAACACACACAGGAGATAAACCCTTCAAATGCGGTGTGTGTGGGAAGGCGTTTGCACAGTCACCACATCTTCATGTACACCAGAGAACACACAAGCATCAGAAGGTCCACAAGGAGTGGAATCTGAAATCAGCTTGTGAAAGTCAAAGTGCCGCAATTAGCCCATCCCTCATGAAACAAGAACCGGAAGAAAATCCCAGCTTGGACACTTTTAAAGGTATCGAGGTGAAATATGAAGAGGTGAAGGTGAAATGTGAAGAAGTGACGGTGAAGAGCGAAGAAGTGAGGGTAAAATGTGAAGATGAAGATTCAACTCCAAAATCAGACCTTCACATCGATGGAGGCAACGTGAAGCAGGAGGAGAATTCTGACTGTGAGGCAGAGCGAGGCAACTCCCAGCAGTTTGTGGAAGTGGAGGTGTGGGTGGACTTCCTCCGAGACATTACAAAGTCAAATGGAGACCCGGTAGATATGTAAGCTTGAGACGATGTCGCTCCAATAGATGCACCTTTGTCACAGGCCTTTAATGACAAGAATGAGAAGTTGAACACTCAATTCCTAGGTTCAACCTGCAGGGTCAGAGCGGCCAGTCTTTGTGGACCTGTGGGTTGCGTAGATCTCTAACCATGAGCGAGAGCCAATAAGCTCTCAAGCATTCACAAGCTTCTAATAATTCCATTTATATGGTTCTTGCTTAATCGCCTCTGGCAATTCGGAGTTTTGTGGCGTATCTTGTCTCAAACACTCGAAGAGCACCCCCAAGTAGCAGCTGCCCCTGTGTGGTACAAGGTGGTGGCCCTGCACCGGCCTGCATGTGGACAAGAACCTGTCAGTAGGGGGCGATGGTTGATGTGGCATCTCAGTTGTGGAGTTTGTAGGTAATGTTTAGAATTTGATAAATTTTGACCCAGACGCCAGCATGCAATGGCCTACTCGTTTTTGAATGGCACAATAGTATGTTGTACATACACTGTTAAGCGTATTTGTAAAAAAATTGCTTGTTAGTACGATATAACCTGATGCAGTATATTTCACTGCAGTAATTCAATTTTGTTAATATGCCTGTCAAAAATTGAGAATTGTTGTATATGAGCCTTTTCCAAAATTGATATTAACAATAATATTTGCCGTTATATATCATTTTTTTTAAACAAACGCAAAAAATTAATCAATAAAACCCGTAAGCCAGTCACACGAAAAACCAGATGTCGATCATAAACAGGCCATTAATAAATTAAGAAATAATAAAACTCTCGAGGCAAGGATGTTAGCAGCTATCTGCGAAGATCTCCAGATGAACAAGAGTTTGATGTGCCCTAAGGGAGGTCACGCAGAGGGAGCCCTCCGCAAGCCAGAAACGAGGACGCCCACGGGTTAAACCATATATTTTTTTTCCTTTGTCATTAAAACAACGGTTAAAATTTAAAATGCAATAACAAGAATACGCTAAAGTTAGCGGTCCTCGCGCTCACTCCAGTTAAGACCAGATACATCAGTGAATTATTATCCAATGATTAATTCGCTATCAAATGATTTTCACCTTTAATACTTTTACTGTTAAAACAAAGCTTGGAGACAAAATACAGAGTCACATCAAAGGTTTTCGAGAAGGAATGAGACAACGGGCAAACTTGCGAAAGAGTTTAAACAATATCCCAAGCAACCCCGACCACCTTTGTCTCTCGCAGCGCGGAGAAGCAGGAACCACACCTTATCACAAGGGGCCATCTGGAGCTAGCCAGACGGGTTAATGAGAAAACACAACAGCCAGCGAACACGTTTTTAAGTTAAAGAAGTGGCTACACATCAGTCACACATAAAATTAATAATAACGTGTTCATCTTACACGACATTCCATTATAGAACCTTACAGAACCAAGGGATATAGATTCCAACAATCAAGAAACGGACCTCTTAAACTCAGGATGAAAATTATTTTTCTTTTTAATAATTCCATCGTAACAATGCGAACCTCGGTAAACCGATAGGGGTGTCGGGAGGACGTAGTTACAAGCACGAGTCTTGGCGAACATGGGACCAAATGGTATTTGAGAAATATAAAGTCGAAAGTATAAAGAGATAGGTACTTCCGACCACCTTTGTCTCTCCCGCAGAGCGCGAGAGAGGAATTTCACGCCAGGGCAAACAGATCGTTATCGCAAGAGCCATCTGTACACACACACGAACTCACACACACAGACCACGCCACCCCCCCCCCCTTCACTGCAAAGAGATGAGAATGTCTTTGAATATAACGGTCAGCGCATTTTCAAAAAGTTAAGTCAGTCAAGACAGATCAGCGATTCAAAACGTCCACAAGACGAGCAGTCGCATGGAGCGGCTGGCTCCGAGCCTCGCTGAGTAGCGAGGATCGCCGAGTCGCGATGTATCAACGAGATTGAGTCATACAGCAGTGGAGAGAAACTGCTGTCAGCGAACCAGTGCGGGCGCGTTAGCGCCCTTCAACAGAGAGAGCACGTGCCACTCAACTCACTCAACAGAAGAAAACGCTTGGCCAGCCGCCAACAAAGTATCAGCGAATCAGCGCTGAGAGCGCTCGAGCATCTCCACAGAGGAAGCACGTGCAACGTGGCTCAACCAGCAGCGGAAAAGCACGAGCAGCCTCCAACAACTTCAGCAAACCAGTGACCAAGCGCGTGCGACTTGAGTCATACAGCAGTGGAGGAAACCTGCTGTCAGAGAGCCGCCAACAACCTCAACAAAGAGAGCGCGTGCGACTCGGCTCACTCAGCAGAATGAAAAACTTGACCTGTCGCCCGCGAGCGCAGCGTCAGATACTACAGCAGCGGAAAGAGCGCGGCCAGCAAAGCCAAGCAAGAGCGTGCAGCAGCTCAGCCAGCAGTGGAGAGAAACTGCTGTCAGCGAACCAGCACGGGCGCGTTCGCGCATCTTCAAGGAGAGGGAGCGCGCGCCACCAGCGTGCCATCAGCACCAGCATCAGCACCAGCGCGTGCCAACAGCGTGCCACCAGCATCAGCACCAGCGCGTGCCAACAGCGTGCCACCAGCGTGCCATCAGCACCAGCATCAGCACCAGCGCGTGCCAACAGCGTGCCACCAGCACCAGCGCGTGCCAACAGCGTGCCACCAGCGTGCTACAGCGCGCAACTTCGCGTCACCAGCCGCTAAGAGGGCAGCGGCCCCGCACTCAACACCCATCGGCGCGACGACGGCGAGCGTCGTGCTGACTCATCCAGCCAGCGGTGGACAGAAACTGTGACGAGCCGTTCGTATTCAACCCCTCCCCCACACCCTCCCCCTCACTCTCCCCACCGCGCCGCAACACACAGGAAACACATTTTGGACACCATAGATGCTAAACTCGGCGTCTGCTTTACGCAAATAATTGAACCAGTGATAAAGAAGACACACGATACGCATATCGGGATAATCAAGAAGGGTTGCCACTCCAAGGTGGTGCATTAAAAATCAATAACGAAACATTCTGCTGTCATTGAGTTGCATAATAACCAATCGTCCTACTGTTAACAGCGTGATAAGAATTGACTTGAAGGTCTATGAATGGATGTGGTACTGTGTGGGCGATGTTTAAATGCGAATTTACATTATAAGGTTAAGGTTTTGATAGAATAGTTTGCATGTATTAATCTCTCCCTCAACAACCAATCGATTGCGTTACGCGTCGGGAATTAACCACAGGTGCCGTTATCAAAGTGAAACAACGCAATCGTGATGGTATCATGTTAACGCTGTGTTGAAATTCCAAGATCGAGAGTTTTCATATTATTCAAAAATTAAAGTTAGCTAGAAAATAAAATTTATTAAAGCATAAAGGTTATGTGTGATTCTTCCTGAAATTCTGCATAATATTGTTCTGCGTATGAGATCTGAATCCTGGGGACCTATCATAAGCACACTCTCACCACACATAATCCATAACACACATAATTCATAATGTTCAATCGAGAGTAATCGTATCCTTATCGATAATACGGAATTAAATAGCAGAGTCGAATCAACTCTCTCTCATTCATGCTCACAAGACCTACAGAACTGCATAGGATCAATTGCGTTATTCCAATTCATAACACAATCCTCGTCACCAAGGCTCGAACTGCATTATCATAACCACGCCCACTCGCATAAATTAATACAATTATCTCTCGAATCAGCACAATTTATGCACATAATTACACCAATTAACATAATTTAGGATAAATTATGCAAATTTAAAATTTCATTTAATTTTTATTATTTTCATCAATTTTCATAACACCTATATATACAACAGAATGAATACTTGTCTGTGTGTGTACATGTAACATTTTGTCTATAAGGGTCAAACATTAAATAAGTGATGTTAGGACAAAGTGTCTGTTTTGGAAGTAACCTGTACAGATAACTCAGGTGAGACTCATTGTTCTTGTGATACAGGTCAAAGGGTATTTTTGTGTTTTCAGGAAGCATCTCCATCTGGAGCAACTCATTGTCTTTGAAATAGGGAGCACACTCGGATCATTAATCAGTTACAAGGCATACCACTCAAAGGTTACACGTAAAGGAGATACATTCTCTACAACACAAATTATAATTTTGTATTACGTGTTGACGTAGATTTTGTCGAACTAGGACATGAAGTGCTCCTTGCTGATTCACGTCTGGATGTTCACAAACAGGGCTTGAAGCAAGCCTGACTGCCTGCGGTGCCCCTCACAACCATATAGGGCCTTGGGCCAGGAAAGTCACGGACAAAATTGCACACGAACGACGCCTCCACGCAAGCACCCGATGCTCCGTTTTGAAGTTTGAAAATGAAACAACTTTGAATTGTGTTATGTTTTGAATTGGAGAATTGCATTTCTTCATTAATAGCTTCTTAATTGAAACAGATATTTCGCGTGAATTTTCTCTCGTCGAAAAGTAGATGGCCTTGCCGGGGGTTCGGTTCGATGTGGACTTTAACCTGGTTGGGATCGCGGGATCGAGACGAGGCTGAGCTTGTTCATATCCGTGTACATCGATGTCCCACATTGCTTACACGGACACACCACACACAATGAAATTAAAAGAAACTAGAACAACTTAATTCCGGGGATGGGCAAAGATTGAGGAATCTCTTTCAATGGATCGAGTTAAGTTTGTGTTCGATTCAACATCTCTCTGTTCGTCTGTGTCTCTGTTTTTCTCTGTGTCTCTCTCTCGCTCGCTGACTGTGTCTCTGTCGTCTCTGTATCTTTGTTTCTGTCTTCCTCTTGTCTGTGTCTGTCCACCTCTCTCCTGCCAGTCTCTGTGTGTGTCTCTATCGCACCGTACGTAGCCGACCATGCTAATCTGTGGGTCTCTGTGTGTGAGTCTCTGTGTGTATCTGGAACTTATTTCGCACCGTACGTAGCCAACCATGCTAATCTGTGGGTCTCTCTGTGCGAGTCTCTGTGTGTATCTGGAACTTCTTTCGCACCGTGCGTAGCCGAACCTGCACAGGAGGAGCGGCTGGTATCTGTGGAGCTGTGGGCTGGGTACCATCTGTCGGCGGGAGCGAGAGACGATGAAGCTCCCAAGCATTTCACTACGTTACCAACATCATGTTTGCACTCATAAGTCGCTTGCCTATTTGTGTGTTTCGTATCGAATCTCATCTCAAACAATCGAAGGACGCCTCCCCCTAAGTGGCAGCTGCCCCTGTGTGGCACAAGGTGGCCCTGCACCACCCTGCACGTGGACATGAGTCTGTCGGTAGGGGGCGATCATTGACACGCCATCTCCGTTGTGTAGTTTCTGGATAATATTTGGAATTGCCACAATTTTGACCGTGACACCGACATGCAATGACCTGTGCGTCGTGAATGACACAACGCTATGTTTTTACATCTGCCGTGAAGCAGACTGCGCATATTGTGGTGCATGTTACTGGGGTAGCCAGGTGTGCCTGTCGGATTTGAACCTTGAACCTCTGCAATAAATAGAGAATGCGCTACCATATTGTTGGTCCTTTCGGTAAAGTCACGTAAATAGAAAACAAAAATGAAGATAGAAAAAGTTTTTATTTTTATTTAAATTGCCATTATTTTTTTCTTTAATATAACATTTTTTTTATTTACGTGCCTTTACCGAAAGAACCCAAGAATATGAATTCCTGCCAGTCACGAAAGTTTCAAGGCAAAATAGAATGCACCACCAACTCGGCTCGCGTCAATCTGCGTGGAGGCGTGGGGGAGCCTGAGAGAGTTTCTCACCGGCGCAGAACTTCCATGCAGAGGGCTCCACGCAGCTTCGTGCGGAGCGACAGGCCAGGTAGCTCCCACACAGCGTGGCGCAGCTGATTAACATTTATATTGTTGGTTCTTTCGGTAATGTCACGTAGATAGAAAACAAAAATTGGAAAATAATAAATTGATGAAAAGTTGCCATTTGTCGACTGACTGAGATGACTGTGCCCACCACAGTGTACACACACACACAGTGTACACACACACACAGTGTACACACACACACAGTGTACACACACACACACACAGTGTACACACAGTGTACACACACACAGTGTACACACACACAGTGTACACACACACAGTGTACACAAACACAGTGCACACACACACACACACAGTGTACTAACACAGTGTACACACACTGTACACACACAGTGTACACACACACACAGTGTACTAACACAGTGTACACACACACAGTGTACACACACAGTGTACAAACACACACACAGTGTACAAACACACACACAGTGTACACACACAGTGTACAAACACACACACAGTGTACACACACACAGTGTACACACACTGTACACACAGTGTACACACAGTGTATACACACACTGTGTACCCACACATTGTACAAACGCACAGTGTGTACACACACACACACTGTGTACACACACACATTGTGTACACACACAGTGTGTACACACACACAGTGTACACAAACACACACAGTGTACACACACACAGTGTACACAAACACACACACAGTATACAGACAGT
The DNA here is from genome assembly GCF_048934315.1 of Petromyzon marinus. Taxonomy (NCBI): domain Eukaryota; kingdom Metazoa; phylum Chordata; class Hyperoartia; order Petromyzontiformes; family Petromyzontidae; genus Petromyzon; species Petromyzon marinus. Next base: position 8,680,493 of record NC_133739.1, on the reverse strand, counting down.
GTACACACACAGTGTACACACACAGTGTACAAACACACACACAGTGTACAAACACACACACAGTGTACACACACAGTGTACAAACACACACACAGTGTACACACACACACAGTGTACACACACTGTACACACACAGTGTACACACACACACAGTGTACACACACAGTGTACACACACACAGTGTACACACACACACAGTGTACACACACACAGTGTACACACACACACAGTGTACACACACACACTGTGTATCCACAAATTGTACAAACGCACAGTGTGTACACACACACACTGTGTACACACACACACACTGTGTACACACACACATTGTGTACACACACAGTGTGTACACACACACAGTGTACACAAACACACACAGTGTACACACACACAGTGTGTACACACACACAGTGTACACACACCCAAGTGGTCTCTGTTCAAGGGAGGGAACAATGGAAAATGAATCTGAATCAACTTAAACTTCAACCCCTATCTGTGACGTCACCACTCACCATAACCTCATCGGCAGGGGGATGTGTACCTCGCTAGTGACGTCATGTCACCAAGGTGTTCACCCCACCCCGTCCAAGGTGCCCTAGAACGTGACGTCACCTCTGCCTGGGTCGCTGCCGTTTTCTGTTCAATTAGAATCCATATTTGGGCAAGGTCACGCCCAGTCACTGGCGGCTCATTAACATAATCTATTCATGTACGGAAGCGCTCATTGTGGGAGGGGAGTGTTATCGTTCCCCACAACTGACGTCATGTCACCTCTTGCTGTCGCGTGACATCACGAGATAACAGGAAGCTGCTGCTACGCCCGTGCACTGAAATCCGAGGTGAGAAATTCTCATCACGGTTGTGGTGATTTTTGTGGTTGTTATGGTGGTGGTTGTTATGGTGGTGGTTGTTGTGGTGGTGGTTGTGGTGGTTGTTGTGGTGGTTGTTGTTTACCGAGGTAGAGCCTCGCTCTCTCTCTCGTAGGGATGTCAATTGAGTAGCAGCGAGCATGGAAGCGATGTCCAGGTTGCAACTTTACAGCGCGGGGCCTAGCCACGCGGGGCCTTGCCTCCTGCCCTCGCCTGATCGCGTTTGCTTCAATTATCTCGCTTAAGTTTAATTTGTCTTCAGGCGGCTCGCCACTTTGTCACTTTGTTTTACTTTTAAATATTCACGCGGTTTTTATTTCTTTTTATTTTTTACACCAGGCCAAGCCCATTTGAGCTGCTGTACCGCTTTTAGTTTTCAGAAGCGGCCTGCCCACAACACAACACAAGGTGAGGCTCCTCAACAGCGTGGCGGTGTTCACTCTAGACGTGTGGCGGAGTTCACTCTAGACGCGTGGCGGTGTTCACTCTGGACGCGTGGCGGTGTTCACTCTGGACGCGTGGCGATGTTCACTCTGGACGCGTGGCGGTGTTCACTCTGGACGCGTGGCGGTGTTCACTCTGGACGCGTGGCGGTGTTCACTCTGGACGTGTGGCGGTGTTCACTCTGGACACGTGGCGGTGTTCACTCTGGACGCGTGGCGGTGTTCACTCTGGACGCGTGGCGGTGTTCACTCTGGACGCGTGGCGGTGTTCACTCTGGACGCGTGGCGGTGTTCACTCTGGACGCGTGGCGGTGTTCACTCTAGACGCGTGGCGGTGTTCACTCTACTTGGTGGAGTGAGGGAGCATGAATTCTGAGCAGGTGAAGGTGGCCAGGCGTTGGTCTGGACACACCACCACCTTTTGAACCGTGCCAGTGTGTGACAGTGGTGGAGCCAGTGGGGGTGGGGTAGGCACGTGCCCCCCCAACGATCCGATCGAAATCCCTAATTTCGATAGGATCATTGGGGCTTATTAGTAACTAGCTTCACTACCCGGCTTCGCCCGGGACTTAGATTCTTGTCTTGGATAAATTTCATATTCCCTTATATTTCACTGAAAAACCCTTAAAAATGTTGATGCTTGCGAGAAAGAAAAAAGGCGAAACAAATCAAGTTACCTAAATCGGATGTTTTCACTCAAGGAAATTTTACCTTTATCCACTTCTACGCAAGGTCGATTTTGACCACTCGGGAAGGGAATAATGACGTGGCGAGCTGAAAATAGTCGTGTTCACTTAGAAATTCCAAACGGCATAAGCTGTGAAAATTTCACGACGCCAGAGCTCAGCGTTGGAGAGGTTTTGCTGCTTCACACAAACAAACAGATGTAATATTCCGCTTCATATTTAAGATAGCAGTTCTACCCATTCTTCGCACGGAGGATATGAATTGAAACTCCGAGAAACCAATGGCTTCATCGGCCAGGAGCGAAGCGCCACCTAAAATCTCCCGGCACGCTGTTAACAGCCCTATCTGTGCTGCCAAATACATCTTTCCCTGGATGTTATTCCCTGTGTATGTATCTCTGCTACCATGTACTTCGTATCTCTTCACTCTGTCTATGCTGGTTTGTTCAACCCCGAGGATGAACACGAAATTTAGCAGTCTTCTGAAATTCGTGGTCTACCAGGAAAGTGTCTAACTGTGTTGTTGGCCTACTGGTTTTGCATCACGTAATTTTTCTTAGGTTTTGTTGAGTTCTCGTCTCTCATCTTCTTGTTGTATTTGCCTCCGTGCAGTTTAACGCTCTCTATGTGTTGCGTTGATGTCACCCTATGTGCTCCCTCGCTATTTGTTTTTTACACCTGATGATGATCGCTTGTGTTGCGTTCGAAACGTCGTGATTTATTTCTATATAATTTTATTATATTTCTACATACGGGACTTTACCGAAAAAACCAATGAGTAATTTACGCAGTCACGAAAGCTTCAATTCTATATTCATTGCAGAGCGCTTAACACAGGTGTGTTGCGGGTTAACGCCACAAACTTCATGGTCATACAAAATACAAAAGTCTATTTTTATACTTGTTTCATTGTGCACAGTATGGAACCTACCCACATGACAAATTTCAAGTGTGTAGCATGTTGGGAAGTATGCTAAACATTTCGACCAGACACACACAAGTATACACACATTTCCCTTTTATATATAGGCTAGCTTTACTACCCGGCTTTGCCCGCGACTTTGATTCTTGGATTAAAACACGGTCTTCGCGGAGTGTTGGGTGGGGGGGTGTGCGTGACGTCAGCAGGCACACTGCGTAACGATGCCGCATAGGGTGACATCTCAGATATGACGGCTATTTTAATACTTTGTGCATTGTGTCCAGTCTGGAAGCTACCCACGTGCCAAATTTCCAGTTTGTGTTGCATGTCGGGAAGTATGCTGAACATTTCAAACAGACACACATTCCCAAATTTCTCTTTTATAAATATAGATGAATCAGCATTGTGCAACCCCACTGCCATCGTGTGGCATATTATTACGTGCCAGGGACTCTATGAGAGGACAACAGTCCGTGTTCATAATTGTCAATAAGTTACGGCAAAGCAGTTACAAGCGACTCACAGAATTGTGCGCAGTTGCGTATACAGTACACGACTTCCCTGAAGGCAAACACCTTCAGCGATCGCGATGCGTCGAATAAAAAGCATAGGACAAGTCCTTACTTACAACTCCTGACTAACAACTCCTTACTAACAACTGCTTACTTACTAACAACTATCATTTTTCATTGCTGAAAGGGGTTGCCTCCCCTACCTGAACATCCTGGCTCCACCTCTGAGTGTGTGAAAGGGTCAAGTTTGTATTTGCAGTAAAGTCTGAACTCTATTGAGCATGGAGGTTATATCAAAACAGTAGTTTGTTTTTGTTTTCCTCTGCAACTCTTTGTAAGAATGTAGTCAGGAAGTTATCACAGCACACGTGCAGCTGAAGTCGGAACTGTTCATCCCAGCATTCAAGGACATCTGTGCCTGGCTTTCACACCTCTACGTTGTGATTGAACATTAATTTATGCATTTCTGCATAACACAAATAGTATTATTTTCAACACCCTTTGCTACGTCAGCTGAATTTAGCTTTCATAAATATTCCTTTTGAAGCCAGACAGCCGAAATTGTGTGCTCGGAGTTTTGGGTTAACATTTATTTTGAAGATACGAGGGCTTCCAGGCACGTTTATGACCATTTGTGTGCCATAACAGCCCGTGTGATTAATTTGGGACACGTTTTCACTATATCATGAATATATGAATAAGTATAGAGAGTGTAAGTCACGTGTGACTGTGTAATGCATTCCTCTGTGCATCGATACTGACGTGTAGATGGTGTGGATATTCTTTTTTTCTGTCTACAGCTGTCGCTTCCTCTGCAGAATTGATCTGATGGAGCAAAGGCACTCGGCGCAGCTCGGTGCAAAAAGGCAACAATGCGACCGGTGTGCATACAGCACGGATAGTACTGCACATTTGACACGGCACCAGAGAACCAACACCTGAGAGAAACCCTTCAAGTGCAGTGTGTGTGGGAAGGCGTTTTCAGATTCATATCCTCTTGTAGCACTCCAGAGAATGCACACGGGAGATAAACCCTTCAAGTGCAGTGTGTGTGGGAAGGCGTTTGCACATTCACCAAGTCTTCATGTACACCAGAGAACACACACGGGAGAGAAACCCTTCAAGTGCAGTGTGTGTGGGAAGGCGTTTACACGTTCACCAAATCTTCATGTACACCAGAGAACACACACGGGAGAGAAACCCTTCAAGTGCAGTGTGTGTGGGAAGGCGTTTTCACATTCACCACATCTTCATGTACACCAGAGAATACACACGGGAGAGAAGCCCTTCAAGTGCAGTGTGTGTGGGAAGGCGTTTGCACATTCACCAAATCTTCATGTACACCAGAGAACACACACGAGAGAGACACCCTTCAAGTGCAGTGTGTGTGGGAAGGCGTTTGCACAGTCACCAAATCTTCATGTACACCAGAGAACACACACGGGAGAGAAACCCTTCAAGTGCAGTGTGTGTGGGAAGGCGTTTGCACGTTCACAACATCTTCATGTACACCAGAGAACACACATGAGAGAGAAACCCTTCAAGTGCAGTGTGTGTGGGAAGGCGTTTTCAAATTCACCTAGTCTTCATCTACACCAGAGAGCACACACGGGAGAGAAACCCTTCAAGTGCAGTGTGTGTGGGAAGGCGTTTTCACAGTCACCAAGTCTTCATGTACACCAGAGAACACACACGGGAGAGAAACCCTTCAAGTGCAGTGTGTGTGGGAAGGCGTTTGCACGTTCACCATATCTTCATGTACACCAGAGAACACACACGGGAGAGAAACCCTTCAAGTGCAGTGTGTGTGGGAAGGCGTTTTCAAATTCATCTGCTCTTGTAGCACACCGGAGAACACACACGGGAGAGAAACTCTTCAAGTGCAGTGTGTGTGGGAAGGCGTTTGCACAGTCACCAAATCTTCAGGTCCACCAGAGAACACACACGGGAGAGAAACCCTTCAAGTGCAGTGTGTGTGGGAAGGCGTTTGCACAGTCACCACATCTTAATGTACACCAGAGAACACACGAGCATCAGAAGATCCACAAGGAGTGGAGTCTGAAATCAGCTTGTGAAAGTCAAAGTGCCGGAATGAGCCCATCCCTCATGAAACAAGAACCGGAAGAAAGTCCCAGCTTGGACACTGTTAAAGGTATAGAGGTGAAATATGAAGAGGTGAAGGTGAAATGTGAAGAAGTGATGGTGAAGAGCGATGAAGTGAAGGTAAAATGTGAAGATGAAGATTCAACTCCAAAATCAGACCTTCACATCGATGGAGGCAACGTGAAGCAGAAGAATTCTGACTGCGAGGCAGAGCGAGGCAACTCCCAGCAGTTTGTGGCGGTGGAGGTATGGGTGGACTTCCTCCGAGACAATACAAAGTCAAATGGAGACGCGGTAGATATGTAAGCTTGAGACGATGTCGCTCCAATAGATGCACCTTTGTCACAGGCCTTTTATGACAAGAATGTGAAGTTGAACACTCAATTCCTAGGTTCAACCTGCAGGGTCAGAGCAGCCAGTCTTTGTGAACCTGTGGGTTGCGTAGATCTCTAACCATGAGCGAGAGCCAATACACTCCCAAGCTTTCACAATGTTCAAATAATTCCATTTATATGGTGCTTGCTTAATCGCCTCTGGCAATTCGGAGTTTTGTGTCGTATCTCGGCTCAAACACTCGAAGAGCATCCCCAAGTAGCAGCTGCCCCTGTGTGGTACAAGGTGGTGGCCCTGCACTGGCCTGCATGTAGACAAGAGCCTGTCAGTAGGGGGCAATGGTTGATATGGCATCTCAGTTGTGGAGTTTGTACGTAATATTTAGAATTTGATAAATTTTGACCCAGACGCCAGCATGCAATGGCCTCGTTTTTGAATGGCGCAATAGTATGTTGTACATACACTGTTAAGCGTATTTTTAAAAAAAATAGCTTCTTGTTAGTACGATGTAACCTGATGCAGTATATTTCACTGCAGTAATTCAATTTTGTTAATATGCCTGTCAATAATTTAGAATGAATACTCGTCCGATTGTGTGCGTACTTGTAACATTGTCTATAAGGGTCAAACCTTGAATAAGTGATGTTAGGACAAAGTGTGTTTTGGAAGTAACCTGTACACATAACTCAGGAGAGACTCATTGTTCTTGTGATACAGGTCAAAGGGTATTTTTGTGTTTTCAGGAAGCATCTCCATCTGGAGCAACTCATTGTCTTTGAAATAGGGAGCACACTCGGATCATTCATCTGTTACAAGGCATACCACTCAAAAGTTACACGTAGAGGAGATACATTCTCTACAACACGAATGATAATTTTGCATTACGTGTTGACGTAAATTTTGTCGAACTAGGACGTGAAATGCTCCTTGCTGATTAACGTCTGGATGTTCACAACCAAGGGCTTGAAGCAAGCCTGACTGCCTGCGGTGCCCCTTACAACCATTTAGGGCCTTGGGCCAGGAAAGTCACGGAAAAAATTGCACACGAACGATGCCTCCACGCAAGCTCCCGATGCTCCGTTTTGAAGTTTGAAAATGAAATAACTTTGAATTGTGTTATGTTTTCAATTAGATAATTGTATTTCTTCATTAAAAGTTTCTTAATTGAAATCGATATTTCGCGTGAATTTTCTCTCGTCGTAAAGTAGATGGCCTTGCCAGGGGTTCTGTTCGATGCGGACTTTAACCTGGTTGGGATCGCGGGATCGAGACGAGGCTGAGCTTGTTCATATCCGTGTACATCGATGTCCCACATTGCTTACACGGACACACCACACACAATGAAATAAATAGAAACTAGAACGACTTAATTCCGGGGATGGCCAAAGATTGAGGAATCTCTTTCAATGGAGCGAGTTAAGTTTGTGTTCGATTCAACATCTCTCTGTCCGTCTGTGTCTCTGTTCCCCTCTGTCTCTCTCTCTCGCTGACTGTGTCTCTGTGGTCTCTGTATCTTTCATTCTGTCTTCCTCTTGTCTCTGTCCACCTCTCTCTCTTGTCAGTCTCTGTGTGTGTCTCTATCAGCGTCTTTCCAACCGTATTCAACTACCGCCACTAGCAACATGCGCCCATTCAACTTTCATGGGCCCACGACTGCACGCGACTCAAACTTGCTCCGAGTCTGTGTGTACATGGAACTTCTTTCGCACCGTACGTAGCCCACCATGCTAATCTGTGGGTCTCTCTGTGTGTGAGTCTCTGTGTGTGAGTCTCTGTGTGTGTATCTGGAACTTCTTTCGCACCGTACGTAGCCAACCATGCTAATCTGTGGGGCTCTCTGTGTGTGAGTCTCTGTATCTGGAACGTCTTTCGCACCGTACGTAGCCGACCATGCTAATCTGTGGGTCTCTCTGTGTGTGAGTCTCTGTGTGTATCTGAAACTTCTTTCGCACCGTACGTAGCCAAACATGCTATTCTGTGGGTTTCTCTGTGTGTGAGTCTCTGTGTGTATCTGGAACTTCTTTCGCACCGTACGTAGCTGAACCTGCACAGGAGGAGCGGCTGGTATCTGTGGAGCTGTGGGCTGGGTACCATCTGTCGGCGGGAGCGAGAGACGATGAAGCTCCCAAGCATTTCACTACGTTACCAACATCATTTTTGCACTCATAAGTCGCTTGCCTAATTGTGTGTTTCGTATCGAATCTCATCTCAACCAATCGAAGGACACCTCCCCCTAAGTGGCAGCTGCCCCTGTGTGGCACAAGGTGGCCCTGCACCGGCCTGCACGTGGACATGAGTCTGTCGGTAGGGGGCGATCATTGACACGCCGTCTCCGTTGTGTAGTTTCTGGATAATGTTTGGAATTGCCACAATTTTGACCGTGACACCGACATGCAATGACCTGTGCGTCGTGAATGACACAACGCTATGTTTTTACATCTGCCGTGAAGCAGACTGCGCATATTGTGGTGAATGTTCCTGGGGTAGCCAGGTGTGCCTGTTCGATTTGATCCTTGAACCTCTGCAATAAATAGAGAATGCGCATCCATATTCTTGGTTCTTTCGGTAAAGTCACGTAGATAGAAAACAAAAATGAAGATAAAAACAGCGTTTATTTTTATTTAAATTGCCATTATTTTTTTTCTTTAATATAACATTTTTTTAATTTACGCGACTTTACCGAAAGAACCCAAGAATATGAATTCCTGCCAGTCACGAAAGTTTCAAGTCAAAATAGAATGCACCACCAACTCGGCTCGCGTCAATCTGCGTGGAGGCGTGGGGGGGCCTGAGAGAGTTTCTCACCGGCGCAGAACTTCCATGCAGAGGGCTCCACGCAGCTTCGTGCGGAGCGACAGGCCAGGCAGCTCCCACACAGCGTGGCGCAGCTGATTAACATTTATATTGTTGGTTCTTTCGGTAAAGTCACGTAGATAGAAAATAACAAAAAAATTGGAAAATATTAAATTGATGAAAAGTTGCCATTTGTCGACTGACTGAGATGACTGTGCCCACCACAGTGTACACACACACAGTGTACCAACACAGTGTACACACACACACAGTGTACCAACACAGTGTACACACACAGTGTACACACACACACAGTGTACACACACACACAGTGTACACACACACAGTGTACTAACACAGTGTACACACACAGTGTACACACACACACAGTGTACACACACACATAGTGTACACACACACAGTGTACACACACACACAGTGTACACACACACAGTGTACACACACACACAGTGTACACACACACACAGTGTACACACACACACTGTGTACACACACACACTGTGTACACACACAGTGTACAAACACACACTGTGTACACACACAGTGTACAAACACACAATGTACAAACACACACAGTGTACAGACAGTGTATAAACACACACAAAGTGTACAAACACACACGCAGTATGCACACACATTGTACACACACAGTGTACACACACACACAGTGCACACACAGTGTGTGTACACACACACACAGTGTACACACACAGTGTACACAAACACACAGTGTACACAAACACACGCAGTGTACACACACAGTGTACACACACACACTGTGTACACACACACACACAGTGTGTACACACACACAGTGTACACAAACACACACAGTGTACACAAACACACAGTGTACACACACACAGTGTACACACACACAGTGTACACACACAGTGTACACAAACACACACACAGCGTACACACACACACACACAGTGTACACACACACAGTGTGTACACATACACACAGTGTACACACACACAGTGTACAAACACAGTGTGCACACACAGTATGTACACACACACACAGTGTACACACACCCAAGGGGTCTCTGTTCAAGGGAGGGAGCAATGGAAAATGAATCTAAATCAACTTAAACTTCAACCCCTCTCTGTGACGTCACCACTCACCATAACCTCATCGGCGTGAAACGCCAGGGGGATGTGTACCTCGCTAGTGACGTCATGTCACCAAGGTGTTCACCCCACCCCGTCCAAGGCCCCTTGAACGTGACGTCACCTCTGCCTGGGTCGCTGCCGTTTTCTGTTCAAGTAGAATCATATTTGGGCAAGGTCACGCCCAGTGACTGGCGGCTCATTAACATAATCTATTCATGTACTGAGGCGCTTATTGTGGGAGGGGAGTGTTATCGTTCCCCACAAGTGACGTCATGTCACCTCTTGCTGCCGCGTGACATCACGAGATAACAGAAAGCTGCTGCTCCACCCGTGCACTGAAATCCGAGGTGTGAAATTCTCATCGCGGTTGTGGTTGTAGTGGTGGTGGTGGTTGTGGTGGTGGTTGTTGTTTACCGAGGTAGAGCCTCGCTCTCTCTCGTAGGGATGTCAATTGAGTAGCAGCGAGCGTGGAAGCGATGTCCAGGTTGCAACTTTACAGCGCGGGGCCTAGCCTCCTGCCCTCGCCTGGTCGCGTTTGCTTCAATTATCTCGCTTAAGTTTAATTTGGCTTCAGGCGGCTCGCCACTTTGTCACTTTGTTTTACTTTTAAATATTCACGCGGTTTTTATTTATTTTTTACAGGCCAAGCCCGCTTGAGCTGCTGTACCGCTTTTTGTTTTGAGAAGCGACCTGCCCACAACACAACACAAGGTGAGGCTCCTCAACAGCGTGGCGGTGTTCACTCTGGACGCGTGGCGGTGTTCACTCTGGACGCGTGGCGGTGTTCACTCTGGACGCGTGGCGGTGTTCACTCTAGACGCGTGGCGGTGTTCACTCTGGACGCGTGGCGGTGTTCACTCTGGACGCGTGGCGGTGTTCACTCTGGACACGTGGCGGTGTTCACTCTGGACGCGTGGCGGTGTTCACTCTGGACGCGTGGCGGTGTTCACTCTGGACGCGTGGCGGTGTTCACTCTAGACGCGTGGCGGTGTTCACTCTGGACGCGTGGCGGTGTTCACTCTGGACGCGTGGCGGTGTTCACTCTGGACACGTGGCGGTGTTCACTCTGGACGCGTGGCGGTGTTCACTCTGGACGCGTGGCGGTGTTCACTCTGGACGCGTGGCGGTGTTCACTCTGGACGCGTGGCGGTGTTCACTCTGGACGCGTGGCGGTGTTCACTCTACTTGGTGGAGTGAGGAAGCATGAATTCTGTGCAGGTGAAGGTGGCCAGGCGTTGCTCTGGACACACCACCACCTGTGAACCGTGCCAGTGTGTGACAGTGGTGGAGCCAGTGGGGGTGGGGTGGGCACGTGCCCCCCAACGATCCGATCGAAATCCCTAATTTCGATAGGATCATTGGGGTTTATTAGTAACTAGCTTCACTACCCGGCTTCGCCCGGGACTTAGATTCTTGTCTTGGATACATTTCATATCCCTTATATTTCACTGACAAACCCTTAAAAATGTTGATGCTTGCGAGAAAGAAAAAAGGCGAATCAAATCAAGTTACCTAAATCGGATGTTTTCACTCAAGGAAATTTTACCTTAATCCACTTCTACGCAAGGTCGATTTTGGCCACTCGGGAAGGGAATAATGACGTGGTGAGCTGAAAATAGTCGCGTTCACTTAGAAATTCCAAACGGCATAAGCTGTGAAAATTTCACGACGCCAGAGCTCAGTGTTGGAGAGGTTTTGCTGCTTCACACAAACAAACAGATGTAATGTTCTGCTTCATATTTAAGATAGCAGTTCTACCCGTTCTTCACACGGAGGATATGTATTGAAACTCCGAGAAACCAATGGCTTCATCGGCCAGGAGCGAAGCGCCACCTAAAATCTCCCGGCACGCTGTTAACAGCCCTATCTGTGCTGCCAAATACATCTTTCCCTGGATGTTCTTCCCTGTGTATGTATCTCTGCTGCCTTGTACTTCGTATCTCTTCACTCTGTCTATGCTGGTTTGTTCAACCCGGAGGATGAACACGAAATTTAGCAGTCTTCTGAAATTCGTGGTCTACCATGGAAGTGTCTAACTGTGTTGTTGGCCTACTGGTTTTGCATCACGTAATTTTTCTTGGGTTTTGTTGAGTTCTCGTCTCTCATCTTCTTGTTGTATTTGCCTCCGTGCAGTTTAACGCTCTCTATGTGTTGCGTTGATGTCACCCTATGTGCTCCCTCACTATTTGTTTTTACACCTGATGATGATCGCTTGTGTTGCGTTCGAAACGTCGTGATTTATTTCAATATAATATTGTCATATTTCTACATTCGTGACTTTACCGAAAAAAACAATGAGTAATTTATGCAGTCACGAAAGCTTCAATTCTATATTCATTGCAGAGCGCTTAACTCAGGTGTGTTGCGGGTTGACGCCACAATCTTCATGGTCATACAAAATACAAAAGTCTATTTTTATACTTGTTTCATTGTGCACGGTATGGAACCTACCCACATGCCAAATTTCAAGTGTGTAGCATGTTGGGAAGTATGCTAAACATTTCTAACAGACACACACACACGTATCCACACATTTCCCTTTTATATATAGACTGGCTTTACTACCCGGCTTTGCCCGGGACTTTGATTCTTGTCTTGGATTAAAACGCGGCCTTCGCGGAGTGTTGGTGGGGGGGTATGCGTGACGTCAGCAGGCACACTGCGTAACGATGCCGCATAGGGTGACATCTCAGATATGATGGCTATTTTAATACTTTGTGCATTGTGTCCAGTCTGGAAGCTACCCACATGCCAAATTTCAAGTTTGTGTTGCATGTCGGCAAGTATGCTGAACATTTCAAACAGACACACATTCACAAATTTCCCTTTTATAAATATAGATCAATCAGCATTGTGCGACCCCCCCCCCCCCACTGCCACCGCGTGGCATATTATTACCTGCCAGGGACTCTATGAGAGGACAACAGTCCGTGTTCATAATTGGCAATAAGTAACGGCAAAGCAGTTACAAGCGACTCTTAGAATTGTGCCCAGTTGCGTATACAGTACATGACTTCCCTGAAGGCAAACACCTTCAGCGAGCGCGATGCCTTTCACACGCGTCGAATTAAAAGCATAGGACAACTCCTTACTTACTAACAACTCCTGACTAACAACTCCTTACTTACTAACAACTAACTAACAACTCCTTACTTCCTAACAACTCCTTACTAATAACTCCTTACCAACAACTCCTTACCAACAACTCCTTATCCTATCATTTTTCATTGCTGAAAGGGGCTACCCCCCCCCCTACCTGATTATCCTGGCTCTACCTCTGAGTGTGTGAAAGAGTCAAGTTTGTATTTGCAGTAAAGTCTATTAACTCTATTGGGCACGGAGGTTATATTAAAATAGTAGTTTATTTTTGTTTTCATCTGCAACTCTTTGTAAGAATGTAGTCAGGAAGTTATCACAGCACACGTGCAGCTGAAGTCGGAACTGTTCATCCCAGCATTCAAGGACATCTGTGCCTGGCTTTCACACCTCTAAGTTGCGATTGAACATTAATTTATGCATTTCTGCATAACACAAATAGTATTATTTTCAACACCCTTTGCTACGTCAGCTGAATTTAGCTTTCATAAATAGTCCTTTTGAAGCCAGACAGCCGAAATTGTATGCTCGGAGTTTTGGGTTAACATTCATTTTGAAGATACGAGGGCTTCCAGGCACGTTTATGACCATTTGCCCTCTCATTGTGTGCGATAACAGCCCGTGTGATGAATTTGGGACACGTTTTCACTATATCATGAATATATGAATAAGTATAGACGTGTAAGTCACGTGTGACTGCATAAATGCATTCCTCTGTGGGTGTGGATATTCTCTTTTTTCTGTCTGCAGCTGTCGCTTCCTCTGCAGAATTGTTCTGATGGAGCAAAGGCACTCGGGGCAGCTCGGTGCAAAAAGGCAACAATGCGACCGGTGTGCATACAGCACGGATCGTCCTGCACATTTGACACGGCACCAGAGAACCCACACGGGAGAGAAACCCTTCAAGTGCAGTGTGTGTGGGAAGGCGTTTGCACATTCAACACATCTTCATGTACACCAGAGAACACACACGGGAGAGAAACCCTTCAAGTGCAATGTGTGTGGGAAGGCGTTTGCACAGTCACCAAATCTTCATGTACACCAGAGAACACACACGGGAGAGAAACCCTTCAAGTGCAGTGTGTGTGGGAAGGCGTTTTCACATTCACCACATCTTTATGTACACCAGAGAACACACACGGGAGAGAAACCCTTCAAGTGCAGTGTGTGTGGGAAGGCGTTTGCACAGTCACCAAATCTTCATGTACACCAGAGAACACACACGGGAGAGAAACCCTTCAAGTGCAGTGTGTGTGGGAAGGCGTTTTCACATTCACCACATCTTTATGTACACCAGAGAACACACACGGGAGAGAAACCCTTCAAGTGCAGTGTGTGTGGGAAGGCGTTTGCACAGTCACCAAGTCTTCATGCACACCAGAGAACACACACGGGAGAGAAACCCTTCAAGTGCAGTGTGTGTGGGAAGGCGTTTGCACAGTCACCAAGTCTTAATGTACACCAGAGAACACACACAGGAGAGAAACCCTTCAAGTGCAGTGTATGTGGGAAGGCGTTTGCACATTCATCAAGTCTTCATGTACACCAGAGAACACACAAGCATCAGAAGGTCCACAAGGAGTGGAATCTGAAATCAGCTTGTGAAAGTCATAGTGCCGCAATGAGCCCATCCCTCATGAAACAAGAACCGGAAGAAAATCCCAGCTTGGACACTTTTAAAGGTATCGAGGTGAAATATGAAGAGGTGAAGGTGAAATGTGAAGAAGTGATGTGAAGAGCGAAGAAGTGAGGGTAAAATGTGAAGATGAAGATTCAACTCCAAAATCAGACCTTCACATCGATGGAGGCAACGTGAAGCAGGAGGAGAATTCTGACTGAGGCAGAGCGAGGCAACTCCCAGCAGTTTGTGGAAGTGGAGGTGTGGGTGGACTTCCTCCGAGACATTACAAAGTCAAATGGGGACCCGGTAGATATGTAAGCTTGAGACGATGTCGCTCCAATAGATGCACCTTTGTCACAGGCCTTTAATGACAAGAATCAGAAGTTGAACACTCAATTCCTAGGTTCAACCTGCAGGGTCAGAGCGGCCAGTCTTTGTGAACCTGTGGGTTGCGTAGATCTCTAACCATGAGCGAGAGCCAATAAGCTTCCAAGCAATCACAAGGTTCTAATAATTCAATTTATATGGTGCTTGCTTAATCGCCTCTGGCAATTCGGAGTGTTGTGTTATATCTAGTCTCAAACACTCGAAGAGCATCCCCAAGTAGCAGCTGCCCCTGTGTGGTACAAAGTGGTGGCCCTGCACCGGCCTGCATGTGGACAAGAACCTGTCAGTAGGGGGCGATGGTTGATGTGGCATCTCAGTTGTGGAGTTTGTAGGTAACGTTTAGAATTTGATACATTTTGACCCAGACGCCAGCATGCAATGGCCTACTCGTTTTTGAATGGCGCAATAGTATGTTGTACATACACTGTTAAGCGTATTTGTAAAAAAATAGCTTGTTAGTACGATATAACCTGATGCAGTATATTTCACTGCAGCAATTCAATTTTGTTAATATGCCTGTCAATAATTGAGAATTGTTGTATATGAGCCTTTTCCAAAATTGATATTAACAATAATATTTGCCGTTATATATCATATTTTTTTTAAACAAACGAAAAAAATTAATCAATAAAACCCGTAAGCCAGGCACACGAAAAACCAGATGTCAATCATAAACAGGCCATTAATAAATAAAGAAATAATAAAACTCTCGAGGCGAGGATGTTAGTGCTATCTGCGAAGATCTCCAGATGAACAAGAGTTTGATGTGCCCTAAGGGAGGTCACGCAGAGGGAGCCCTCCGCAAGCCAGAAACGAGGACGCCCACGGGTTAAACCATTTATATTTTTTTCCTTTGTCATTAAAACAACGGTTAAAATTAAAAATGCAATAACAAGAATAAGCTAAAGTTAGCGGTCCTCGCGCTCACTCCAATTAATACCAGGCCACCAGATACATCAGTGAATTATTATCCAATGATTAATTCGCTATCAAATGATTTTCACCTTTAATACTTTTACTGTTAAAACAAAGCTTGGAGACAAAACACAGAGTCACATCAAAGGTTTTCGAGAAGGAATGAGACAACGGGCAAACTTGCGAAAGAGTTTAAACAATATCCCAAGCAACCCCGACCACCTTTGTCTCTCGCAGCGCGGAGAAGCAGGAACCACACGTTATCACAAGGGGCCATCTGGAGCTAGCCAGACGGGTTAATGATAAAACACACAACAGCCAGCGAACACGTTTTTCAGTTAAAGAAGTGGCTACACATCAGTCACACATAAATTTATAATAACGTGTTCACCTTACACGACATTCCATTATAGAACCTTACAGAACCAAGGGATATGGATTCCAACAATCAAGAAACGGACCTCTTAAACTCAGGAAGAAAATTATTTTTCTTTTTAATAATTCCATCGTAACAATGCGAACCTCGGTAAACCGAGAGGGGTGTCGGGAGGACGTAGTTACAAGCACGAGTCTTGGCGAACATGGGACCAAATGGTATTTGAGAAATATAAAGTCGAAAGTATAAAGAGATAGGTACTCCCGACCACCTTTGTGTCTCCCGCAGAGCGCGAGAGAGGAATTTCACGCCAGGGCAAACAGATCGTTATCGCAAGAGCCATCTGTACACACACACGAACTCACACACACACAGACCACGCCCCCCCCCCCCCTTCACTGCAAAGAGAGAAGAATGTCTTTGAATATAACGGTCAGCGCATTTTCAAAAAGTTATGTTAAGTCAGTCAAGACAGATCAGCGATTCAAGACGTCCACAAGACGAGCAGTCGCATGGAGCGGCTGGCTCCGAGCCTCGCTGAGTACCGAGGATCGCCGAGTCGCGATGTATCAACGAGATTGAGTCATACAGCAGTGGAGAGAAACTGCTGTCAGCGAACCAGCACGGGCGCGTTCGCGCACTTCAACAGAGAAAGCACGTGCGACTCAACTCACTCAACAGAAGAAAACGCTTGGCCAGCCGCCAACAAAGTATCAGCGAATCAGCGCTGAGAGCGCTCGAGCATCTCCACAGAGGAAGCACGTGCAACGTGGCTCAACCAGCAGCGGAAAAGCACGAGCAGCCGCCAACAACTTCAGCAAACCAGTGACCAAGCGCATGCGACTTGAGTCATACAGCAGTGGAGGAAACCTGCTGTCGGAGAGCCGCCAACAACCTCAACAAAGAGAGCGCCTGCGACTCGGCTCACTCAGCAGAATAAAAACTTGACCTGTCGCCCGCGAGCGCAGCGTCAGATACTACAGCAGCGGAAAGAGCGCGGCCAGCAAAGCCAAGCAAGAGCGTGCAGCAGCTCAGCCAGCAGTGGAGAGAAACTGCTGTCAGCGAACCAGCACGGGCGCGTTCGCGCATCTTCAAGGAGAGGGAGCGCGCGCCACCAGCGTGCCATCGGCACCAGCATCAGCACCAGCACGTGCCAACAGCGTGCCATCAGCACCAGCATCAGCACCAGCGCGTACCCAACAGCGTGCCACCAGCACCAGCGCGTGCCAACAGCGTGCCAACAGCGTGCCACCAGCGTGCTACAGCGCGCAACTTCGCGTCACCAGCGCTGAGAGGGCAGCGGCCCCGCACTCAACACCCATCGGCGCGACGACGGCGAGCGTCGTGCTGACTCATCCAGCCAGCGGTGGACAGAAACTGTGACGAGCCGTTCGTATTCAACCCCTCCCCCACACCCTCCCCCTCACTCCCCCACCGCGCCGCAACACACAGGAAACACATTTTGGACACCAGAGATGCTAACCTCGGCATCTGCTTTACGCAAAGAATTGAACCGGTGATAAAGAAGACGCACGATACGCGTATCGGGATAATCAAGAAGGGTTGCCACTCCAAGGTGGTGCATTAAAAATCAATTCATAACGAAAAATACTGCTGTCATTGAGTTGCATAATAACCAATCGTCCTACACTGTTAACAACGTGATACGAATTGACTTGAAGGTCTATGAATGGATGTGGTACTGTGTGGGCGATGTTCAAATACGAATTTACATTATAAGGTTTTGATAGAATAGTTTGCATGTATTAATCTCTCCCTCAACAACCGATCGATTGCGTTACGCGTCGGGAATTAACCACAGGTGCCGTTATCAAAGTGAAACGACGCAATCGTGATGGTATCATGTTAACGCTGTGTTGAAATTCCAAGATCGAGAGTTTTCATATTATTCAAAAATTAAAGTTAGCTAGAAAATAAAATTTATTAAAGCATAAAGGTTGCGTGTGATTCTTCCTGAAATTCTGCATAATATTGTTCTGTGTATGAGATCTGAATCCTGGGGACCTATCATAAGCACACTATCACCACACATAATCCATAACACGCATAATTCATAATGTTCAATCGAGAGTAATCGTATCCTTATCGATAATACGGAATTAAATAGCAGAGTTGAATCGACTCTCTCATTCATGCTCACAAGACCTACAGAACTGCATACGATCAATTGCGTTATTCCAATTCGTAACACAATCCTAGTCACCAAGGCTCGACCTGCATTATCATAACCACGCCCACTCGCATAAATTAATACAATTATCTCTTGAATCAGCATAATTTATGCACATAATTGCACCAATTAACATAATTTAGGATAAATTATGCAAATTGCAAATTTCATTTAATTTTTATTATTTTGATCAATTTTCATAAAACCTATATATACAACAGAATGAATACTTGTCTGTGTGTGTACATGTAACATTTTGTCTATAAGGGTCAAACATTGAATAAGTGATGTTAGGACAAAGTGTGTGTTTTGGACGTAACCTGTACAGATAACTCAGGTGAGACTCATTGCTCTTGTGATACAGGTCAAGGGGTATTTTTGTGTTTTCAGGAAGCATCTCCCTGTGGAGCAACTCATTGTCTTTGAAATAGGGAGCACACTCGGATCATTAATCAGTTACAAGGCATACCACTCAAAGGTTACACGTAGAGGAGATACATTCTCTACAACACGAATTATAATTTAGCATTACGTGTTGACGTAAATTTTGTCGAACTAGGACATGAAATGCTCCTTGCTGATTAACGTCTGGATGTTCACAACCAAGGGCTTGAAGCAAGCCTGACTGCCTGCGGTGCCCCTCATTTACGGCCTTGGGCCAGGAAAGTCACGAAAAAAATTGCACACGAACGACGTCTCCACGCAAGCACCCGATGCTCCGTTTTGAAGTTTGAAAATGAAACAACTTTGAATTGTGTTATGTTTTGAATTAGATAATTGTATTTCTTCATTAAAAGCTTATTCATTGAAAACGATATTTCGCGTGAATTTTCTCTCATCGTTAAGTAGATGGCCTTGCCGGGGGTTTGGTTCGATGCGGACTTTCACCTGGTTGGGATCGCGGGATCGAGACGAGGCTGAGCTTGTTCATATCCGTGTACATCGATGTCCCACATTGCTTACACGGACACACCACACACAATGAAATAAATAGAAACTAGAACGACTTAATTCCGGGGATGGGCAAAGATTGAGGAATCTCTTTCAATGGAGCGAGTTAAGTTTGTGTTCGATTCAACATCTCTCTGTCCGTCTGTGTCTCTGTTCCCCTCTGTGTCTGTCTCTCGCTGACTGTGTCTCTGTCGTCTCTGTATCTTTATTTCTGTTTTCTTCTTGTCTGTGTCTGTCCACCTCTCTCTCTTGTCAGTCTCTGTGTGTGTCTCTATCAGCGTCTTTCCAACCGTATTCAACTACCGCCAGTAGCAACATGCGCCCATTCAACTTTCACGGGCCCACGACTGCACGCGACTCAAACGTGCTCCGAGTATCTGTGTGTACGTTGAACTTAATTCGCACCGTACGTAGCCAACCATGCTAATCTGTGGGTCTCTCTGTGTGTGAGTCTCTGTGTGTATCTGGAACTTCTTTCGCACCGTACGTAGCCAACCATGCTAATCTGTGGGTCTCTCTGTGTGCGAGTCTCTGTGTGTATCTGGAACTTCTTTCGCACCGTACGTAGCCGACCATGCTAATCTGTGGGTCTCTCTGTGTGTGAGTCTCTGTGTGTGCGTTGAACTTCTTTCGCACCGTACGTAGCCAACCATGCTAATCTGAGGGTCTCTCTGTGTGTGAGTCTCTGTGTGTGTCTGGAATTTCTTTCGCGCCGTACGTAGCTGAACCTGCACAGGAGGAACGGCCGGTATCTGTGGAGCTGTGGGCTGGGTACCATCTGTCGGCGGGAGCGAAAGACGATGAAGCTCCCAAGCATTTCACTACGTTACCAACATCATATTTGCACTCATAAGTCGCTTGCCTAATTGTGTCTTTCTCATCGAATCTCATCTCAAACAATCGAAGGACGCCTCTCCCAAAGTGGCAGCTGCCCCTGTGTGGCACAAGGTGGCCCTGCACCGGCCTGCACGTGGACATGAGTCTGTCAGTAGGGGGCGATCATTGACGCGCCATCTCCGTTGTGTAGTTTCTGGATAATATTTGGAATTGCCACAATTTTGACCGTGACACCGACATGCAATGACCTGTGCGTCGTGAATGACACAACGCTATGTTTTTACATCTGCCGTGAAGCAGACTGCGCATATTGTGGTGAATGTTACTGGGGTAGCCAGGTGTGCCTGTTCGATTTGATCCTTGAACCTCTGCAATAAATAGAGAATGCGCTACCATATTATTGGTTCTTTCGGTAAAGTCGCGTAGATAGAAAACAAAAATGAAGATAAAAACAGCGTTATTTTTATTTAAATTGTCATTGTTAAATTTTTCTTTAATGTAACATGTTTTTTTTAATTTACGCGACTTTACCGAAAGAACCCAAGAATATTAATTCCTGCCAGTCACGAAAGTTTTAAGTCAAAATAGAATGCACCACCAACTCGGCTCGCGTCAATCTGCGTGGAGGCGTGGGGGAGCCTGAGAGAGTTTCTCACCGGCGCAGAACTTCCATGCAGAGGGCTCCACGCAGCTTCGTGTGGAGCGACAGGCCAGGTAGCTCCCACACAGCGTGGCGCAGCTGATTAACATTTATATTGTTGGTTCTTTCGGTAAAGTCACGTAGATAGAAAATAACAAAAAAATTGGAAAATAATAAATTGATGAAAAGATGCCATTTGTCGACTGACTGAGATGACTGTGCACACCACAGTGTACACACACACAGTGTACACACACACAGTGTACACACACACAGTGTACACACACACAGTGTACACACACAGTGTACACACACACAGTGTACACACACACAGTGTACACACACACAGTGTACACACACACACAGTGTACACACACACACTGTGTACACAAACACACAGTGTACACACACACAGTATGTACACACACACAGTGTACACAGACACACAGTGTGTACAAACAAAGTGCACACACACAGTGTAAACACACACACAGTGTGTACACACACACACAGTGTACACACACACAGTGTACAAACACACAGTGTACAAACACGCACACAGTGTACAAACACACACGCAGTATGCACACACAGTGTACACACACAGTGTACACACACACAGTGTACACACACATAGTGTGTGTACACACACACAGTGTACACACACATAGTGTGTGTACACACACACACACAGTGTACACACACAGTGTACACACACAGTGTACACACACAGTGTACACACACAGTGTGTACACACACATAGTGTACAGAAACACACACAGTGTACACACACAGTGTACACACACACACAGTGTACACACACAGTGTGTACACACACACAGTGTACACAAACACAGTGTACACACACACTGTACACACACACACTGTACACACACACAGTGTACACACACACACAGTGTACACACACACACAGTGTACACACACACACAGTGTACACACACACACTCAAGGGGTCTCTGTTCAAGGGAGGGAGCTATGAAAAATGAATCTAAATCAACTTCAACTTCAACCCCTCTCTCTGACGTCACCAATCACCATAACCTCATTGGCGTGAAAAGCCAGGGGGATGTGTAACTCGCTAGTGACGTCATGTCACCAAGGTGTTCACCCCACCCCGTCCAAGGCGCCCTTGAACGTGACGTCCCCTCTGCATGGGTCGCCGCCGTTTTCTGTGCAATT